>NW_020455093.1:646485-754965 GCF_003342845.1 Nothoprocta perdicaria
GTAATTCTTGCTTTAAAATATAAGACTGTTCATTGCCTAATATCATCGATTAGGACCTACGAAAGGACTGGATTGTATTAATAATGTGAAGAAGCCTTTGGTCCATTAGGAAACTTTGCAAATTGTGATAAATTTTAAATTATTATTAGATTAAATTGAAACTGAGTAGTTTCTTAGCATATTTCCAGGCAGGCTGTAGTTTTACTGTGTCGGTAGCACGTTGTGAGAGGTGGATTAGCAAGACCCCGTTCAATGCGGTATTGGGCTGTACAGATTTTTAGTGTAGGACCTTTTTTCAGGCCTTATCCTGAGGGACAAAAAYATTCTTAGCTTATATTAAAGTTAACTTCAGAATGTTATGCTTGCTAATATCAAAAATGTTGATTTGGAGGTTAATTTTGCATCTTTCCTTTGAGTGACTGAATGATACTGTTGAAGAAGAGCCATGGCCAAGGAAGGGAGATGCCCTTGGGAAAAGGCACGAGTACCTGTGTGTATAAACATACTTTGCTTCCTTAAATACATTTAAGGACTATTGATGATAAATGAGATGGAGTTGCTGCTTTTCAGTGTGTTGTTCTGACATTTAGTTTGCAAAGCTGATCCATATGTTGGCCCACGGTGTGTATGTGTTTCTTGAGGTCAGCCCTGCTGATTTCAGCACTGCTGCTTTTCAAGGGGTGAGCAGATTACATCAGTTGTTAGTTTGCCATACCAGGGATTGTCCATTTATTGCTACATTTTCTATTAATTGTCAGGGCCAGGAGGAAATAGGTAAGACTTAAAATAGTTTATTGCTCCCGTGTGCTGAAACTTTAATGTCTTGGCTTTGTACGTGATCTGTTTCTTGGATCTGTGATTTGTAAAAATAAATACACTTTCTCACTCAGTTTATGTTCAGCTTGACAGGATTTTCTGGGGTTTCATGCTACTTAAATGAGTAGCTGACAAGAGCAAACCATGACTAATGGTTCTGGTAATAACTCATGTTGTTCTAAACCTGTGCCCTAAACAGGCTTTTGCCTCAACATCAGTGTTTAGAATATGTTTCACTGCAAATGTTTGTAGTCAGAAAACCATGCTGGGCTTAATTGAGAAAATCAGTCCATCTGGGCATATCTCCATTCAGCTCAGTCTAAGGTTTTGTGCTCAGATTTGAAGGATTCTAAGCTTTGAAAATCYGAGGTGGTTGTTGTTACTAGTTTCAATCTTCAATTTTAGAATGTGAAGTCAGAGTGCTTCTTACAGTGAAGCAGTAAGGATTTTTACAGCATGTTCTTAKGCTTTTCTTTTTTTTTTTTTGTACGGTCGATAAAATTTTTTGCTAAACCTTCAGTGGGACTTAGTCGTAGGTTGTGTGAGAGTGTGTGTATTAATTATTAATAATTAACTTATAATTATTGATTAATAATTTATGCACACAACCACATGTGTATGTGGTTGTGCACATGTGTATGTATACACATGGCAGATACTATAACTGAAACAAAATAATACCTATGTAGCTGTGTTTTAAAAAGTGATATCTCTTCAAGAATTAATCTACTAAGTAAATGATGTTCTTGACTATAACTTTACTCCCATAGTTGCACATTGGGAGTGCAATAGTTGCATATCCTGTGTTCTGTTAATTGAATGCCCTTCCATTTTGTTTCCAAATTTCTGGTGTAAAACTTCTGTTTTCTTTTACACCAGTTACAGGCAGGGGACATTGAAGATTCTTCCCTGGAATGAGCAGAAACATCGTGAAGAAGACTGGTGTGAAAAAGCAGAATGCAAGTAAGTGTATGGATAAAAGCAAAATGGTTTGTGTATTTTTGTTTCAGTTGCATAGCTTCCATACAAATTCTTAAAATCTGGGAAATCTTGGAGTTCAGGATCTCAGTAAAATTTGTTCCAATTTTTCTATATGCTAGTTTGCCTTTTAGCTCTGTTCATAACACTTGGTGAACAAACATTCTTTCATGTTACTAAATTATGTTCAGTGTGATTATACGATGCAAAGCTGATCCATATGCAAGAGAGTAGAGGGGAGATTACTTTAGGAAATGCTATTTTTTTCCTGTTGCTTGCAAACCTTAACCTTATAATTATGGATGCCATTAATGCTTCTCATTGCATGAAAAACAGAATTCAGAGTCTGGGCATATACTCTAGTTACTTGGCTGACAGAAAAACACACTTACTGTGATTGGTATTTGAATCTGTTCGAAGTATTTATGCCATAGAGGATTGATGTGGTTAATATGTATCCTTCTGCAGAACGATCATTTCTCTAGAATAATCAGAGCTTTCAGAAAACAGATTTGTATAAACATGTACTATGTGGATTTTTTTGTTTGCTTTTGTTTTGCTTTTTTTAGGAAGATTGTTGAACCAACTCTTCAAGATGAAGGTGAATTTCTGTATGAAATGCAACCTGAATTACTGAAGTATAGGACTACTGAGCTTTCAGTAGATCTGGTTTCTGACTGGTATTTGAACAGAGCACAAGAAATTGAAAATTATTCTATGCAGGTGAGAACAGCAGTGAAGAACTGGTGGTGGCTGTCTTGAGATAATCCACTTTYTTCATAGTAACTTCTGTTAATGAGWATTAGAAGCATTGGTAGTGAGCAGTGACACTGTTATATGTGACACTTTTATATGTCATTTGAGCTTTGTTGTTATAGCGCCAATTTTTCAAAGTCCCTATGTTTAAAAGCAAAAAAATAGTCCTCCCCTTCTCATCAGTCTGTACCTGTCTAGAAATCTGGATACTAGTAGTATTACTTGGTCTCAAACTTTGTATTACATATATGTATGTAACCAGTATAACTGCTGGTAAAGGTAAGCCTTTGTAACCTATGGTGAGCATTGAGGTGCCTCTCTCTGTGTGATCTACAGAAGGAATCAGAAGATACTATTCTCCTAATTTACATGCATTAATTGCTTAGGATACACTTGGGCTGAAAGGCCTATAATGGTATCAGTTACTTAACCTAAGCATTTGCTTTGTGTTTATAAAGCTGAGATGAGCAACCCATTTAGGAAAATAGAGGTGACATAAGAACTAAGAATTACTCTTAAGAAAAGAGGACAAACAGGACGGTGACTTGTACTTTCTTCTTTGTTAAACACTTGTACAGCAGGATGTTTGTTTTTATTTTTTCAGGTGGATTGTGCTCTGTCCCTTGTCCGTCTTGGCATGGAGAGGAATATTCCCGGTCTGCAGACTCTTTGTGACAATCTAATTACTCTTGAGACGGTAGTTTATGAAACTGAAGGTGATCGAACCTTAACTTTGAAGGAGCTAGTAGAGTTGAAAGACATTGAAAAACTGAGACTGCTGATGAAGAATGTAAGTATTTTGAACACATCACTAATTAGGGCCTGATTCCAATAATTCCGCTTACTGTARATGCTTTTTATCTGTAACTGCACTGTTACTTTGCATTTTTCTGATGAACAACCTATCAGATGCTTTTCCTGTTTTCTTGAAAACCTGTGTCTTCATTCTAGGCATGGGGCTCAAAATTYCAGTAATGTGAAAGCTGTGAATTACTTTTCCATCCGTTGTTTCTGGAGGATCATCAGTATAGGTGTTACTCGTGCTGCAGCTACATATTGAATGTTTTTCTTGGATTTTTTTTGATGTTTGTTGAAAATGGTGACAAGTAATATTTGCCTTTGCAGAATATGCGTGCATTTAATCTTTTCAGGGTTAAGCCTTTGCATGGCATTTCAAAATAGAAAAAGCTGTGCCTTTTTTGAAGAGGATGGAAGATACCTAGAGATAAAACAGGGCTTTGAAATTCAAATGAAAATGAAATTCAGTTTGAAATTCATGTAAGCTAGAGAAGAACATAGACTTGGAAGCTCKTAGAAACTTTAGAATTTTGCTACCGTTTGTAACCACTTGTGTTTTGTTTTCCTGTCTTGTATTCTTGTTTACTGAAATATTAAAAGTAATATTATTCTGACATGGATGCAAACTCACCTTTTACTAGTTCAAAAATTGCATGAGGAGGAGAACTTCGTGTTCTTGTAATGGTCTTTTTTCCTGTGCTGCTTGGTGTCCCCAAGCCTTTCAGTAGCACCAAGAAGATGAATTGCTTCTGTAGCTCATATCATAGTGATCTAGGCTGTAGTGAAAGTTCAGACTTCTGCTCTTAGTTGTTATTTATGACAAATAATGCTGAAATTAAATGGATCAAAGCTTGTTCTGTTCTTTATTATCATTTTGAAAAAGTATCTGAATTTTTTCACTACTTTTTCCCCTGACTCCCTCTGTCTCATTCCAGTCCTCTGAAGAAAAATATGTGAAAAATGTTTATCAGTGGATGATCCCATTTCTCCAYCGCTGTGAAAGTCATTCCCCTGGTCTGGCAAATTCACTTTTTAAAGAATATTTAGTGACTTTAGCAAAGGATGACCTGACGCTACCTCTCAAGATATTTCAGAATTCAAAACCTTCTGTAAGTATAGAAGCCCGCTGATTCTATGGGCTTCCTTGAAAATTTTGTGTTGAAGAGGCTAAGTCGTAAATAAGGCTGTTTTTTCTTCTAAATCAGATTCACTCTGAATTCTTTCTCTTCCTTTTGGATTGTACATTTGTCATGTTTATAGAAAATGTTAATTAAAAATATTAAAGCATGAATTATGAAACAACTCATCTGTCCTTGATGAGATTGTCAACCTAATGTAATTATGATCTTGACCTAGTACAGAAAACAGTCTAAAAACTATTATTGATTCCATTGTTTAAAATAAATTTCTGGCAAAAGGTCTTTTTAGAAAAGGAATGAGTGATGATTTTGTGATTCTGTGATTAATACTTTCTCTTTCAAAAAAATACAYTTCATTTTCTCTTCGTTGTCTCTTCCTTTTAAGTAATTAAGAGATAATTAATTTCCCTTTCTTTGTATCTTTTCCTTTTGTTGGTGTAATAGGAGAGAAAAAATAACACAAACAAAAAACACTCAACAGCAAAAAGCACCCAAATCATCCTGATTATTCTGGAATCATATAGTTCCAGAACACCAGAGAAAATTACATGCAAGTCTTGGTCTCCTGAAACCCTATTTAAAATCAAGTATCATGATCTATGAGTTATAATTCATATATATTTATATATACTATATATATTCACTTATATGCTTGGGTTAATGTAAATGATGGAGAAAGAAGAATGCTTTTGAAAGTACCAGGTACATTTCAGATAGGTGATTTTTAGCCTTATGAATATTTCATATTTTTTCTACAATGCAAAATTATTCAAAGGTTAATCACTTGTTTACATAGTATTGAAAGTTATAAATGGATCTAATAGTACACAGTTATCTGTGTATCTTTATGGATAGAGATATATACACATATAAAAATACTGTTGCAYAAATTAAATTTGACCAATGTTAATAGTAGTCTGCCTTCCCCTACCAAATTAATGCAGGATAAAATTGAATACCTTGGTCTTACAGATGTCCACAGTGTAGGAAAGTAGCTTGGTTGAGTTTCAGGCTTTATCACTTTATGACAGTGACTTTACTGAAATTGTTAGGAAGAGACCTTGTAAGCAGAACTAGAAGATATATGCACGTACACATTGATTTCAGCAGACATTCAACGGTTTGACTGGAAGAAGGAAACAAAGTATTTTATGGCTTCTGTCTTTTCTTGTTAGTGTCAGCAAAAAATTATTCACGATCAAGACCAGCTTATGATTACAGCACTTGAATGTATTTTTGGTTGTGAACGAGATGACCAGCTCGCCCTCTGTTATGATATTTTGGAATGCCTTCCACAAAGAGGATATGGGTAAGAAATTTCTGATAGTTATTTTAAATACTTTAGATATGTTCRGTATAGTTCCAAAGTAGTGCTTTAAAAATACTTGGTAATATTACTTCAACTCTTGTTCTGCTTTCTATGGCAATTGTCATTATTAAATAATCACTGTCATTAAAAAGTATGTAATGTTGAATAATCTGAATTGCAGTCTGAATGTTTGTGTGTGATGTTTGYGTGTCACAGTTCCTCAAACAAATAATGTGTCCAATATGTATCAAAATGTTTAAATTAGCAGTACGGACCAAACCTGTATTAATTTCCTAGCTTTTTATATCCTTGTGAATTGAAACCAAATATTAATCTTCTTTTACTACTCTTGCTGCTCTTGTTACAGTTGATAGTGCCTTAAGATAATAAACAGCATTATGGTTGTGTGGGAGAGGTTTTAATTTAGAAAAATCTGTGCAAAGGAAGAATAATTCTAGAAGAAAGGAAAGCATAAACAAAAAGAGAAGATGTAATCTGGAAAGAGGAGCTACACKCTAGTTCCCCAATATCTTTTACATGCAGAAAGGATAAATCCTGAGAGAAGTCTTTAGGGCAAAAGAGTCTGCTCTTGAAGAGCCTTGGTCTCCATTTTAGCTATACATGCAGCAAGAAACTAAAAACTTGAATTGCTTGATCTTTTACAAGATCAGTTRATTTGTTACTAAAGTAAAGGAATGTTTCAAACTTACCAGTACTTCGTAGTACTTCTTTATATCAGCAAAGTGCAGAAAGTGTGATTCTTTTTATTTATTTATTTATTTTTATTTATTTATTTTAAAATATCTTTGCAGGCCTGAAACAGGTAAAACTAACGCTCTTCATGATCAAGTAGATGAACTGGAACGGATTCTTAGGTATTTAATTTTACCAAAATAAAGTGTACATTCTTAGGTAAATTACTGTGCGTATCCAGAAATCTTGACAATAAAATAGCAAGAATGTTTATCTTGTGCTGGGCTGTTGGCATGGTAATCTTCCAGTTTTTGTGTTCAGGACTTAGCTAGAAAGCATTCCTAATAATTATTTGAATGTTACAAAAATATTTGCACAAATACACAAATATTGTTCTTGGAATATTCTGTTTGATGGAGAATGAGGTGGGGGAGGGACACTCAAAATGTCTGTGGGACTTTTTTAGTCTTGATAGACTGTGTTGCTTTTAATGGACTGAAAAGAAAAGCTGTGAATATGTTTCATCAATTTTGTTATGTTATTTATGTTAACACCACAGAATTGTAAAGTTTTTCACTATGTAATGAAATAAATTTGATTAATCCTTTCTGTTATAGATGCTATGTATAGATACTTCTTTGTGTTAGGGTGCATTGTCTGTTACAGCTTGTGTGACTGCAGAATTCAAAAATTTTGACTGTTCACTTGCAGTGTATCAGAGCTTTTGGAGAAACACGGACTTCAGAAGCCTGTTTCATTTGTGAAGAACACCAAGGACAACCTGGAGGAGGCACGGAAGCTGATGATTAGGCTGACAAGGCACACGGGTCGCAAGTTAGTATCCAAAAGAGAAATGGGGATAAGAGGGCAAAAGGAGGGCCAGGGAACAACAGTGCTCATCTTCCGAGAGCATTGCTCTCTGTCATGTTGCAAGAGAAGTGTTGTCTTCAGACTGAACACACCATCTATAAAACACACAAAATTCAAGATTAATACTCTTAAGTGTTCTGGCAGCCTTCTCCAGATGTCAGATACTGTAAAGAGTTTGAAGCAGGACAGTATCTTTGTGCTTGGATTAAGTTCAACAAGCCTGGAAGGCGTATTGGTATTGAGTACTTTATGAAGAATAATAATTAACATAGAGTAAGTGTGTGCTTAGTGTTTGTAGAACTCCTTTGCAAAAATGGAAGCTAATATTTAGAAATATTAGTCACATGAGAAAATCATTGTCAGTTGGTCTAGTGTGCGTATATAAAACAGTGGTTTTTTTTTTTTTTTTTTTACTGTGTAATGCTCAGTCAAAACAATGTCTACGTAAACATCCCTAGCCTTTTTATTTTTATAAGTTTAGATAAACTTATAAAGTTCATGGCACATGAACTTCACTAGGATGCTTTGTGGGTTAAGATACTGTGGATCCAGATAAAGGATCTRAACCCTGTTGTTTCAGGAACAAATTAATTTGCTGCTTTATTCTAATGTGCCTGTAGGTAATTGGTTAGCTTTTTATGATTGCTTATAGTAAATGCACTGTATTATACTATAGTCTATACTGTATTATACTAGGTTTTACTGTATTATACTATAGTGTATAGTAAATGCACTCTAATGATTTGCAGTGGCTGTCACAAATTTGTTTTTATCCAGTTATTGGATCACCATGAAGGCAACATTTACAACTTTGTAAAATAATCAAAATCTTCCATGAACATTTGAACTAATGGAAGACTGTGATTAAATATGCTTGCATCCCTATCTCCTTCCACAGAAAACAAACCAAAAAATTCAAGAATTTCACTCATGTCAAAAATTGTATCCTGTAGGCAGCGTTTTGATGTAAGAAAAGAAGCATTCTGTCTTGAAACCAGTTTCAAGTAAAAGTCCAGTTACAGATTGATAGCTTTCAAGAAAACTGTTTTGTTTTTTTTTYGATGATGAGATTGTAATATTATCAGCCTTTCTTTAATATTGTGGAAGAAGAGAATATTTAATTTTAAAAATGTTCATAGGCAACCCTCAGTGAGTGAGACACGCTGGAAGGAATTGCTTCAGGATATGTTGGACATGCAGCAGAAAGTATATACGTGCTTACATGCAGATGCTTGCTATGAGGTGAGTTTTTTGGACTCTAAAGTTATGTCCCAAGTAAGTTACAAATTCTCATTTCATATTATTGCTTACAAATAGAAATACACCTTCTTGTGTTATATTACTTGCTGATTGTCTGTTTGGCTCATTAATGGTATTTACAGTCAAAGCAGAAAATTACATTCTTACTTCAGTATACTGTAGTTTATTGCAAAATTTGTGCTATGCCCTCTGTAATCTGTATAGGACCTTGGCATACATTAAAAGATTAATAATGTAAGAYTTCCTTATTACAGTTTACAGATTTAGTTTGCTAGGGCGGCCAGTTTGATTAGCTCTTGGGAGAATTATTGAAAGCAAATCAGGAAAAAAAATCTTGAGGCAAAAAAGCAATTGACATTCAAGCAATAAATAAAAAATGTCACTCTGCAGTTGTATAATTATGGTTTTCTGTGTGCAACTTCAAATATATTTCATGTTTCTGGTTTTGTGACAGTCTGAGTATACCTAAAAGATTTTTGAAATTGAAGTGTAGCATTCTAATGTGCTAGAGCACATAGAAAAATTGAAACTTGTGGGATCTTTGCTGTGATCTTAATAGAAAGTAATTGTGTTAATATTAAATTATTTATTAATAGATGATAAATTTAACCTATGGCCCTCAAAAAAATTTTTTAATAGTATTGCATCTTGTGAAGTGGATATTGGGGCAATTTTTTTTTTTTTTTTTTTTTTTTTTATGAAACAAATCTGTGGTCCTTCAGTATTGAAACAAAGCATAAGGAGATTTGGAGAGCTTGTTCTTAGCTAGGAAATACTTAGGAAATTAGAAACCTATGACAAAGATCACGTTCTTGTACCTGCTATTCATTTTCTGAAATGTTTTAATCCATATGTTGGTAAATTAAAACTACACTGATGCCTGGTTCTGCAACACGTATGATACATATTTTTGAAAGGAATTCAGACAGTTTTGAGTTGCTTTAGGTTTTTGATCTGCAGTTAATTGTTTCATGCAGTGGCAGTATGTTAATATACATTCTGTGAAGATAGTCTGGATAAAACCTTAAAACTCATTATGTATGATCATTTCTAAATATTTTCTTCAAGAATACAGACTTTGTGCTTTTATAGCTTTGTTTTTCAGATCTTAACCTTGAAATGTCTTTTAAGATTCTTGCATGCATTTTGATAGTTCAGAATTTAGGTAAAATTATGTCTGATGGCCAATTTTTATTATAACAATGAAATCCGTATTTTTTCTCTGCATGAACTAGAAATAACTTGTCACTAGTTAATTTTAATTTTACTTAAAAAAAAAAACTCCCCAAGTTATTTTCTACTTCGAAATACATTCTTATAACTTCAAAGAGTCTTTCATTCAAAGGGAATGGCTCTATAGAATGCAAACATGCTTTCATGAAGTTCTTGCTGCAAATTATTAAATTACTGTTCTTTCTTCTAGATATTCACAGAAAGTCTTTTGTGCTCAAGCAGTCTAGATAATATCCACTTGGCTGGACAAATGATGCATTGCAGTGCTTGGTCGGCAGACCCGCTGACTGCCTCCAAAGGGAAGCCACAGTATAGAGTCAGCTATGAGAAAAGTATCGAGCTAGTTTTGGCTGCTGGCAGAGAGTATTTCAATTCTTCCACGAGCTTGACTGATAGCTGCATGGATTTGGCCAGGTATATTCACAATTACCATATATGTCAAAACATACTGCTTTTTTTAATTGAAATTTGAATTTGCTTTTGCTGAAAATTGTAACGTGGACTTGCTTTTTTCTTACAAAAAACCCTACTGAGTATCATTATTGCTTGGAGATTCTCTAGGAATGTGTCTGTGTTTACGGGTCTAAGTGGCTCAGGACTCACTGTAAGTATTTSTGTATATCTACATGTGTGTGTGCATATATATATATGTATAAAAGAAACATACTGTGTTGGGAACACATTGAAACAGGTGCATACGCTGTTTGAGTGTTCAGATTACAATGTGATAATTTCAATGTATACATATATTCCCCAYGGTTAAGCTTCCTCATTAACTGCTTATTTATAGCAGGAGAGGATACAGTGGTGGTGGGATTTGCTCTCTGTACAAGAGAGAAACCCTGTGTGGGCTAAGGCAGGACATGGAGGACTTTATTGGCTTACACTGATGAATAGCTGTATTTTGGAGCAGTAGGAACAAAATGCTTTTATATTTGGAACAGATGGTTTGCCCAGTCATTTGCTGTTGCAAGCAGCTATGTGATRTAGTCCTTCTGGAAAAATGGACCAAGTGTCATCATAAAATTAGGACGTACTTACAAAGGTTAGTTTTGCCCAGAACCCATTGAAAGACTCTTCTGTATTGGAATACAGAATGCTATAATTCCACTATTTCAGAATTGTCCCCTGATCAACTTGTATTGTATGGTTTTATGGTTAAATTTCAAAATATGTGTGTTTTAGTCTAAAATATTGCTCTGTGTGACCATGTGTTTCTGTTCTTTAGTGTGATATTTTGAACTTTTCTTTAATCACCATTTCACAAAGATCCATCTTATTTCTCCAAATGGTTATTGGTATATGGAAATTAATCTTCCTGAATTCTCTTTTAGGCATAACCAGTTTTCATCTTATCTCTAGCCAGTTTGGTTTTRGTTTTATTCTTGTTTTCCCATTCCATTCTTGTTCCTTCCACTCTCCTTAACACCAGCATGTTTGTTAGGGCTCCTGAAAAATGGGCCTGAGATGGGAATACAGCCAACATGTCCTTTTGACTTGAAGAAAGAAATCKCTTTCTTTTTGAAACAATTTTATTTTGTGTTTGTATGAATTTTATTTACATTTGTTGAATACAGTTGACAATACTGGAACTTTCGACAAAGGATTTTGCATTTTGACCCAACTTCCTATGGACTTTTTGCCTATGGTATATGGTAGCACCAGAGACCACCATTGGTACAGATGACAGATGTTTCCCAAAGTAATTATATGTTAAAATGGAGAAGAAAATGGAAAGAAATATCTTTCTTTCACTGAATTCCCTGCAACTCTAATTTCAGAGGAGTTAGACACTATTCTTAATACAATCCAATGAAAAAAAAATATTGCTATCTGAGAATAGAATTTGGTTAAAATGCTTAACCAACTAACAGGATTATTCTGTAAAAATACCTATGACTTATGTTATAGTACTAGTTGAGTTGGTACAGATTGATAGTTCTGTTTTCCATTCATAAAGGAAGGAGTTGATCTTTTTTTTTTTTTTTTTGTACGGGTATTTTTTAACTAAAAATTGGTTTCATTCTTGTTTTAGGTGCTGTCTACAACTAATTGTTGACTGCCCTAGTGCTATTCAGGAGGAACTAGATCTCATTCGTGCTCTTGGTTACCTTGAAGAATTTGGTGTGAAAATACTACCATTACAAGGTACTTCATATTCCTCCTCTTTACATGATTGCTTGAATAACTTGTATAAATATGCTTGGCAAAGTTTACTATTTAAAAACTGTAGTTACATAATTTAGTCCAACCAAATGCATAGCTTAGGTCCATAAGACAGTCAATAGCATCTTGTACAGTTAAACTAAGGGTCCATCACCCCCATCTTCCACCTCTCCCTCCAAGCCCATGGCAGGCACAGACCTTATGATTATATTAGTATCTTCAGATGTTTTTCAGGTGATGTGAGATRGGAAAGATGCCTGCAAGCAGAATCTATTCTTTGACTTATTTTTAATAGTACTTTTTTGCAGATTAAAAGGAGGTATCTGAAGCTCCAGGTGATTTCATTAGAATTAATTAAGTTCACCTTTAATTTATGAAATAGTTCACACTTAATCACATGCCTTTGAGCTGTAACATAGTACATGTGAAAGCATTATTTTGTGTAGGTATTCTTCATGTCTYCATTGGGGCATTTCATTTTTAAATGTATTCCTGTGTAACAAAATGACAATAGAAGCACACATTTGCAATTTATATYTCATGGAGATAGGCTTTAACTTAAAATTATTTTGTAACTCAGATTCTACTGGTGTGGAAAATTGCTGGGAAAATATTTGAAGGAAAGGATGGTTATATTTATGGAGATAAAAAGGATAAGGCAATAAAATGTGATACAATTTATTAATAATAAGTTGTGCAAACTATTTTCTAGGTGAAAGAAATAATTTTCAGTAAACTAAATATTCGTATTCTTGTGTGAGCGACTATGAGAAACAGCATTAATATTTAGTATTATTGAAAGCACTCCAACACTGCCGGAAAAGAGCAGTGAGACAGGATGGAAGGGAGAAACGTCAGGCCAGGAGGTGCTCGTTACAGACCTGGGAGTTGGGGACCAGGCTTTTGTAGTGCTAAGCATTAATGGCACTGAATGTTACTGGGTTGAGTATTAAATGTGTGCTGATGAAATTTGCTGATGAGAGGATTTAAACTTGGCTCTGTGTTGAGAATTAGTTATTTATTTAACACTGGAAGGCTCCTCAGATTTTACTGCTTTTTTTCCTGCTTGTGCCATCTCCATCTCATAATTTGCACATCTTCTCTTCCATTCGTTCTTTTTCTCTTCTGTGTGTTTTTCAGCACTTAATGATAAAGTAAGCAAAATTGTCAAGGTGTGTATTTTCAAAAGAACTAGGAAAAGAACAGAGTGTTTTTTTATTATTTTTATTATTCATAAATTGTTTTTAATATATATGCACTTTCCAGAAGTTTGAGTTTGGTTTGAATAGGGCTTGAATGCTTTCAAAGCTGTGTATTTTGGCTTGTGATTTTAGTCTTTTACCTTTCAATGCACTGCAAGATCCTGCTGTGATAAAAAGTCTAAGCACATTCATAAGGCTCTACCTTTGGAGAACAGCTCCAAAGTTTGTAACTTTTTATGTATTTAGGACATTTTAATTTAATATGCTTCTGTAATGTATACAAATGGAGCTGTTGTATTCAGTACTAACAGCAGATTTGCCGAGACTAAAAAAAACCTATATTACTTTTTAATCTTACATTGAGAATATGCTTAAACAAATAGTATGAGACCACATTCAGATCAAAATCACGAAATTTTAAGCTTTTTCTTATAAGTTAGCAACTTATAATACCAGCAACTTATTCAGCCTCCAAAAACTGTTTTCTGAACTTTAATTAGTGTAATGTGTTTTAGGGAAAGTAGTGTTCAAGGCTCATAAGTTACCAGCTGCTGGAGTTTACAAGAATATTGGTGATAGTCCAACTAGAGACTGTTACACCTCTACTGACTGTTCACTATAGATTACTCATTAATATAAAAAAAGTTCAGTTCATCTTAATGCAACTGTTTGACCCATGGCATTTCAGACTACTCTTAGTTATGTTTACATACTTTGACAAATCTCAGTTGTATAGTCAATTATTGGAAACTTTTGCTGCCGTGTGTAAATGTATGCACATGGTAGGATATTAAAAATAGAACTAAGGCTGTAACCTTCTTCCTCTCCGTTTGTTATCTGTTCTCATTTGGTTTTCAGAATTTGTTAATGGGATTCTCTTAATTGAATATTGCTTTGCTTCCCCCTTTGACCCTTTTTTATAATTATTACATGTAGGTCTAATAACTTCTGGTTTAGACACAGTGTATGAATAGGAGTGCTTTCCCTCCCTTTGCTTTTATGTGGAAGATTTGCAAGATACTGCTCTGTGTTTGAAGTTTGAAGTGAATAAGTGCATAAGAACTCAGTAATATCTGTTTTAACAGTCTTTGAGAATCTTGCAAAATGGTATTTTTCTTCAATGTTCGCTGAAGGCGTAAAATGAGAATTGTTCAGAAACACAGAGTCTCCAATCCCAAAGCAGAAATAACTTTTTCTTCAAAACAGTATCCCTCTTCTTCCTCCATTCCCAACCTGACTTGCCGATGATTTGGGCTAGAAATAGTGTTATTTTGCATTCCAAATTCAGATTTTTAAATTCAGTTGAATATGTACGTGCAAGTAATTTTGAGCTTTTTYGATATATTTTTAAAGGCACTGTTTCAATGAGTACAGGGTTTAAAAAGAAATATATCTAGAAGGTTCAAGCATACAATCCCTAACAGCTATTCTCTTTTCAACAGTGCGTTTATGTTCAGATCGACTTAGCCTCATCAAGGACTGCCTTGCTCGGTCGCCAACAAACTACAAGCAGTCTGCTAAGCTCTTGGGGCTAGCAAATTTATTGAGGATTGCAGGTAAATGGTTATAAAATACTGCATTGCAATATGACATATATTTGCGTTATTCCCTAGGACATTTGAGTTGATCATTAGGATGTCTGTTCAAGGACGTCACTAAAAAGCCCTCTGGAAGAGCAGTTGTCAGGGAGGAATGAAATATTTTACAGGAATGAAATATTTTGCCTGTAGAACAACTGATCTTGAAGTCAGCTTTCTAACCTTCTTTGCTGCATAAAATAAGAACAGCCTTGTCTAATATGGATTTTGAACAAAAGCTCATTTCAGATTTGAGTTATGGATGAGAATATTTTATGTCTTGCAGTCAATTGGTAGTACTGAAATTGCAGTAAATCTTTTATCCCTGTCAAATAATGTAGTTTGATTTAATAACAGTTCTGTTTAGGTTAGAGGAAAAAAAGTCAAACGTGACGCATAAATTTCAATTATTAGACAGGCTTTTGTCTATGCTTAGTGCATCCCCTTGGTGTGCTAAAAATAATGTGTTGCATAGCTTGAATATTCATTTGAGGAGCTGAAGGGTATCTTGAAGGAGGTAAAAGGACACTTATTGTACAGTAGCTTATCCAGAAGGAGGGAACTATTGAATGAGGTTGGTTATGATTATGAACAGAGATGCAGAAATAACTTTGACCTCCTGAGATGCCTGGGTCCTAAAGAAAGTGCACAGCATGTCCCAGCAGGTAACCCTGTCACTATTGAAATCCCTGTGCTTAGTATCACTACTTGAAACATGAAGGGGGAGGGCATGATACCAAACGGTGCAGATTGGCTCCAGTCACCTAGTAATGTTTATTTTGCAATGATAATCTCATGTTCTGTATGAAGAATCGTCACAAGAGAGTCATACCTCACTATCTAAACGCCTTGGAATAGGTGGTATATTCATATTGGTTCAAAAGGGAAGACTGATATACAACAGCTTCTCCCTTATATCCTCCCAAATCCAGTTAAAATTTCTTACTTTTTCGTAATATACCAAGGTTGTTAGGCTTTCTCTTTTGTGAATCTGGAGGGTTTTCTTTTGGGGGAGAAAACTGAAGAAGAAAATCAAAATCCAAAGTGCTACTGTAAAGCCTAAAAGCATAAAAGTTGTGGTTTTCCCCCAATATTGTTATTTTAGTGCTTTATTAAAGCATCAGAGCCTACAGTGCCCTGGCATGTCCCTTTGAACATGCAGCAAAACTGCTGGCTCCTCTCTCCAGAGGAGAAAAGATGAGAGGCAACATAAATTAGGTGGGGAATTTTAGGGAGTCCATGTGGAGTTTGTTGATATGGTAATAGATTGCCTGTGTGCTAGCTTTATAATCATTGTGAAACTTGGCCATAATTGAAATGAAAGATTATAAAGAGAGATTCAAAGTCAAATTTTGAAATAGCCACATGTTTTGTGACAGTGATGGGATGTGTGTGTGTGATTGGCCGTCACTTTTTAAGGAGATAAGTGATTTTCAAACTAATTATGGGGAAAAAATACATATTTATTCTAAGAATACTGAGTCTCTGACTGTACAAGGTTAACCTGAGGAGTAATGATGGTAGTTGTTTTTCTGGTAATTATGTAATTTTTATAGTAAAAGTGTATGTCAGTGAGCAAAACACTGCTTTGACACTTGCCATTATTTCTCTTGTCTCTTACGCTAAATAAATGTAAATTACTGCTGTGTGTACTTTAATTGACTGCTTGAATAGGTAACCTTACACTCAATTTGAAGTTATAAATGATTTACATAAAATAATACTCGCTTTAAAAACACAGTATTAGATGGAATGCTGGCATAGCCTTAATGAAGGTCTATAAATGAAAATACTCATCTGTAAATGAAATTTGTCTTAATGTAATAGACATTAAAAAAAAGAAAGCAAAACATTTATAAAGAGCATTTGTGTAATTTATGCATCTGTCAACTCAGAATTTTAGTTTTGTTGAATTGCAATTTCATATGGTGAAGAACTTTATTTATAACTTGCCAGCCATAAAGAGAATAACAGAAGTTAATGTTATCCCACAAATTATATTGTATTGCCAAAAGGGCAGCTCTTAATTAGACTTAAGAATTATAAATGAGTATATTTTATTTTAACATATTGAAAAGAAAAACTTACTTGCCAGTAGGAAACAATTAGTTTTTGTTAACTGTTTTATAATTATTGAAGAAGGGCAACTTGATTTCTAGCAGCATGTGATACAAAGGAATGGTGCTATGGAGATRTATTGGGACGAGTTTTGACGTTAGTGAAGAGCTTAGGAGATGAATATTTTTAAGGACTACCTTGATGATGAGTTGCTTAAAAAAATGCTGCTGGAAGAAAGTTGTGTTTGATCCCTAATTGCGTTTCAGTATCAAAACAATTGCCCTGATTTGAGTCATAGTTTCTGCCAAAGAGGTTCTGATTGGTGTCCTGTGTACAGTACTTACCTGTACGGGCTGTGGGTTCCCACATTTGCAGCCCCTTCCATTCCTAATCCACCAGGTGTGTCTGCCAGGGCTTTATCTATCTRCTGGCTGGAGAGATGTGTCACAGCCCTTCCTCCCCTCCAGCATGGCTTTACAAAGAACCTATGTGGAAAATATCTATGTATATCTATAACTATATAAATTCTACATAACAGAATTATAATACATTTTTGGTGTATTCTCTTAAAAGAGTTTGAAATTTTAGAGAGTAGCAGTGAAAGCACACAATGGAATTTATATTCATACTTGTTGAAGGTGGAACATTAGGTAATTATATATGATCTGTGCTCTTAACTGCTGTACGATACTTGATTAATGACTGTAAACTCTTCTTAAGCCTCATTATTTCTGTCTCTTAAGACAGGCATTCAAGTGTTATCTCAGTGTCACATATAAGCAATGTGTTCAKCATGACAGACAGAAAATCTGAGGCTGATAAAGGAACTGGAGGTGTTCCAAGTCTCCTGATCCTTGCTTAATCTACACCTAGTTAAGAAAGTATTATTATTTTAAGTAATTATTTGCTTGTAAAATAAAAGAGTAAAAAGRAATAATAAAAAAAACTTAAGTATTCTGTGTCCTTACTGTGTTCAAAAAGGTACAATGAACAGTACACTTCATCTAAGTGATWATTTCTGAAGCATTCTAGAAATTTTGGTTTTGATTATTTTTCTCCTCTTTCAACATGTTTATGGTAACTTAGTTAATTTTAATATCCATAAGGTAATTTTAACAATTTTAGCTTGTGCTCAGATTTTCTGTGCTCGGATGTTAAGCCTTAGAATAGAAGAACATGGGGGATTGAGAAAGAAAACTTGGAGGATCTCTCCAATCTTGTTGAGCAGAGTAAACCTTGAAATAGAAATGTCTCTCTCATGGTGAAAAGGGGTAGTCCTAAGAAACTGAGCACACCTGGACATGAACACACTCATGATTGCACAAATGATGCAAGGGAAGCAAAAATAATGCTTTCTAGTTTCTGAACTTGATTTGTATGAATCTGAGTGCCAGGCAGTAAAAAATAAATACAGATTTAAGTGATAAAATAGGATTGTTATTTAATGTATACATTTTTTTCCCTTTACTGAACTTTTGTTGTTTTGAGAGCTTGCATGTTTGTCAAAATGGCAGGGGAACAATTCAGTATTAAAAAGACTCTTTCACTTTTTTAAGACTATTAAAAATCTCTTTGAAGAATAAGCCATGAAACTACAGAAGTGGGGTGTTTTTTTGTTTTCTTTTTTTTTCTTATTTGAATGTTGGAATAAGAACATGCTGCTAACCTAGAATAGGTAGTATTTTAGGTGACTGCACTGCTGAGGCAATGAAAAGCCCACAAAGAAAGGTTCTGGCTGTGGGATGCAGGGGCCTCACTGATGGTATTGGAGCTGACAGTCATTTTGTGACATAAAAATGTACATGAAGATCGTGGCAGTTGAAATGAGAGAAAAATGGAGATGAGGTAAAAAGTATGACATAGAATGGAAAGAGGAGGATCTGTATATTTGTGCTGGCACTGGTGTAAAAAATGCAGAAGTATACCCTAGCTCAGCCAAGTCCTTTAGCCAAGAGAGATGAGGGAGAAGAAAGGAGTGGGAATGGATAGATCAGATCCTTGCTCCAAGTTTTCATCCTCTCTTCCATCCAGCTCCAGTGTTTTTACACAATTAAAAAAAAAATAAAAAAAAATCAGAGATTATTTTGTCTAGTTGAAATCTGGATTAAAAACAGCTTGATTTGTTTTACTGCCTTTCATTTKTCTTGCAACTGGACAAATCTCTCCACAAGTATTAATATTCTCAGTGTGGAGTCAGCATCAAAGGGTCAGTGAAAATTACAAATCAGAGAATCATTAAGGTTGGAAGGGACCTCAGAGGTCATCTAGTCCAATGCCCCTGCACATGACGCAGGGTCACCTAGAGCATGTGGCACAGGGCTGCGTCCAAGCRGGTTTTGAAGATCTTCAGAGGAGACTCCACAACCTCCTGGCGCAGCCTGTTCCAGTGCTCTGTCACCCTCACTGACCTTCTTAGCCACGAGGCCACGCTGCTGCCTCATGGTCAACTTTTTGTCCATGAAATGCCTTCTGAAATCCAGTTTAAATTTAACTTTTGCAGATGGAAACATCTTTTTGTCATCTTTAATTGCTAGATGAGAAATCCTCTAGATGCAAAATCCTCAACTTCCAGCAGGCGAAACAGTACGTGCAGCACGTGTTATGTTTTGCAACTTAATATTCTTGGATGTGACTAATTTCCAAGACTCAAGGGCTGCTGGCATGGGTGCTGTTGACAGTGGGGTGAGAGGCTGAAGGTGGAGTGATGAAGGCCACGCTCTTCTCTTGGCTGAGCTAGTCTTGTGCTGGAACTAGGGAAGCTTGGTTTAAAACTATAAGTAGGAGGGGTATCTTCCTGTGATTGTCCTTCTAGCACAACTGATTCGTCATATCTTTTGAAATGGCTTTAAAAAGAAATTCACTTTACCTGTAATGCATCTGATGRTCTATAAAATAAGCAGTCTATAAATATRTAATTATATAAATATATAGTCTATAAATAACTATATAATTTAAGAACATATCCTTTTACAATAACTCTTGGAAATATATCTGTGTAACCTTATAAAATATTTGTTTTTCAGAAGTTGTGGTGATGGAGTTTCACAATCCATTGTCTTTCTCAGATAAATGCCTCAGTAATGACTCCTTAAAAATATGTTTTTAATAATAGGGAGAAGGAAATGATCAGGAAGTTGGCATTGATTTTCTTTAAAAATAAAAATAAAGATTCTTGCTTCTCTCCCAAATAAAAAGAATTAGCTTGGACTAATTTTTTCTGTATATTTATATGTGTGTTTAGTGACTTTTCGAAAGAGTGCATGGACATAACCATTCCTTTGAGCACTAGGCTGGATCAGCTGTTATCTAGATATCCATTTCTATATAAATAATATTTTGATTCTGCTGTGTTGCTTTGGAAAAGGGTAAGAAATAAACTTCTGGTAAAGGAAGGGAATTGTCCATAATATTCATAAACTACTTCCTTTCTGGAGAATATAAAATGTGGGGATACATTATTGGGTACTTGCATATCCTTTACCCCAAAGACATCTGTATAACTATAACAAAAAAGCATTATACACATATTTTGTTGTGCTTGTTTTTGTTCATAAAATTCCATAAATTTTGACAGAAAACTGATTGAACAGAAAAAAAAAATGTGGTTGTGAATGAAAAATCTCTTAACTCCTGAACTCCTGCAGAGCCAGTTTTTGTGTGCCGAGTCATCTATCATGAAACTTTAGTCAGAAGAGTTTTATCTGTCCTGATTTATTTTTTCAACTCATTTATRCTCATATAGTTGGGAGAAGGGGCACTGAGTAGAAAATCTAGTGATCATAATGTGTATGAYGTAAAATGTTTTTGGTTCTACTCTCTAAATTTAGCAGAGTGGTAATTTTAATACCTGTCGTCTTCTTCTCGTGAATCACTTGGTTCTGTGAAGGCGAATGTTTAAATTGAGGGCTTTGTGTACTGTAAAAAAACATAAATTTCTGAAGTCTTTTGCTTTACAGTGCACAGAAGGAGTGATTGTTTTTGTCAGTATTTGGATTTATATGCCCCTTAACTTTAATAGCAGTTTTGATCTAATCTATTTTTATCTTGGCCATCACATGAATCATGGTGTTTGCTTTATTTTCAAACTCTTTTTTTAACTGTAGATGTAATATGCTGCGCAGATTCTTTAGCTAGCTATAAAGCCAATACTTTTGAAATAGGTAACTCTTTATTGTTTCCTTCAGGAAAAAGTAGGTAATTATATTTCCACAAGGTGGGTCTTTTCATGCTGTGGCATAGAGTTTTATGAAATACAGTAATGAAATTGAATATTACTAATATTACTTCCAAGTACCTAATAAAAATGTTCAATTTTTCTTACAGGAGATGACCAAATAGAAAGAAAAGGTCAAGTTTTAATCCTTTTAGCAGAACAAGCTCTCAGTTTCCAGGACTACAAAGCAGCGAGTATGCATTGTCAAGAGCTCATGGCCACAGGTGAAGTGAATAAATGGGGCTGATGTGATGATGATCACAGTCTGAGTCCACTGAGATTCTGCTGGATGTAAAATATGAAATTCTCCAACCTAAAGTAACAGTCAAAAGTCAGCATGTGAACTGTGGTATTAGGTGGTATCAAATATGATGGCGCCTGTGTAAGTCACAAATGAGAAAATAATTCAAGTTCCTTTAGCTTCTGGAGAAATACTCTATTTGTACTTTTTATGTAATGGCAGCTAATAGGAATGTGTTCATCTGTTAGATCTGCAGCTGTCCATCAAAGACATTTAAAATATTTGTGATTATATACACATATAAAACCTGTATATGGAAAGATATGAGTTGAAGTAAATGGTATGTATGTGTGTCAGAATGCAAAAGAAGATTGAAGTTACCCCGTGGGTTTCTTTTCAATCTTGAGACAGGAAAATCTGAGATGAGTTCAACTTTTTTTTTTGAAAATGCAATTATTTATTTATTTTTAGAATTATTAGTGTGATGTGTTTAATAGTGAACTCTGAAGAAGCATGTTCTGATTTTCATGTTACAATAAGATACCCGTGATGTGTACATAAGGTACCTACAGATGTCTGCTGGACTGATACCTGCATAATGATAATGGATCTTGTGGGTTCTGAGTTGGTGTAAAGATATGTTTGTTTTATGGATTGTGCCTTTCTCAAGGAATGGCAGGAAGAGCCCGTGCTATTGTGTCCAGTGAGGATTATGAAACATTCTCCTGTTGCTTGCAAAGCTTACCAACCTCAGAAGCAAATTCTGTGTTCCCTTGCAGGCTATTCCAAAAGCTGGGAAGTGTGCAGTCAACTTGGTCAGTCAGAAGGCTACCGTGACCTGGGGATGCGTCAGGAACTCATGGCTTTTGCCCTGACACACTGTCCACCAAGTGCCATAGAGACGTTGTTGGGAGTGAGCAGCTCCTTGCAAACACAGGTAGGTGTTTCTAAAACTTTGCTTGCAAGTTCAGTGTTTCCCAAGGTAGTAGAGGGGACTTCATTGTTCATTTTTATTTTTTGCTCTTATTTTTTTTCTTCCCATCTTCTAGCAAGATTATATCTATTCTCCTGATTTTTTTTTTTTCAATTTTCATAGTTGAATTGTAACAAATAAAATTTCTTATAACTACTTTTCTATGGAACGAACTTGCATTTTAGTTCTAAAGTACRTAATACCTCTAATATCCCCATTGCATATCTGATGAAGTTTTTTTTTTTGGCAAATGCATTTAAGTACTTTCTAACGTGCTTTTCAAGTTCTGTAGGGTTTTTATACCTTGTAGTACAACTTCCATTATGCATCCTTTAAATGTTTGTTCTTTTATGATCTCTACCTTCTATATAATTCTATAAAATAATTTTTCTTCCTTACTGATCTCAACCATGTAATGGTTTTAATGAAAATAAGAAGACTTGGATATACAGCCTCTTGTTAAAATTGCAGTGACCGATTTCTTAACCAGCTCAGGTTTGTAGGCACCCGGTTGGTGACATGTATATGTGAGAACACGTAGCTGTGCCATTTGAAGATAAGTCTTGGCATGGTGACAGAAAACCTTTTGAAAGGTTTTACTTGAAGCTGTGCTGCAGAAATGTGTGTTGTCAAAAGGTTACATTTTCTTTCAACTTAACTCCGGTTTGACCCATGTGCTACATTACTTTCAGGAATTCATATTAATTAATATGAAAGCAGTCTGTGCAGCTGAATGGCTTCAGTAATAAAATGGTATCCGAATAAAGTGCTACAAAGMACTTGAAATCAAGTCTTGCTCCTGCAAACCACTTATGAAAGACACTCAAATTGGAGAGGAAGAGGCACAATATGAGCTTCAGCATAAGTGGAATCTTTGCAGGATTGAGACTTATTTAGTATAGAAATTAAAAAGAAAAGGAAGAAACCTTGTTTTTCCCTTTACGACCTTGTGCTTGGAATTACAGTTTGAGGTCAAGCAAACTTCTGGCATTGTGTAAACCCAAATTTGTTAGCCTTTCTGTCAATTCCATGTCTATTGCTGTCTTGTTCCTTCCAAGGACTTCCTTTTTGCTTAGCTGATAAGCAGTGCAGCTGCCTAGAAAGTTTATGGTCTTGTGTCCTACTTCTTCAAAGGAAAAGATGCTCTCTTCTTTAAAAAGCTTGAGAGTGAAGTTTTCTCTTTTGCACAGTATCGTTTTCAGCAAATGTGCACTGTGATTAATTTGGTGCTGTCCAGCTGCCCCGGGAAGTTACAATTTCCATTAAACACCTGTGYTCAGTTCCTTTTTCCTTGCATCGTGCTGTTCTGATTGGCATTCCTTATTTAAATTCACTAGTTACTTTCTCTATAAGCCATGCATAAGTTTTTCAGCTCTGTTCATCAGTGGCTCTACCTGTTTAGTTTAAACTCTTTTTCTTTGACAGGGATAGGTTAAATGAATTTTTAATATCCTCTGGTCAGCATGAAGTTCTGATGAAATTCTTTGTATTGTTTCTGGCRTATAGAAATTCTCCTTATTCAACTCTATATCTTGTTTTGTTGCACTTGCCTGTATAAAGTTGTCTGTCACCTCAGTAATACAGTTATAACTTACATTTTTTAATTAATATTCTTTAGCTTGTGTTATTAAACAGAGTGCTCTCCGTTCAAAGAACAAGTCTTGTGTTGTATGAAAAATGCAAAAAAAAAGTCAGAAAAGGTGTCTACAATAGGAAGAGGGTCTGTCTAATATGTATGCAGTATGTGCAATAGTAAGAGAATATGAAATGTACATATATATATGTGTGTATTTCTTCTCCCTTCATCCCTCTCAGTGCCTCTCACCCCTTATTTTTCTGTGGAAGTTTTATCATGCCAAGTTATTGGCTTTCTGGTTACATCAGGGTTATGATTCTTATTTCATTATTTCACTGACAAGGATTTTCTTTACTCTGTATTTATAGATTCTTTATCAGGCTGTGAATTACCAGTTCCTTCCTTCAGAAGGAGGTGAGAATATAAATATCTCAGGATCCTCATCCTTGATCAGTAAGGATACTGAGGTAAGCCTTAAAAAAATCTTTAAAATAGTGAAGATTTTATTTTGAATTGTGACGAAGAACGGAATTTGAGGCTCATTTGCCCATTTACCAGACAAAGTTGAAAAAAAATCTAAGAAAACAATTTGGTATATGGTCTTAAAGTGCAAGTTTTTACTTGCATGCTTATATTTATATGTACATGTATTCTGTTGTGATCTTGGATGTTGTTTTCTCAGTAATCTTAGCACCTTAGTGAAAAATAAAAAGTGAGAGATGGGTGAAGAGGGAAATGCAACAAACTTAATATAAAAAATATGCTTGTGTTGTTCTGATATCTTATTTGTCCCTGAAACAAGATTGAAAAAAAAAAGGAGGGAAATCCCCCCATTATTCTTAGTCCTTTTCATGTTTTAATGCTGTTAAAATAGGAGAATACCTTCCTCTTTGAAGAAAAAGTAACTGTTGGTTCATGAAAGAAATAAAGGTATTTTTTAGCCTCTTCAGAGAAAAGTAACTCTTTTTTTTTTTTTTTTTTGACTGCTTTGGGGGAATGAAAAAGAATGGAAACATATATAACTTTTCATATGTAAGAAAAATAGAGAGAAAAATAAAATACACTGAAAATAATATTCAGGTCAGAAAATAATATTCAGGTGTGAGCTAAATTTGTAACTTACGAGAAGCATTTGTATGAAGCAGAGGTTTAGTTATGGGTATGTGTACATTGGGGAATGTTTGGAAATTGATAAATAAATGCCTCAGATTATCAAATGAAGGTTAATTACATTTTTGGAACTTTTTGATAATATAATGACTGATATGTACAGTTACAGTATTCTAATATATATAACGAATTTGTCCTTTCATATGCTGTAGTGCTGTTGATGATGCATATGTTGTGAGAGAAGTATGCAGGCACATAAATTAATTCAGAARCATGAGCCAAGCATTAGTACTCATTAGAATTGAGTAAACTTACTGATAACTTCATTTCCAATTCAATTTGGGTATCTGAAGCAATCTTAATTATAGTGTGGAATTTGCATCCAGAAAATTACCTTCTTTCCTCATCCCTTCCTCCTCCCTTGCCCTCTTTTTTTTTTCTCCTCAGTTTTAGTTTGTTCTCTGGTGTTGGCAGGTGACTTGGCAAATTTATATGTTTAACTGAGTGGTTTTTTTTTCTTTTTTTCTTTTTTTTTTTTTTTTTTTAATTTGGCTAATATGACTTTCTTGCCTGATTATATTTCACAATGCAAGTCTTTGAAGAGAGTTCTATATATTTGTTATTCTAACTTTTTGTCTTCTCACAGTTAATTTAGATGGAGATTTACAACAACTTTTATTTCTAGCATTGTATTGCAATGAAACAGAAGGAAATATCTTGAAATGTATTTAGCTACTAAATAACCTGAACTTTTTAATAAAAGCAATATATTGAACAGCTACAATTCTGACTTGATTGAATCTCGTGACTGCAATTTCAATAGTTGCCCTTAATATCTGATGCTTTACCTTTTTTTTTCACTTTTTTTTTCCAGGAAAAAAATACTAAGTTTTTTTATTCCTTTCTGCTTGATTTTTTTTTCATTTATATCCCAATTAACTTGTAGCATCCTTTTCTCAAAGCCTTAACAAATACTCTTCTTTCTCACTTTATCATACCCTTTTCCAACTGGTGCTCTGAACATAGTATTCTTTTTGACATGACTGAGCCTTTTTTAGTATGCATATCTTTTTATGCTTCTCTTTCTATGTTGCACTAAAAATACCTATTTGTTAAGTATATCAGTATTTCAAAGGTTCTGTGACCTAACTGTTCCTAGCTTTATGTAATATTGAATATTCCAGTTCTCACTATCAACAGCTGGTTGYGCTTGTCAGACATTTCTCTCTTGCTGATGAGGAAGAACTCCCTATGAATTTCTGAAGTCATCTCATTATTATTTTCAATTCCTCCTCRTTTTTTTTCCCATTACACTTGCAGAAGTCTTAATAGCAGCTTCCTACTTATGTTCCTGAGATTGCATGTGTGCCTGCTAACCATGTTGTTCATACTGACTTCAGTAGAACATTCCTGAATTCTTGGTGGTTCCTGTTCTGTAGGACGTTCCGATTTGTGTTAATAATAATAATAATAAAAAAAAATGTAGGAACTAATGCATTTGCACAAGGATCTACTTCATTATGTAAGTGTCCAGCTTGTCCTTGTTATTCAACTCAAGAAATTCCTTAGAAAAATTACCCTCGGGTAATTACAGTGGTTCCACCATAACAGACTATCTTTCTTATTAAACTTTCTCGTTTCCCACCCTTTGTTTTCCTAATACTCTCTGTAATTGCCTCAGCAGCTATTCTTGTGCTGCTCAAACAAAACATCTTGGTGAACAAATTAAGGTCTTGATTCATGAAAAGCATTTTGGAATATTATTACTAATGTTATTAGATTATAAYGCTTAGCCACAAGATGCTGTGTTATGTATAAACAGTAGAAACAATAACCACAGTAAATCTGCCTTTGTAAATGAGCTCTGACTTTGTTTAATCTGCTTAATACTTAAAAGATGCATTGCTTCTGTTCTAAATAAAATCATTATCTTTTACATATCTGAATGTGTAAATATAATTACAGTGGCACATTAGTACAAGAAGAATTTGCAATTTGAAGAGTAGTGCCACTTTTCTTGTGAGGGATGGAGAGATCCAAAATGTTTGATTAAAAATGAAAGATATGTGCTTGAAGACATTTCTCCCTCTAAAAAAGATGGTTTTCTTGCAGATGTTGCTAAAAGAAAATGAAGTTCCTTCTAGCAAAACATTAGTGTTATCTTTTGCTGTTGTTTCCCCCAAGTACTAGATCTGGGAATAGACCAGGTCTTAAAATAGGTGTAAGTTAGACTGATAGATCATGAATTTGTATCACAATGAATAGAGAATTCATTCATCCATTAGAAATAAATACGGAATATTGTATTTATGTAGCGTGGACTAAGAAATCTTCCACCTGGAACTTCAGGGCAAAAATAATACTTTTATTGCCATTTCAACCAGTCTTTTGTCTTTTTTTCTGTTGTTGTTAATTAACTAAAATTGTGGTTTGTCATTTAAACTGTTGTTTAAACCTGTAGCAACTCGATTAGAATTCCTCTCACAGAAAGTGAGAGCTCTCGTTCTTGAAGGGGTTGTGTTCTTGAAAGTTCATTTTCAGTGTCACTCAACTCTTGTGTGAAAAACAGCACACCTCAAAGCAGAGGTCTGTGCGCATGAGGTGCTTAAATTCTGATTGTAATCAGGGGCGTCACAGTCAGTGGTGTGTAGAGAATAATTCAGCTAATCAGCCATTAGGGGCTTGATTCAGATATCCACCTAATTGTGGATATTTGCAACAGTTTGAGATGTCCCAAGGCATGCACCTGGCCTGTAGCTGCTGGCCCAGAGACTGTAGCTCCCCTGTCATATGTGATAGTGTTGTGCATATGTCTTGAATGCCCTTGTGTATCTCAGTCATCACTGTCTGGGTTTAAGCAGCTGAATCAAATCTATTGTGTCTGCTTAAGGCTGGGTTACTTTCTAGGCTTCACTGACAATGTAAGCCATAATAAGAGCTTATACACCTAATGATACCTAACCTTCAGTGTTTTAATCTTGTGCTGAATCCTTTCCATTAGCTGCTCATGAAGAATGAGTTTTATTTTTGCAGGACTGAAGTTTTCTGTTAGCGAGATCCATTAGCTGTTATATACATACTCATGTATATATTTAATATATAAAAAGGAAAATGAAGCTCCAAGAAACAAAATAGAAATGTAGAATATATGCAGTTACCTGTATAAAAGAGACTAGGTACATTTATTTTCCTATCAGAGTACTAAAAGGAGAAAGAGAAAAGAAAACTTAAAACTTGACTTTGTGTCTTTTTAAGCAGTCACTTCCACCTAAGTCTGTGAGATTACAAAGCCTTTAGCTTTCCCTTCATGGGATCAGCATATGCAGATTTGTCTGGAAAACTCACATTTTTGTCTTTTGTGCCCTCCACAGCACTGTTAATGTATAAGATATACATTAYGTATACATAAGGTATACATGGTTTCTGCATATTTTGGCCCTTGTACTTGACTAATTACCAAAAACAACCCAAAAACCTAATTGTTGCAGATATTTAATTTGTGTCTCGTTTGTAGAGAACTCAGTGCTTTATTGGAACCATTAAACAGCTATAGCAAACCACATCATTATAAAATTTGGGAATATGAACAGCTGGTATCATGAGATTATAATTTAATAAAGGGCAAAATGTTCTCCTGATCATGCTACTCACTTCAGGTTGAAAACTCCCTTACTGCTTTTAAGTTCCCTTTGTCTGTTTTTACACGACAGCTGCTGCTTAAATCAACGGTCATTAAAATAAGCTATTAACGCACAGCGTCTGAGTGCTGGTGTGCTTGGCTTTAGGTCACCGGCCTAATTAAAGCACGAGTCTAACGCTGGCTGTTGTGTGTTGGCTGTGCTCACAGGACGAATCCGCCGTTTCCTCTAGGCCGTCCGCTGCCCTGCTGCACTGGACGACGTCCAGAACCATGAAGGTGCTGTCGGACACCACGACGACAACGAAGGCCGTGCTGCACGCCGTCAGCGACGGGCAGTGGTGGAGGAGGTCACTCACCTACCTGCGGCCGCTGCACGTAAGGGCTGCCTGAGGGGCCTCCAGGTGTCCCCGACGCCCTCGTGTAGGACAGGGCTCCTTTTGCCGGGTCTGGTGGCTGAAGAGCTCAGCTGGATGAACGGGCCTCAAGGGGCTCCGCGAGCAGATCTTGGCGAAAGAGCGGATCTCTGAGCTGCTCCTTTTCTTCTTGTTCTAACCAGTCTTTTCTTACCTTTTTTTTTAGCCTGGTGATAGAAGGCATGCTTGAAATTTGGCAGAACTTCAGAGCTTTGGGGAATAAAAACCAGTGAAGTTCTCTCTTTAAATAGCSTTCTTTTATTTTCCAAAACTGTTCCTTTTCAGTTCCCTTTTCCTGCTTTCTATTTTTCCATGTATCTTCCTGTAATGTTTAGAATGTCTACTTCTCTTGTGCTACTTTTGAGAATAATTCTTTTTCTTAGAAATACTGGACTGATGTAGTACTGTTTTATGTTGGAAGATTCCTGTTCTCCCCTTCTGAATTAAGTAGTATTTTCATTTAGAGTTGCTTCACTTCTGTACAGCAATTAYAGAATATTACCATTTTTATAATTGTAAAGCTTTTCTTCCCCTACAATTAGGTTTAGCTACACTACTATTTTTCCCCCCCCCCCACCACCTTAGGGTCAAGAATTTGGAGATGTGTTGAAAAAGGGGCCTGGAGAAAATGCCACTGTGGAAAAGCAAGGCTGTCATCCMTTTTATGAATCTCTCATTGCTGAGCCGTATGTTGCAGAAGTAAGTGTCTGTTGCAGAGGTCTGAATTTAATTTTCGAGTTGAGATTTTACAATTAAGTAATAATCTTGGTTTTGATTGCCTAAATATGGATTTCAGGTCTTGTGCAATAATAAAATTATCAAGCTCAATTCCTGCATTAACTTTCATCTCTACGATTTTTTTATGTGATGCAAAATAACCAAATAGAGTGGCATGGTGTAGTGGGCACGGGTCATTTAGTTGTCATATTTTCCTTCTAGTCTGAAGTGAGCTATGGCACATACCAGAACAATTCTCTGGAGAGCTTTGCAGAAGTCCTACTGAGAACAGAGAAACTCACAGAAACAAAGAGTGAAGGAAAGGACCCACTGCCCACTACGGAAGGTACGGATACATATATGCATGCAGACTTACATATGTATTTTTGATACAGTACAGAGGATTTTATATYCCTCTGAAGGGATAACAGTGGAAGCAGTTATTACTCTCTTGTTAAGTACATGCTTGGAAGAAAATTGGAATGTTGTTAGGTTGAGCTTGATAGAAGAATATGAACCAAACTATGGTGCTGTTTGGCTTTATATTGGTGGTATGTTGCCTGTAATGACTGTTGTTGAAGAGTGGAGATGACAATTGCTCCACCAGCAAGTATTTATGTTCGAGATGACAGACACTCCACAATTAATGATTTTACAACATTAATCATTAATTTTCCAGAGAAAGGGAGAAAAGGCTATTTTTATGGATTCCTTGCTTTCTTTTCCCAGAAAGCTGGGGAACAGTTGTTAGAATGTATAAAAGTAACTTAGTAAGTGTTCAAAGCAGAAAATACAAATTTTGCAAACCTCTTCATAAAGATTTTAATATTAGATATTTCCAGAGGTCTGTTATCTTTCCTTGGACAGCCTCCTGGGTACTTTCAATGTAGCAGAAACAAGCTGTCACCAGCAAAACAAAACAAAAAAAATATTAGTAAAAGCTCTTTGAAGCAGAGATTCTGATGGACAGGTCAGTAGTTGCAGTAACTATGTTGCCATCTAGAGCATCTCTGTGATGACTTTTCATATGAAAGTTTACTCCTTATGTGCTGGACCCTTGCTGAGGGTCAGCGTTTAAATCCACTTCAGTCTGATGGCAATTTAATGATAATCCGAAAATTGTGGGTGATCATTCAAGCCTCTTGTAATTCATCCTTCAGAATAAAGAATTCCTTGTGGGTTTGTGTGCATCTAAATTACGCAGGTCTCTTGCCAGCCTGTCCTCAGGAGTGATTTGCGTGTGAGGGCAACATTGGTATATGAGATTTCTTTAAGATAAGCAAAGAGCTAGGCACCTGGAACAGGGTTTTTGCTGATTAGAAATAATAAGATAAAAAATAACACCAAATAACTGTAAGTACGTGTTTTGATTATTTATTTTGCAAGCGTGCTTGCAATTCCCTGTGCTAATTCTGGCCACGTTTGCTATGAATTATGAAGGGTTTCCTAGAACTAGGAACCCCAACACCTAGTATTCAGAGTTTCATGAGAGCAACTATTCTGTCATTGTTTGTTGGATCTTTAATAGCAACCACTGTGAGGTTTTGCTTTAATTCAGAAGGAAAYGCTGTGTAAAGCAGCATGTTACCTGTTGCCTACTGACAGACAGTAGGTGCTCACGTTGTCCCTGTGCTGGTTCTTCTGCTGGCGGCCCAGCAGTTGTTCATTCTGTCTTGGACAGTGCATAACAGAAACATCGCCTGGTTATGCAGGTGGAACAGGTAGTTTTGAGGACAGTTTTACCAGATGTAAATCTTTTTATAGACAGATTCATTGTTTTTTATTGATGTATTCGTTTCTGCTGTGTCTGGGTGTGGATATTTGTCTGGTAGCAATCTTGTTGGGAGGTTATTGTTTGAAGTGTTTTGTTTGCTCAGCTTTTGTCCAATTTCAGTTGAAATGTAAGTGACTAGAGCTGGCTAATCTGGCTTTAAGCATTAAATTCACATTTTTTGCCAGATAGGTGCCTTTTTTCTTTCTTAATTCCTGTTCATATTGGACAAGTGGAAGTGGAAAGTCAGACCTGCTGCTTGTGCTGTTTTCGAAGAGTGTGGTTTGTCCATCCTTTCATCTTCTGTCTGCTCATAGTGACTGTTGTTCATTTTCCTCCAGTACTTTCTTTTGACTCTTAACTTTAAGATGTTTTAAGTGTTGACATTACAGGAACGGACAAAATTTTTTCTTTACTTCTATGTTGTTACTAAAGGAACYCATTGTAGTCTGTGACACCTGTCCTTTGATATTGAATTAGGTCATCTTAACTGCAGGCCGTTGGTACTTCCATCAGTTTAACAACGCAGTCTAGATATAACTGCCCGGGAGAGAGTAAAGGACTTTTGTTGCCTGCTTTGCAATGTGTATGAGGCAAATAAACTGATTTATGTCCCTGATCTTGCTGAGAATTCCTGTGCCTGGTTTTGTTCCACTGATCTTGTTTATTCATGTGACACTTCTTATGGCATGTTGTATTCAGGGATAAGCAAATTAGAGCTCCACTTTGGCAGAGAGAAGACACTTTGTCCCATTTCTCTCAATGATATCTTACCATGTTGTCAATGTTACACTGTTACCTTGATTTTTACAAACAACCCATTTGGGTGGTAAATCGGTGCAGATGATGACTTTGTTTAGCATCTGTTACTGCAATATCTCATTCTTGTTTGGTTAATGCATAAAATACTTTGCCTGGAAGTCAAGGTAAAGCTGTACTGCAGTTTAATTACATATTATCTGTTTTTGGAGTGCACTGATTAGTGTTTAATTAAGTATGTATAGAGCGCTTCAAGCTAGTGTCTAATAAAATATGGTTAATCTGAAAATATTTCAGTTGCTAATTGTCAAGGCTAGATGGGTCAGTAATTAAAACTTTATTTCCCCTTCTTATGTCTTGCAGTTCTGCTACAGCTGGCATGTGATGCTTTACCCAATGATACAGCCTTGTCTCTTGCCTATCTGCTTGCACTGCCACAGGTGTGTTCATTTGATGATGTTTTTATTATTATATTTTTCTAGGAAACACTCTTCTTGGGATTACTACAAGAAAATAGAATTTCTTTAGGGTTCTAATTAAGTTTTAATTTAGGGTTTTAATTCAGTTTAATATTTACGTATTTGGGCTGGAGCATTTAACAGAATTTGCCAACGTCGTTGAATTGAGTTATGAGCATAGCACTGCTGAGAACACAAGTTTTCTTAGTTACAGTAGGAGTTCGCCATCGGACTGACAGTTTGATGTACTGCAGAAATGCAATAGCTTTGTGGTACAGAGCAAACAGAGCTGTTGTTTGAAAATCATTTGGGGAAGGTGGCTGGAGCAAGGGGAGGAAAGTATCATAATTATCTTTACCTGTTGGTGGTTTTTACTTCCTGATTTACTTCTGTAAAGTCAAAAAGGAAAACATGTAGAATCAGAGCTATTTCTAAATCACACCAAGTAGCATTTAGAAAGTTTGTGCACTTTAATGTTATATGCTTGCTAATTCTTTCATCTAAATAAATGCTCTCTTTCTCCTAGGTGGTAGATGCCAACAAGTGCTTTGAAAAGCAATTGCCTTCTGCTTTAACTCTCCAGCTGGCAAGTTATTACTACAGCCTGCAGATCTATGCTCGTTTGGCACCGTGTTTCAAGGACAAATGCCACCCCCTCTACAGGGTTGGTACTCTTTCTTTTTAAAACCATATTCATTAATGTGCAGCATTAAAGCTTTTCTAAAAAGCCAGTGTGCGAGTTAAGCCTGTTAAAGAGCTGATCTGACTTATACTGTGAACAGCCTGTTAGGCTGTGYATAATTATTCCTCTACAATGCTGCAAACAGACAGGTACTTAACAGCTTCTGGAAGAGCATCGTGCATTCGTGATGTGCAATATTAAGCATCCTTTATAGTAAGTGGCATTATCCATCTTCAAAGATGCTTATAAATATCAAGCAAATAATGAGCATAACCTTTACTGTCATCTTGTGGTATTCAGAAACTACAGCACATTCTTAGATTAGTCAGCTGTCCATTTAAGTAAGGGCTGTGCTGTTTGGAAAGTTTCCTTTATTTCCTGTCTTGAGGTATGTTTTGTATTTTAGACAACACATTGATTTTAAAATTCATTTCTTTTGATTAACTTGTTATCCTTGGATATTACCTTGATATCCTTGGACAAATGTCTTTTTGTTTCTTCRAAATGATAGAACTTTGCTTCTTATTTGTCACCTGTGATCAAGACAGTTATGCCATCAGTAAATGCTGCATTGCATCTTAGCAGGTGACATCCAAAAGATTAATAAGGCACTAGTTGCCATTCCTATTAAGCTTGAGTGAAGACTCGGAACTGAAAATTCTTCCATTCTTTGGAGTCTCGGAAAGATTCCGAGAGCCTTTTTGAATTTACACCAGCTCTTTGCTTCTGTAGGGTTCCTCTCTGCCCCTGTATAGTTTTCAACCTAGCGTTCTGTTACAGTTAAGAGAGCATTCTGGCTATGAGTTGTCTGAAAAGAGGCAATTTCTACTAATCATGAAAGAGAGGAAGACATTTTTTCCCATTCACAAAGTAACTTTTGAGTTGCAGAGTTTTGATACTAGCCCATTTTTGGACTAGTATCTTTTCATGCTCTTGTAGATTTGCATTCTGTTGCCTCCTGTTCAAAAGATAAATCAAAACTTAGACCATGACTGAATTCGTGGAGCTTGTAAAACGTGTTGGTTGCAAGGAACTCATTTGCATTCATAAAATATCATTCTTTTCAGCCTAGATTTGCCTCTGGTGAGACACCTTTGATGAAAAAAGATGGTTTTTATTATTTTAGCTTCCATCTTATGAATGAAGGTGAAGGACGGTCTTATTTTCTGAAAGAAGCTTTGTAGCCTTTTAAAAGTGATGGGAATATAGACAGATATGTTACAGCTTCAACTGTTTCTACTCAGATTGCCATTTAATAATCCAAGTCTTAACAGCAGCACATGGTTCATCTCTTACCAATATGATTTTTGTCTGAATCTTTTGTTCCATTTTACTAAAATACCACATATGAATGTATGATAAGCAGTGTATTCCAGTCTGTTTTCTGAAAAGAATACCTGCTGTTATTCTGAGTACTGCTTTTAAATGATATCTTTTCGAAACAACTTTATGAGAAGAACTTGAATAACAGGACAAACAGAAACAAAACAAAAAGGAGGCCTCAATATTCATGGATACAGGAGAATCCACTTGCTCTTACCAATGCCAGGGGTATTCAATGAGGACTGTGACTGAAGAAGAAAGAAGAAAAAGGAACTGATGAGGAAGTGATGTTGCCTTTTTCCAATCAGAGGGAAAAAAAAGATAGCAGACTTAAATGGTGAATTTATGCTGTGAAACAGTGGTATGAGGAGACTTTCAGTATGCTTAAAGAAACTAAGGGAAGAGCATCCATATGGAGAAATGGAGGAATCCAAGGATTAGTCAGATATTTAACAAATGACTGAATAGGCAAAGACCTGTCTTAGTGTGATTACAAATTCAAATTTGTAATCAAATTCAAATTTGTAAACAAATTCAAATTCAGGCTGTATGGGGATGGAGGATATAGTTGTTTTGTTTTCCCTGTCCTGCAAGATTTTCTGTGTTGTGAGGAAGGTAGCTCTGTTTCTGGGAACCTTTCTATTGAGACCAGTTGCTGCTTAGAAAAAAAATAATTCGCATTTTGTTATTGTGGCAACTTTCTTGAAAAGTGTTTGGCAAAATGGGTGTACATTGCACCCTGGAATCCTGAATGTAATCTAGGACGCTTAGATAAGAGTGCGGGAATGTAAAGGAACTGCTGCACAGCAGAACAAGGGATTTGCTTGGTTATTTTATTTCTGTTGGCAGCTTATCTCTTCAGTTGTCCTGTCCTGCTGATCTGATAAGTGACTAGAACTCAGATATCTGGAGGATTGTTTTCTCTAAAAAGAAGTGAAGAAATTTAATTACCCCGAGGTTAATTAATAGATTATATTCCTGTCTTCATGCTAATAATCTAATGCTGAAGTGCTACTATAGTTTTGGAAAAGAGTACTTTACTGACCTTAGCTAGGAGACCAGGTTTATTTTTGGTGCCTCAAGCAATGCTTCCAACGAATACTGCTAAATTACAAGAAAAGATGGAGAATTTCAMCATTAATAATGCATGAGGGAAGAAGCTATTAGCAGAAATTCTTAAGGTTTTTTTTGCTTCCTTACCTATTATTTTCTTTCAAGAAAACAAGACAGTGTTTGATTCTTGTCCTTCTCCGGGCTGCAACTCCAGTATCTAAATAGGACTCTCAATGTTTCTTTTTTAGGATACTTTGGGTAATGCCAGGAGTTGCTAAGGAAGCTGGGAATTCTCTTCTTCAGAATTAGCAATTAAATAGTCTGAAATGGTGCACCTTGACAATGAACTTGTGTTTATGAACTTTTTTATTTTATGTATATTTTGTTTATTTTTTTCCTGCTACAGTTCCAACACTGTATAAGAGAGAAAATTAGAGGTTTTGAATTGGCCTGTCCTCGCCTCACATAAATTACAAAACAAATGCACTGTTTTACCGAGTGTTTTTTTTCTGCTGCTTTTACTTCTGCAGGCTTTCAGGGCAGGACATGACTGTGGCAAATATCTGTGGTGTGCGGCTTGTTCTCTCACCTCCTTTCTCACACAGGAAATAACAGCATGCCAGACATTTTTTAAATTGTTACCTGCTGGTGTACTTGGAACCGCTTATATAGAAATTTGTGTTGATCTTAGGGTTTTCCTTTTTTTCAGGTTTAACTTTGTTGCCAAGACAATTCTGTCACTTATTTGTGTAAGATTTGACCATACTTATAAATGCAATTGCATTAAGCCAGAAAAGCATGTCTATGATACTTATCCTATAGATTTAGGGGATACTTAGGAGGACTTAGGATATTGAAGTAAGGGCTGAGACACTAATTTTGGACTGGCATATATAGGATGTAAGGACGAGGGCAAGTCTGTGAGCTACCATATGTCTCACCAGTATTGAATGAGGTCTGAAACATTTTTATTACATGACATTGTAGACCAGATAGCAGGTAACCTCATATTGGTTGTACAGACTTATAAGAAACATAAAGAAACATAAAGCTAATAAATGACTGAATGTTGGTTTGTGCTTATTAAATATCCTTCCTCCTTCTTAATCTGTGAGCTTAAGTCAATATAAGGAATATATATTTTTAATTTGAAGTTGAATTTGTATACATGGCCTTTTACTGGAGTCTACTGATATGCATTACTATGCAAAACTGTGAAAAAACATCAGAGAGTCTTGTCTCGTTCTGTCTTGACATTGAGCTCTTAGTGCTAACTATCAAGTTTAGGACCAGTGTCTGTTGTAAATGGTAAATGAGGAGTGCTCTGTATTTTTGGCTTATGGAAGCTTTGAAGTACGATTATCTTTGCTGTTATTACTACTTTGGGTTCAATTACTACTCTGGCTCTAGCACTTACTTCTTTGCCCTTCTTTYTGTTCAGTTAGTGATGCTGAAAATGAGCAGATTCCCTTTGGCAATGTGATATCTCTCCTTTTCTTCACCGTTTGGATCTTCTGTTTTATGTTCTGCATTAAATTCRAGTTTATTTGCTGGTCTTTGAATCATCCTTGCCTTCACATGACATTAAAATGACTTTTTTGTTATTCACTGAAAACTGCTTTGCCTTCAATCCTGCTTCTTGTTTTAGGGCAACCTGAGCTTCACTTTTCTGTCAGGCTTCTGTTTATGCCTAACGCTACTTATACATGATCAGATGCTGTTTGGTATCCATTATAACTTGAAATGTGTGCATGTTCTGTTCGGTACATGCTCCTTTTCCTGGTGCTGTGCACATCCAGTGGATTCACTGCTGTCTCTCCTCTACCCTGAGAAGTGACCATCACACTTTATATCCCTTCACCAGCTCTCAGTCAATAAAAGGGCATCTTCTCCAGTCTTAGGGGAACTTAAGTTTTTTTCTAGTAGGCAGCCTCCCTTTTCTGGAGGGTTTTTCTGCAGTTTGTCTATGTTGCACCCTTTGTCCATATGTGTATGAGCCTCTTGTGGGCTAATAAGCCCGACTTCCTTTTACAAACTATTTCTCCTCAAACTTTATGCATACACTCAGGAAGGGCCTTTAAACCTCACTGCCCTGTGCCTCCAGGTTCCCTTTGAGATCCCTGTTATGGCTGGGAGATACTTCTCTAACTGCTCTGGCCTAGTGGTTGTTGGAAATGTTCAGAGATGCACCAYGTCTTGCTAACTCACATAGTTTCACTTCATTCTGCCTTGAGAACTCTGAGGCGAGTAACATCTGGTCACGATGGCATATGAACCATCATGACCATCACAAACATAAACCATCCAGTTGGTCTTGCACTTTCCATCCAACCTGACTGTTCTTTTCTGCCTCCCGTATCTTCAACAGTGAGGCCTGACCTGAGGAATTCATAGAGTTCTTCTACTATAGACTTACTCTACTATAGATTYATGCTTTGGTTTCTTTTTGAATTATGGTTTCTGTTTGGAATGGAAAAGATTAAGGCTGAATTTTTTCTCCCAAAGAAAGGTTCTTGAGTTCAAAGGTTCTTGAAAAGACCTCAAATTAAAGAGAATTCTGCACCATGACCATTTCAGTCTAGTAACATCTCTTTCCTTTCACTTACTGCTTGCTAGATTTCCTTAGRTGTAAAGGTTACTACCTTTTGCAAAGAGTAACAGCAGAGAAGAACATTTTTGAAAACATATACTCTCCACTTCATATTTCAACAAGCTGTTTTTCATGTACTGGCTATGTAAAGACTGTGTTACCTACTAAACTGTTCAATAGTATATGCCCTTGCCACTTGTTCTCATTGGCGCATTGCCATATACATCAAATATGGATGTGTATTAAATATAGCTTWTAGCTCTACTACACTTAGTGACTCGGATTTGAACTTTCAATGAGATAAGATCCAGGAAAAATTTGAAGTAAGAAAGAACAAAAAATTTTTGATTTTATGCACTCRTAAATTATTTTATGATTCCTAAAGAACTTGAGTGTATCATGCTGCCTTTTTGCTTATCATGCTTTATAAAATCTTCGGGGYACTTTTGTGCTTCTGCTAGAATTTTTTGGACTTCATCATGAAGGTGTATGTTAAATAGTTTAGAAGCTGTCGTGGATTCACTATAGATTTATCGTAGGCAATGTGTGCAGATTTTCTTCATAACTATCTAGTATTAGTATTAAGTTTTTATGGTTTTTTTTTCTGTTTAAAATAGTAAGACTTCTAACTACTGGCAATATTGGCATTTGCAAAGCTCTAATGATTTTTGTTATTTTCATGTTTGTTAGAACTAGATATCATATTTAATTGAACTAGATATCTAATTGAGTAGAATTTTTCATGTTTCATTCAAAGATGTGCAAAGATGTGTTTACTGTCAGTGGAAATACAAAAGAAGGTATAATTTCTTAAATTATGAATTTCTACATTCTACACACTGCTGAATGCTCACCACATTTCAATATTTTTCAATCATGGTGAAGTTGAGCAAACTTGCCTGAGTTTTTTAGCGTACAGAATGATACTTTAATATTCCAAAAGGACAGATTTCAAAGTTGTAGAGAATACCTCTTTCATAAAAATTTGGCTTCCACTGTGCTTGAAACATGCCAAAAAGAAATACTTCAATTTTGAGCCTCAGAGGAGAGTGGCAAATTTATTAGAGAAATTAGCTATTTTTTTAATCTGTTTTCAATTAATTCCACAGGCTGATCCAAAAGAGCTGATTAAGATGGTCACAAAGCATGTTAGTCAGTATGGCTATGCAGACTGGCCTGAAGAAGTAGCAACCCTGATAAATCAGCTGCATTACTACAACGAGCGGCTACTGGATTTCACCCAAGCCCAGGTCCTCCAAGGGCTTGGCAAAGGAGTGGATGTGCAGAGGTTTACAGCAGATGCCCAGTACAAGAGAGAAACTATACTAGGCCTGGCAGAGTAAGTAATGTCTATTCTAGTTATAATTTTAATTTGTAAATGAAACTTTTTGAAGCCTTAAACAGGGAGATGACTTTTCAGTCGTGCTGTCCTTTCAAAAGGTTGGGAAGTTACCACTTGCTTTGGTTATTTACAGTGGAATGCTACTATGAATAAGGATGTTTTTGTTCTACTACTCCAGGCAAATAAAATGTTGCTCGAACAAATGGATTGGTAAAACTTGCTTGGGAAGACTTGCTTCTTCATTAGTTGCTAATATTGAAAGTTCATCAGGAATGAGTGGAATAAGAGCATAGGTAGAGATCTCATCCAAAAAAAAAACTCCAAAGCAACAACAAAAACTTCAATCCTGAATGTAAATAAGTTAACTGTACGCTAACTCTACTCATGGTAATTTAGAGAAGGCTGCTCTATATTACTTCCTTTTTTGCTGTAATAACCCAGAATTACTGAAGCCTTCACTGTAGCTTTTGCATGCTTTTCTAAACTTTAGAATGTTTTTCCCCTCATTTTAGGTTATCAAAAATAGAAAACAAGAATTCTGTATGCTAGCAATTCCTTTTCATTTTAAACTGCTTTGTTAATATCAACATGCACATTCTAAAAACTGAATATGGAACATACTTCAAATCTCAATTTAATTTGAAGATGATTATAGTTGGTTAGCAGCATGGATTGATTAGGAAGAGTCTGTGCAACACAAACAAAGCCTATATCATATTTTATAACTAATTTTCATGTGTCTTGTACATCAAAATTTCAAGAGAATGTGTAGATATTTGCAAGWTTTTATCCATGTAATTGTTGTGGCTACAGTTTCAATAGGCAGTTATTAAGAAATGATATGAAATGCAGAACAAAAAATAATACTGTAAGCTGATGTTTTCAGCACTGTTGCTTTGCATTTATAAAAGTAATTAAAATCTTAATAATCTTAKGATGGTTTGATTGTTTGATAAGTTTTGGTACCACGTTTATTAAAATAGCCTAAAAGCTTGTGTTAATTTTTCCAGTGGAATTCTCTGTTATATCTTTTTATTTATTGAGCACATGGTATATCACTTGTATGCTTCTAGCTGATTGACATGTGTTGGTGACTATTTGAAGTATGTTTGATGCAAAAATCTTCCCCCGTTGCAAATATTTGTTTTGGATGCAACCTGTTTACTTGCTTTCCGTTCTTAGAATGTCGTTAATACTGGTTTTTTTTTGTTGTTGTTGTGTGTTTATTTTTCTCATATAAACAGAATAAATCAGGAGAGAAAGTTTCCTACAGAAATTGAAATATGTTATAGAAGAGTTAGCAAAAAAGGAAAAAAAAAAAAGAAAAAGAAAAAAGTTTCACAATATCTATTTGAGTAGTAGCTCCACATAAGACAGTTGCAAAGATTCAATTAATTATTTGTTCATCTCACAACTTCCYTAGTTTAATCGTCTCAGTTGACTCCTAATCTGCATTTTCTAGTGAGGACAATGTGCAAATTGAATAAAATTATGTTACTTTTTTTTTTCCCTTATTTTTAAATCTTTTACTAAGTGCTTTTGGCAGGAGCAGTAATACCTGGAAAAGATGATATCTTATTTACCAAGAAGCTTTTWACTAGGATTTAGTGAGGAATTTACTAAATTATATAACAAAACCATGTCATTTTATTTTCCATATTTTTAAGTCTCATGAGAACTTATTCCTTGTTGATCAAACATTTAAAGATCTAGGTGCTTTGCTAACTTAAGCTTTGCTAACTTAATTTTCAAGCAGTTTATGACTTATTTGAGCAAAATAAAGGCAGTAACATATCTGGGAAGGATATAAATGGAAACAGAAATCTTAGATCCCTTAAGATCARCCATGACATAAAAGGTTTTTAAATGAATAGCTTGGGAGACGGTGGTATTTTTTGTCTTTTCCGTACTTTATCAAATGATTCTACATAGATAGTTTAGCATAGATAAAAATATAGTATAAATCAAAACTTTAAATTTTAAACTGAATAATATGTTTGCTTTTTTTTTTTCTCTTTTCTTACTATACATGATCTATGATGACAGTATAGATAATGAAGTACTACAAGCTCTTCTTACACTGTAAAGTCACCTTCTCCATTATGTTGTAGAAAGAATGTGAAGGATGTGTTAAATATAATATGGTAAAGCTACTCTAATTTGGAGAGTAAACTCTTTTTAGCATGAGTTTATAGAATAAGTGTATAAAATAGTGGTGCTAATATTTTGTAAACTAGTTTACTGACAGCTATGGTTGTTTTTGCAATAGTTTTATGATGGATATAGCTTTTTTCTTAGTCGCACATAACTTTCTCAATAAGAAAGTTAATACAATATGGTCAGCATTGTTCTGCATCAAAATAACAACAAAGTTCTTGACAGATCAATTAGGATGTGATTGTAAACAGGTCCTGACTCTCATTGAGACCAGTGGTTGAGATCAGATGTCCCTTTTTTGAAATCTGTTGTAGAGAGATTTGTGGGTTGTTTTTGTTTTGTTTTCATTTTTGTTTCTGTTTTTTTTCTTCTAGTGTGAGAGCAAGTATAAACCAATCCAAGAAGATATTCTTTATTATTATTTCTTTTTTATTTATTTTTATTTAACTATAAACTACTAGGGCATTAAATCTAACTTCTTGGCTTATGGGGGCAAAAAGTTTTATAGAAAATTATGACCTTTCTAGTGTAAATATTTATTTTCTGTCTAAGAGGTGTACTATAACTCTCATTTTAATTCGTGGTTTTTCTTTGAAAGAACGCTTGAAGAAAATGTCTACAAGATTGCTGTTTCTCTGGCTCAGAGATACAATGTTCCACTTTGGGAAGTTTATATGACCCATCTAGAATATTTATTCACTGACAGTGGGTAAGTTTTCTCTCCTTTTCCCTCTGTTGCTGTCCCTCTCCCTCCTCCTCTTTCTGTCCATCTCTACTTCAGATTAATTAATAGTTCTGTTCCATATCTCCTAGCCCAAGAGAAAATGGCCCAAGTGTCACTTTACATCTTCTTCTTATAAGTATCCTGAGACTTTGTTTTAGTGTTCAGGTTTCAATCACTCTGAATGCTTAGTGATGATGTCTTCCAGGTGTTTTGGAACAATTCTAGACTACCAGATTTTGCCTGCCCATTAATTAAAAAAAAAACCCMAAAWYYYYYCCYYCMRKKSMAAAMMAAARRWWMYTTTTTYYTYYTTTTTTTTTTTTCTTTTCTATTCCCCAATAGTGGTGGAGTACGGTAGGTAAAATGCACAAACTAAAGAGTAGTAAACTCCATGTGACTGCAATTAAAAAAAAAATAGAAATAAAAAAAAAGAAACACTTCTTCACTATGGAAGTGGTTGAGCACTGAACAGGTTGCCTGGAGGTTGTGGTATCTCCATCCTGGGAGATGCTCAAAGCCAAAGTGGGACGTGGTCTTGGGCAAACAGCTCTAGGTGACCTTGCCTTGAATAAGGTGGGTTGGAGCAGATGATCTGCAGGGCCCCTTCCAGCCCCAGCTGCTCTGTGAATGTGTGTGTAGCAGCTCTCATCTGTTACTCTGAAACACTCAACCAAATTCGTCTTTTTCTTTCAGCTTTGAAATTATAAAAAGCTTTAGCTGGCAGCAGTGATTGCAGCTCTCAACATTAACTATTAATTAAAAAGCATTAAAAAGTTATTTTATAAAACATGAGGCATTAAAAAAAAAAAAAAAAAGAGAAGGCTCACAGATGTTGGTGCCAAATTTGACAAGATGAAATAACACTCTGAGATTTTTCCCTTCACTAAAACAAAGAAGTCATATGATCTAAATTCTGATACTCCTGAATTATGTAGCACTTTAAGCAAATTAGGTATTAAGGACATAAACCTGGCACCCCTGGGGTGAGTTAAAAAAAAGTCTGTCTTCTCTGGCACCAACATGTTGTCTAAGCTATTTTGCCACAGATTTCTATCTTTTCTTTCTTCTGTGAATAGTGTTCATAGAATTCTAAAATCAGCAAAATAGAAAATAAGGACTTTTTTCCCCTAATGAAATTCCAAAAAGTCTCAAAAAATGATAAGAGCATGGTGTATGCATGCGGAATATGTTTCCATTGTATCATAATCTCATTTTCAAGTTGATTGGCACCATATGGTCACTACAGTACGTTTTAGTCTGGGATTATGGTATTAGTAGTGCAAGCATCATTATGCATTCATTCAGAAATAAAAAGAAGCTTATTCTAAAACCTAATCTCTTTTAACGAATTCTATGGTCTTTTTATAAGCCATTTTATAGGCAGAATCTCAGAAAAAGCACTTTAATGCTATAAAATATTTTTTATTAATTATTTCTTGAGTTGATAAATATCCATCACATTCATTTTTATGCTATTTAAATTGAGTTTGATAAGAACTATTCAATTTATTTATTTGGATTTTTTTTAGTTATTTGGAAGTATTACTGTTTCTTTTTGAGAATCTCATCSAACTTGATTATGAAATTCTCTAAAATGCATTTTATAACTTCAGAGACAGGAATTACCTTTTTATCTGCAAGGAATCATCTCCCTTTTCCAATCCTAGAGCCAAACAATCATTTATATATATCCTAAGTTCCTGTAAGAGCCTGTTATCAATGAAAACTCCCCCTTGTGCACCCAATAGCTTTTTGGTGCTTTTTGGTGTTCAATTGAATAGCCATTTTTTGCACAAAACTGTAAAACTACAGTGTATTATATAAATAGCTGTAACTGAAATATGAAACTTCAGTGAAGTTTATCTGAATGAATTACTGTAATTGGACTATAAACACAAGCACCTTATTATTCTCTGCAAAGAAATATTATGTACAGATAAGTATGTTCTGYGTTTTGTTCTTGTTGCAAGATCGTGAAATAAAAGAGTTGCTTAACTTATAGCTACAGAGAATAAAAACTACCTAAATATATATGAATGTTTACTGCAAAAATGACTTACRCAGTTAGGTGTTACAACTTAAAGTATGGTCCTGTCTCCCAAGTATGCCGCTAAACTTTCATATTTCGTGGCATGTCCAAGCCTTTATTTTTTCCTAAATATAGGTTATCCACAGTAGAAATAGAAGAACGAGCACGAAGTCTGGGTCTCTTTGAGATTTTGAAAAACAACCCTGAAGCCTTACACGAGCACCTGCTGAAGTATGTTTTCCCAAGTATTGAAGGCAGAGATCACCAGCGATTGCTCTATTATTTTACACTCCTGGAGAACTGTGGTTGTACAGAATTTGTGAAACATTCTCTAAAACCCGAAACTCACATCAGGCTCCTGAAAAAATTCAAAGCAGTTGCACCAGGTAGGAGAGTTGCTATTTTATTACTGTTGTGCCCTTGCAACTGTTTTCAGTTATCAACATTCTTCAGTTATGTCTTGACATGCTTATATTTTCCTTACTTACMCTTGCCAGATAATTATTTTTTTGTTATACATACACGGCAAATGCCAGTAATTCAATAAGTTAGTCATGTTTTATAGGAATGAGTCCTTTTTCTCATTATTTCTGGAAATATAGATTAATCAGCAAGCAAAAGAGAATACTCTAAAACAATAATTGTGGTGGTGATGCAGGTTAAAATCTTTTACAGTGACATCTAATGAATCCTTAAAGATAAACCCACAAATGTCTGAGAGCATAATTTTTAAAAGAGCAAGTTATGCGTTAGCTATCATAACTATTTTCAGTATTTTAGTTTTCAGAAGTCTTAATTCCGTAATATATCACACTACYCCATGCAGTGTTTGATCACATGGTCTGCTGGAAAGTACTCTGAAACTTCAAACATCGTTTWCAGTTTGCTTGTTGCTGTTACGTAGTTGTAGTATCTTGGCTTTCAGCTGATGGAGTGTTCAGTCRGTTTCAGAACAAGATTAGGAAAAATCTGTGTGGAAAAAACTCGTAATGGCATGAATTAGTTGTTCAGTACAGAAGCCTGATGTGTGTTSAGATACTAACTTTGCTTAGTACAGAATTTAGAAAAGGTGTGCATATGAAAGTACATATTGGAGTAGAAAAAAGCAGTCAGTTTCTTGGAAATGGCCATTTTTTTGGAAACCTGACATGCTTCAGTGCAAAGGCTTCCAGGTTCCACTGAAATATTTTGAATACATAGATTCTCTATGGTGTATGGTACTTACTGAAGCAAGGTCCGGGTTCTGTCAAATTAAATATGCAGAATGAAAGTATAATCTTGACCTAATATTGCCCATGCATAAAATAAGAGCAGATTTTCATTTCTATGGCTCTTCATATCTGTAGATCCTCAGAGTGCTGGTAATATGCTCATTTGTGTTTTCAGACATTAAAGGTCTGTGGTGATTGCTAAAGGAAGAAAAACTATCTAGAAACTACGTTTTTTTTTTTTTTTTGTTTGTTTGGCATCAAAGATGCTTTTAAATATTCCTCGGTAACAGAGCCCTAAACACTGTACTGTCAAGAAATACATCTGTTGTATGTTATTCCTCTAATTAATCCTCCTTTAAAGTACAGGATGATTTATAGGTGCTGGGCTATGGCTATGACCTTAAGTATTTGAATAAAGATATTTGGCAATAGATGTAAATTGGCTTACATAAGACAGTGCTGTTGCTAGAAGTGTTATGCTGAAGTCTCAGAAGTATGTTGTTTTGCAAAGGGTAAGTACGGTTGCTTTTGGTCAATAAGCAGGCATTTCAGATTTCATATTTGCTTATATAAGGTGCTTTTTGTATTGAATTGACTAGTTTTCCAGAGTTTTCTCTTCTTAGAAAGCTAAATTGCATGACTGTTTTATCCTATTGATAGGACATGCAGTTTCGTTTATGTAATTGTCTCTTATTGACCTTACTTAATTTGCTTGTGATTAGTATTTTTATAAGTTCCAGTTGTTGTGTGATTGCAATACAAGCTTTTAATTAATGAAGACTTAGCTGATGAGGTGAGTGTGTGCACAAGATTTTTAAGATTTATATTAAAAATCTATAGCATGTATATGTATATATTCATATCCTTTTGGAAATCTGCTTCTTTGGCTGTATGTTAATAGTTAAAAGTAAAACACATGCCATATCTTGAGAGATTTCATGTGCATCAGGACAGCATAAAATTCCTCTRTTATTCACATGTGCAATCCTGTCTTTTTCCAGTCTATCATTGTGCATCACCCTAAAAAAAAAAAGTGGAATGAGTCTTTATATTTCTCCATAAAATAGTCAGTACTAAAACAAAATCTGCAGAAATAAAAAGAGACTAGGAATATATTCAACCATTAATTTTATTTTATTTGCTTTTTTGTTCTTCTGTCCATAGGTCTCAATTACAAAAAGTTAACAGATGAAAATGAGAACCCTCTGGGAATACTGGAGCCCATCCTTACAAGTCAAAATATTTTATCTATTTCTAAACTGGCCCCCAAAATTCCTAACAAAGATGGCAGCATGCTGTCAGCAAGCTCTATTTATGCTGTTTGGTTACCAAAACTTTTCTGGAATGGGGATCACCATCTCCTTAAAAAAATACCTGAAACCACAGCTGAGTGGCTACATGCATATGATGTGTGTTCAAAGTACTTGGATAGACTTGATCCAGGTGATATCACCAATTTCTTGGATGAAATCACTTTTTCTTCAAAGGCTGTCACAAAGGTAAGCAGATACAATTGAAGAGTTTCGAGCTTCAAGTAAAGTACTGCTGACTGTATTGCCAAAAAGAAATTTTCTGTATTTTTTTCCATGTTTTGGATTTTGGGGGGAAGGAGAAGAATGGTAGATTTGTGAATAAGTTAGTCTGCAACCTACCTTCCTCTGTCTACTATTTCTTTCTCTGACCTTTATTGTAGAAGATAATTTTATTCATTTTCAATAGTAAGCTAGAGGAGCTAGTCTGTGAATGAGAAATTTTTATGGAACCTTGAAATCTATTTTCTTGGTCAGCAGAGAGTAAGATATTATTTAATTAGTTTACTTGTGCTGATCCTAAAAATTGCAGTGTTCTGTTTGTTACCAGACCTCGGCATCCTAAATAGGATGTTCCACCAAGAAAAGTTCATATATTGGTCTCTCAGGTCATTTAAACCTACTGGCAATTTCTGTGTCTGTTTGGAAAGACCCCTAGGCCGAGCTCTTAGTTGTTAACCTGATCCTGGATTGAAGCAATCAGGGATGAATGTGCTCAAATGGGCAAGAAATCCTGGCTTTAGGGGCGTCCAAGGGGAATRGCCGCTTGAAACTTATCCTGTTTATGTACCTTGGGCATTGCTAGTCATCACTTACTCCCGATGACTTGATGGTTACAGAGGATGTGTGGTCTCYACTGCCTCTTGTTGTGAAGTTTGTCCGATTTACTGCTGCTTAGGATGCTAATACTGCTTCTTGAGTCTTTTACTCCTAATTAGTTGGAGCARAGAGCAGGAGCTACTGTTGGCAATGGTGTTCGGTTCGCGTCCAAGGAGAACTTTGCCGTGGAAATCTGCCAGCTTTCTAGCAAAACCCAGAGGCATAAAGCAAAGTCTTCAAGTGTTTGAAGTAGTTGAGTCCAATCAGCTGATTTAATGTACATTCTGCACTGGATTTGGGAATGAAACATCTGTTTGGCCAGCTTCTCTTGCCTTAGAATCCAGTGAATAACAGGAATGGGTATAAAATGAAAACATACTGTTATAGTTCCTGAAGACTTCTGTTTCTCAGAGATCTCTTTCCTCCAGTTTTGATCTACAAAATTTTATTGTTTTCAATCAGTGCCAGTCATATGATCACCTCCTGCACTGCTCTTTTCTCTCCAGTTCTCTCTYGCATCGCTTTGCTCCCATCATAGTTCTAAGGCCAAAGGTGGTGTGTTATCAGTTTCACATTCCTATAACAGATATACTAGTCTGTAATTCTGTATTGTTATTCACTATAAAGAGAGGACTGCATGATGACCACTGTGAAGCTCTTTTTGGTCAGAGTGGGTAAAAGGCAAATCAAGGAAAGTCTGAAGTAAGGACAGGTCATGGGGAAGCCGACTAAGTAGGTGGAATGGGCCCTCTTCACTACCCCCCCTCTACTCGTTATTATCTCTTATTTATGTCTAATGTCACAATTATTATATTAAGAAGCACTGATTGAAAAACATATCAAGATGGGGAAAGAAGTGAAAGTCGCCTGTAGGTCTGATTTATTGCAGAATCTTTCTTTCAGTCGTGTATAGAAATAGGCTGTATTTCTGTGTTGTGTGAAGATGCTGGACCTGCTATTTCATCTTTGTTCCTTCTGCACTGCTGGTAAATCAACATCCGAGAGGAAAGCAGTAGCAGCAAAAATTGGAGGATAATTAACTTTGAGCAGAGAAGATTTGTCAGGCTGCTTCTTAAAACTTACTGTTTTTTTGAGCTGCAGTGTATCTTGGAGGAAATACTCTTTAATTCTGGGCAACTGAAGTGTGACTTGTTAGTCCAGTGTAGTCATTGATTGTTCTAGYGGCTAATTTTTCCCCATTTAATTTTTAAAATGCCTTTTTGTTGATGTGAATTTAGTTGGAAGTTACAGCTGCTGGACCTTTCGTCTGCTGTACTCGAGGTAGCTATCAAAGTTTGATTTCAAAAAGAATTAGCAGAAACCGCTTATTTTGGTAAACTGAATGAGCTCACTTTTTAATGGCTTTTTCTGGGGTTCTTTTGTCCTTTTTATTTTATTATTATTTTTCCTCCTCCTCCCTTCCAGTTCTTAAATTATTTTCCTAACTCTTTGATTATCAGCCTCTATCTTTCTTTGCCTGTGTCTCTGTTTTCTCCAGTGTTCCATTTGTGTCTGTATTAAACAAAACAGGTGGCAAGTTCTTTCTTCCCCTCACACACTGAAAAACTGCATTGAGCCTTTGAACACCMCAGCTTACTACAAGTAAACAGAGGGTTTTGGTTGTGATATCTCTCCTCAGAAGTGCTCTTAATTCTGAATTGTTCTTTGCATTTTTCTAGTGAAATAAATGATATCCCTGCTGAGTGGAAAGCAAAGGCTTCTTGATTATGTGAAAAGTAGAGATTTCTCCCATTTGGGGTATTCTAATCAGTCAATAGAGTGACTGCTATTGTTTATGCTTGTATTTTTGAGTCCATCATGTTTTATTCTGGCAGCTGTATTTACTTTAAGTGAAGCTTATTTCATAAAGCTCTAATGATAGTGATGATCGTATCAACATTTTTGATCTTTATGATGCTTTCGTGTTTGTTCTCCTTTGAGACCCACATGGCGTATTTGAGGTAATTTGTTTTTTTCTCACTCTTTTGTTGGTAGCCCTGCTTTGTTGGTTGTGCTAGGTTGCCTGTTATGTCTTCAAAGAACCATCTGTTGCATCAGACCTCATAGGCCAATTACCACTGTCTTTATTGATAAATTTTAGATAAAAGAGGAGGAAAAGAGAAAGAGAGGGGAAAAAAAGYGCAAGAGAAATGGCACAGTCATTTAAAACAAACAACAAAACCAACAAATTTAAAATAATTACTCTTTATTTCACTACATTTTCATTATGGCGGACACATTACAAATAAGGATGGGCACAATATGTTAATTAGCAAGGGAAGATAACAGCTGCAAGGGTAGACTAAAAAGCAGGGCTTCTAATTAGGTAGGTATTCTGTGGAGGAAGGAATGCTCCTTTAAGAATTTCAGGCTATTCTTCATAGCCTTTCCTAGTCTTGCCGGCATCCATTCAAACTCTGGCTGATGCTTTACGTTTAATTTACAAATGCATCCCTTCCTTTGCTTCCAAATTTTGGTGCAGAAGATGAATTCTGCGTTCAGCTTAATGTTTTTGATTGAAATGTTGACTTCTGTTGCYTCTGAGATGGTAATGTCTCTTTTGACCATTTTCTTCTTGCTTGAGTTGGGATACAGCRTCAGCTTCTTGGCCACACATGACGTGAGTGTTAGGAGAAATAGTCTTACAAATCTGGATACAAATTTGTATCTTTCTCTTTCAGCTTTTGTATCCTTTTTAATAATTGTGTAAAAAGCTGCTTAAAAGGAGCTATTCAGAAGGAGCTCCAAGTAATTTTCAGGATTTTTTCTCTGTCGCATTAACTTCTTGACCCCATCCTAAATGCCAAGTATAAGGACAGTGCATGACATTGCCTGAACATATACAAGAATTTGCATATTCTTATAAAATACAACCAGGCTGAAATACTTTTGAATTACTCGTTTTGTTACTTGGGTACTTAAGTTCATTCAGTTTGTCTCAGTTCTCCATGGGTATGGAAGGCACCTCTTTTAGAGCAGAGCACTTTGGGGCATTTGCTTACCTTTCCAATAGCATGTTAATTTAATTAAAAAAAAAAATTGTTTCAAGAATTCATTATAGAATACTTCACTAATGCTTTTCATTTAATCAATATGACGATGTCAGGGTCTTTATTTTCAAGTGAATAAATATTGCTTGTACAAAGCTGTATTAATGCTTATATCTTCTGRAGAAAAGAAATTTCATTGCGGATACAGATTTAAAAGTCTCTCTAAACTGCAAAATTCTTCTTAAAAAGAAAACTTCACTCTTGCACAGGCAAGGAAAGTGAACTAGCCCCTGAAGCTAAAGCTGTTAGTTATTACTGAGTATAATGCCAAATTTCATTATTGAAGCTGCCTGGAAGCATGGAGGAGAMTCGTTCATGGGGGTTTTTTGGAATGAAATAATCAGAAAATATCAGATTTCTTGGTAGAGCTTCATTTCATCACTGCAGAAATATGAACACAAAAATAAAAGTAGCATTGGAAAGTATCTGTATTTTTTTAATGCTTTAGTTTGTGTATGCTTTTGACACTGTGGCTTCTAAAAATGCAGTGTATTCACACATTTCTCTAGGATAGAACAGTTAAATGGAATATTTCTATTATTTGCTTTTCCATCCCTTCAAATTGCTTTTTGAGCATTGGAATGTACACTGGAACGAAAAAGAAATGAAATATGTGACTGCTTTCATTTTTTATGTTATTACATTTACAAAATCCATCTGTGGTCATCATAAGTTCTTGTAATGTCAAGATTGCACCTTTTCTTTGCTTAGTAAAACCTGATACTGAAATTTTGTTCTCAAGTAGCAAAATCCTGTTTAATTGCTTTTGGTAAGAATGGAACTCAATTGATTTTGGAATGGAATAGTAAAATATTCTTCCAATTTACTCTGTAAACAGTGACAGTATTTCATAGTTCTTGCAATAATTCTCCCTCTCCCATTTGTTTTCTCCATTGACAATGTCAATGACAGTGATCCAAAGATCATTACTGTGGTTCAGAGCAACAGTGTACCATTTTCATTCATTTATATTCTTTTCAGAAAAAAAAAGTGCTGCAAATGCTATAAAACTTTTTATTAACTATTTTTTTCTCAAGTTTCTGTCACATTATGGATAGGTAGTCTGATTCATGATGTAAATATCAATTTGACTTTCATATAAATTATGCTGTTGTAGTTCTTCTTTGGTAATTGTCAGTATATTGTAATCATACTTAAGGTAAAATTTTAAAATAACGAATCATACGTGAGTTTTTAAAGTCATCGTACTTTGTTTTGGACTGCTAGTTGATGTAATGTCTTTCCTCACTTACCAGTAAGTTACCAGTAGCCAGTTGGCTACAAATACTGTCTGTATAAAGAGATATATCTATATCCCTATATCCCTTTCCAAACACTCTAAATTGCTTTTCTTTAATACTCTTGCATTTTGGAAGCTTGGAAATAATCTAATTATTGCTTAATRCCATTTGAAGTATTGGTTTCCATTCTTGAGCACAAAAATGGCCCTTCATGCTAGTTGGAGAGTTAAGAGGAAACTTCATTCACAGGATGTAGAATTCTGTATTTGGAAATCCAAACTCTGTGCTAAGCTTAGTGAAAGATCCAGACTCTGTGATAAGCAATGAAAATTATTACAGAAAATAAGTTTTAGGTTTTTGTGATGAGCCAAAATTAAAAGGCAAAAATATGTTTTCAAATTGACGATTTTCAAAATTTTCTCATACAATATTTAATTTTATGCTGTACTGTGGAGCCATGTAAGCTTTAGGCACTGCTATAATACAACTGCTGCCATACAAATGATGGTTAGCAGTGGTTACAATGGTTAACTCTTCCGTCATCTTTTCCAGCTACCAGTTGAAGTTAGGATAGAAGTGACTGAGAAGGCTATTAAAGCAGTGCAACATCTTTCTGAAAAATCAAGAAAAAAAAATCCTGAAAATGATGTGGAAGCTGTGGAAAATGTATCTGTTGCCTATGGAGAAAGTCTGAATCACTTACATCAATCTCTTGCTCATCTGCAAACACTCGGTCATAGTTTTATCACTTACTTGAAAAATAGTGAACAGGTAATGATAAATTACACTCACATATTTAAGTATTTTGCAACAGTATCCTGGGTGTGCCTTTCCCTTGGAAACTTCAGTTCCAGGTTTCTCCTGGTTTTTTAGAGATTTAATTTGATGAAATTCATGAAGCTTTCACTGTTATTAACATATTCAAAATTTTTATTGTTACCACTGAAAATTCTGTCCAAAAAGATCCATTAATTTGACTGTCGTTTGACAGGTTGCTCCAAAAAAAGATTAACTGAAAGCTTTTATCTAGAATGCATAGGAGTTTTTAGAGTCCATAGTGATGTACAATAAAAATAAATGTACAAAAAAAAAGTAAATGAATCTGAGTAATTTAATGGCAAGTTTTGTTGAACTGTGTTCATGTTACCTTCAGCAATCACAGAAGAATAGAAATTAATTCATTGAATAGCTACTAGTTTTGAATGAAGGAYGTATTGTTTTGTCCTTTTGTTTTTAAAAAGTGGGACCAAGTTAACAGTTTTAAGGAATTAAAATAGTATTAAATGGATTAAAATATTAAATAAAGCCTCCTTTAATGTTATTAAAGCCTCCAATTCTGTGCAATTTAGCAAGATATTCTGCAAAACACCCCCAGATAGAACTTTGCTAGACAGAGAGTAGTGTTTGTGTGACTAACTTTCAGATTATAAAGCACACTTTTTACCAATTATAACAATTTTTACAAAAACCTGATTACTAATCACATGCCTATTTTGAATGTTACGATAAGTAGTTACCATAAGAAATTAAGCTTTTATCATATTTTATTGATGATTTATAGCTTTATTTTGTTGGCCTAGATTTTGAAATTCACATCCATCAGTCTTTCCCAGCTTCATAGTAACACGTTGAGTGGTGTGGGGGGATTAAAGGCACTCAGGAATGTTTAGCTCTAAATGAAGGATGTGCTGACTTGTATTCCAAACCTGCCTATCCACAGGATGCACTACAGAAGTATGGCTATTTGTATGATTTGTCAAGGTCGGAGAAGGAAAAAATCCATGACCAAGCACTAGCTATGTGTATAGACGGGCAGCCTCTGGACATGATACAACAGTTGTTACAAGTGGCTGTTGGGGACTTAGGCCTTTCTCCCAAGGATATTGTCCAATGTGCTATTAAAGAAATTTTATGTGCATTAAGGTAAGTATGCCATAATTAGGTTCAAGAACCTTTCTTTGTGTTTATAGTAGGTACTTCTCTATTTTTAATCTTTAGATTCTGTAAAAAGCTAGGAATGATTTAAAAAAAAAAGAAAAAAAAAAAAAAGAGTTCTTAGATTGTTTGTGCTCCCATAATTTCATACTCAGAGATGACTGTTCAGCTTTCTCAGTTGGGGAATTGTTTGTGATCTGAACAAAAGAAGACCCAGAAGTGCTCAGTGCAGTTTTGGGATGTGATTGCTCCGTGTGTGCGCACGCTGTTGTGGGTTTGGGGAATGTTTACACGTAATTGCATTTAATTCTTCTTAAACAGAGGGTCAAAAGATATGGCTGTTGGGAAGAAGTAGTGGGTAGGAAAAGAGATTGTGTAATATTTTGGTCAATAGATGTCTAGTAACAGCAAATCCTGCAGGAAGAAGTGCAACTTGCCCCTTTGAAATAATATTCTGCAGTGTGGTGGTGATGTATTTGTTTTCATTTATTGGCAAGGTTTTCAAAAGTAAGCTTTTCTGGCAAGTACTGTGTGTTTTAAGTTGTTTTAAGTTACCATGATGTTTGWTCTCATGAAGAGAGTTTCTGAGGGTGTTTTTCCCTTTCTTCACTATCCCTTTGTGCCACCCGTTCTCTTTCCAAATTAAAGTGCAAGTGCTGCCTGCTTCCCATAGCACATGAGAGATAAATGAGATCTTAAAAATTGGAGAGAGAGAAAAAAAAAAAAAAAAAAAAAAAGACTTTTTGGAGAGAAGCAGCTTACTGTGATGGAGTCTGTTTGCTGAACTCTGTGTTACTGTTTCTTAGTAGTTTTTTTAGTGGTTTCAGTACCATCATACTAGGAGCATTCCCACATACTGTCCAAGACCAAGAGCTCATTTCCATCTTTCAGGATTCACAGATCCAAAACCTCAGCATCTGTCTTTCCCTTGGCATTACAAAGACCAAATATCAGCTTGTTCACACAGCCCTAGTGAACTGAGTCATGTGCTATAGTTAAAATTAGGGAGAAATAGGCTAGGAGAAAAGAATTCAAAGTAACCAGATTCAGGCAATTTATATTTACTTATCCCTGAATAATTCTATTGAGGCCTTGGCAAGGCGTGGGCGACGCAAAGCAGCATGAACAACAGCTAATGCTGAGCATCTTAAAATCGCATTGACAGTTAAAAAGAGCTGAGTTTAGACTCTGTCAGGTCAATTGTGTTAACTCCAATACAGTGCTCTTTGAATTGAATTGATTGTATTCCTTATAGGATTGCGTAGGAATTTAAATTTTTACACTTGGCAGAAGCAGTCTAAAACCACAGTAATCACGGTGAATTTCTTCAGCAGTGTCAGCTTGCACTGAAATCTATGTTGGCTTCTCTGATTACAGGCAGCATGTATATTCCTTGACTTTTGCACCAGAAGGGACATGGCTTTGATTCACAAATTCGATGGTGAAAATGTTTTAGTGTGTCTCGTATTTGGGAGAATATAATGATAACTGGGAATATAGACTCATTAAAAATAGATAAATAGATTTATGGGCACAACTGAGAGAAAAACAAGCGTACTGTTTGATAAGCCTTTCTGTGAGATCAGTTTCTCTTCCTTCATTGTGCTAAATGATCRTTTATAGTCCAGCCTGCCACTCAGAATAACTCTCGTTTGGGTCTGATAAGAGATTTGACAGGGTTTTTTAGCTGTAATTACAAGATTCCTTTGGCACATAGGTGTGAATTTTAGCATGTCCTTTCAGTTCCGCATTTTTCTTGCCCTTTATATAACACAGTGAAGAAACCGAAGATATTTGTGAGGATAATGATATGATGAGGGGAGGGAGTTGGGTTGGGAGTTCAAGTCATTATTCTTGAGGCTGGTGTATGTTGATAGTGGTGTRCTGGAATTGAAGGAATCTATGAAGATGCTGCTTTTCTTAAACTTAGGATTTGTAAAAGTCCCTGGACATTTGCAGTCGGGTAGCTTGTCCTTCTTGCTACCAAGGGATTAGCTGCGTGTCCCGATCTCTTCCTCAGTGCGATGGAACGAGGGTGGCCGAGTCGCGCTGCCCCCGTGACGGCCGCGTGGCTGGAGCRCGCGTCCAGGCCGCGCGGTTGCCATGGCTGCACTAAAGCTGTGAGAGGTTGAGGGCAAGCAGAAAACGAAGCTCTAGGATTTTACATCCCCACATCCCCCTTAATAGTTTTGTTCCCAGGAGGAAGACTCCAAGGTTTTTTTTGCCATCATCGTTGACAGATCATCAATGAGCTGTTAAGAATCCAGTTGTCTGTGGTGTTCTTTCTCCTTCAGAGCAGCATAAAAATGTTCACTTTTGCTTTTCTTTCTGCTGTCAGATGAAATTAATTCAGCTGAAATTAATTCAGTGGAGATTTTTTTTTGACCTGAGGCAACTCCTTTAGATTTGATGGTGTAGTGCTACCTGTTGCCTTTTCCTGGCCTGTGATGCACTGAATATCCCAAACAAGGCACCAGCAGTCTGTGATGAGTAGAAATGTTTTGAGTTTTTTGTTTCCTTCTTTTTGGAAGGGAGAAAGGCCAGAGGATAGGGATGGACTCTTTGATGTGATTGAGAAATGAACAGGTATTTCTCTTAATTCTAAACTTTTCTGAAGTACTTCTCTCTGAAGGGGTAAGAACAACCAGTAAAACTGTTCCACTGTTACATAGCTGTTAGATTCTGTCTCACTTTTAAGACCAGTTTAAAAACACAGAACTCTTCAGTATTTATCTGGTTCTTCTGCATGATGTTGTTACTATAATGATGTGAGCACACAAACCAGAAGTACAGAAATAATAGTAGAATGCAGCTGTCCACACGTGTAACTGTGCTTCAGCATTTATGGGGATATTGCAACAGAGTGAAGAGAAGAAGACATTTCAGAATATTCACAGCCTTCTCTGCAAACTGATTATTCCAATCAACTCAGCTCAGCAATGTTCATGGAGTCTCAGTGATAGTAGAGCTTTTTCATAGGAACACGTCTGACATTGTCTTTTTGGCAGAGTTTGTCCACCTGGAGAACAATAATTTGGCTTTAAATGATCGTTACGATGCTGTTCACAACTGGACTACAGCAGTGCAGTATATGTGGACATGAAGCTTATACGATCCAGTTATTTCAACCACACTGAATCACACAGGATTATGACGTATCAAACTCCTCATTTTCACCCTCCTCCTTATCCCATTTTTCTATGACTTGAATTATTAGGCTTTTTTATACGTGTCTCAAGGCTAGGCAYTGGAAAGTTCATTTAAGGCTCTCAGGAAGACCATTCTCAGTAACTCCTGTGCAGCACTTCACTGAAAGAAGGGAAAACATATCCCTTCAGTGGATGTATTGGGAGGGACAAAAACAGAATTAGTTAGAAGCTTCTCATGTACTCAGAAATTCCTCACTTTTCGTTTGATATGTGATGTGCATTCCTCTGACTGGGGTTTATGCTTATAAATTTGTAATAACTTGTTATGTACCAATGCAAGCTGATGTAAAACAAACGCTCATTTACTTCCCTGTTTGGAAGAGGATGAGAGGCGAGTCATAGAGTTGATAAAATTCACATGTGCTGTTTAAAGAATGTGTAATAGAGTAGTAAATAAAATTAAAAAAAAAAAAAAAGGAATAGTAAAGAACATGAATCCAGCATAAAATAGAATAGAAAATACTAGATATAATATTCTTCCTACTTTGAAATTCAGTAAAGGATCAATATGATAAAGTAACTTCACTTTTCACACATACAGAAAAAGTGTTTGGAAAAAAGAAATGATTGTTGCTTGGCATCACTTAAGCCTCCTGGCATTGATATCATCAGTATGAATGAAATTTATGTAAATTAGTGTAAAGTGAAATTTGTAAAGTAGTTGGTTTTTCAGTGGGTGTGTTCGTGGGGGGTTTAGTGAAGATGCTATAACCCCAAATGAAACAGGCCTGTGTGAATGTGAAGTTTGTTTCAGTGTCAACTGATACCAATAGAATTCCATTCTCTCTTCAGTAGAAAATTGGAATTATATTAAAAAAAAAGATATTTGTTAACATTAGTAACCTGATTAGAGTTACACAAGTTTCATTTTATCTTAAGTTCACCTACCTGATTATACTGGACACTTTCCGCAATGTGTGAAATTACTTTAAGCAACAGTCATGGATGATAAAGGAGAATTTAGACCATGCGTGAGGGTTTCCTACATAGAAATCAAGGTAGTCAGAAAAGACAGTTTTATCTATTCAAGATACTTCTACTTATCTGTTAAGAACAAGGACCTAAGGTACTATGGTCTTTGTTTACAGCTCCTACATTTCTTATCTTATGTAAATAAATTCAGGTGAATATATTGTTTCTGGCGGTGAGCAAGAAAGGTTTGGTGAAAATTTTAATTCCTGTTTAATGGCCTCTATTTAAATAGAGAAGGAGGTAAAGCCAGTTGCACTAGATACTGAGGTACCTAACTTTTAAAGAAAATTAAAACCCCAGGATTTTCACTGATGGACAATATGAATTTTCCCCAGTGTGGTATGATAGTAAAAACACTATAAGATTTTTCTATTTCCCAATATTCAGAGGAAATGCAAGCAAGTACTGTGTCCAGTTCTGGGCTCCCCAGTACAAGAGGGATGTGGAGCTGCTGGAGAGAGTCCAGCRCAGGGCTACGAGGATGATCAGGGGCCTGGAACATCTGCCCTATGAGCAAAGGCTGAGAGAGCTGGGCCTGTTCAGCCTGGAGAAGAGRAGGCTGAGGGGGGACCTGATCAGYGTSTATAAATACCTCGAGGCAGTGAGGAGGAGGGGGCCGGCCTCTTTTCAGTGGTGGCCAGCGATAGGACTAGAGGAAACGGCCGTAAGYGGAGGCACCAAAAGTTCCACAGGAACTTGAGAAAACACATCTTGACAGTGAGGGTGTCAGAGCCCTGGAACAGGCTGCACAGAGAGGKTGTGGAGTCTCCTTCTATGGAGATCTTCCAGATCTGCTGGATGCAGCCCTGTGCCACGTGCTCTAGGTGACCCTGCKWGAGCAGGGGGGTTGGACTCGATGACYTCTGAGGTSCCTTCCAGCCTTAAGCATTCTATGATTCTGTGATTCGAAGAGGAAAATAAGGCTGGAGAAATAAGAGGCTATCGAGTATTTTCAGCGAATAGTATAATTAGGTTAAAAGACTTGGATGTGTTTAACTTATTCTTCCTTCAAGTGTTCTTTGTAGTTTATKGTATTTGGGGAACATCTTGATTAAATATGCATCACCTTTTCTGAAGCTCAAGTGAAATCAAAATAAGCTTTTGCCAGTGTAGTTACACCATGCTCATGCTTAGGAGTTTAGAGGTGACCACTGGATGCTATTCTCCTGTTTTTAACATGCATAAAACAACATTTAATCTGTGTGAAAGAATTCTTCATTCGTTTCTTTCTGTTAGTAGCTGTTTATTTTTCATCATTAATTATTAAGAAAAGAGCAAGGCAACAGTCTTTATGGTAAGCTAATGCAAGAGAATTTGATGCCTAAACTGTAATTTTTCTTTAGTTTGTCTAACCATTCTTAGGCAGTGTAGGCAGTGTCAGGGTTTTTTAAAAAAGATAGCTTTCAACTGTACATTAATTTCAGGAAAGTGTTATTTCATTTCAATTAATAGATTTCATTTCTAGTTTATATTAAAATATATTCTTGTTCTGTGATAATTAGTGTACCCTTTAGATTCACTTTTTTTTGGTTGTATTTTTTTTCCCCCAGGTTGTTGATAGAATGATACTTGTATGTCTGTAGCACCTCCCATATGACAAAGGTTCCTGTAAAAGTTGAAACAATTCACTGCAGTCCAGAGGTGGCTTCATAGATGGATTACCTGAAAATAAAGTGTTTTCCGTTTTTTCAGGAATTACCATTAACCTTTGGATGCATATTCCTCTGAGATGAGGTTTTTTGAGATGCCCAAAGCCTCACTGTTATAGCAGCTTATGGCTTACATTTCTTAATTAAAGATTCTAAACACTTTCAAAAGCAAATCTTAGCATTACTCGGAATCATTGGCAAACCTGAAGAAACCAAAAATATAAGATTTGATGGTCATTTACTTTGATAATTAGAATGTCATTATGTACAAGAAAAATAGAGCTGACAGGTTCTACCTTTCGGTGACCCATGTCCTATACCCTTACTACAGCCTTATTGCTTTCCATTTCAGTCATCATCCTTATTCTTCTAGTTCTCTTGCACAATACAGTGTAGACATCTTTAATTGATGACTTTTTATGAGAAACTTATTTGGCAAAAAACAAACAAAAAAGCCTAATAATGCTGGAAAAATAAAATTGTCCTATTAACAACCTTTTATCAGAGTAGTTTATATTTACCTTTGCTCGAAGAACCTTTCTAAAGTTTCCTTAGCTTTTCCGCAGTTTYTATCTTTAACAAATTTGAAATCATTTTTCTTTTAGTGTAAATTTTAAAATATTATTTATTTATTTTTATTGTGGCAGATCTTGCCTTTCATTACTTGACATACAAGCAGAATAGGAAATTTTCTGTGTTATTACAGAACATTGTTGTCATACTGCATTTGATTTCCTGTGCAAAATACATATTTTTCTGAGACTGAGATGTTCGACCTTACTAAATTATTCAGGTCTTGCATTAGTATAAAAAATATTTGTCTGATATATGGGACACCAGAATAATTCTTTTCTTCCTCTCCCCTTTCCCCTTCCCCTTTTTGTGTGCATGATACTTTTTATTTTTCCTCTTTATGTGTGAAGATAGAGTAAGATCTTTGGGATAGAAATTATCACTAGGGAGTCTGAATAATTCTGAAGCATAAATAATAATTTGATTTTTTTTCCCAAGATGAAACTTATTTAGCTGTCATAGGATAGTATCTACAGTGTCATTTCTATGATAACTATATGTGTGCATCAGTGTATTTTTGAGTAGTGCACAAATCAGAAGTACAGATAGATGGGATGTTAGTTCCCTACCTATGAGTGAACTATAGTAACCCAAAATAAAGATAGTTAAGTAAAACTCTCCAATAAATTGCCTTGCATCAGTTTGAATGGAATCATACGTTGATTTTAAATCCGGTGCTTCAGACTGGCCTTCTAAGCACATACTAGTAAGTGTCCCATGCAGGAGGAACTAAAGGCTGTAGAAACACAGGTCTGGATGAAAATGACTCATAAGTCATTTTGAAGGTAAAATAAATGATTATCTTAAGTAGCAAATGATGAAATTCTTTAATTTTTTTACCTCCTAACTTTTAACAGAGGTTAAAAAATAACTGCAGTAATTTTTACACATTGTCATCTGCTCCATGGTGCCTTTGGGACTCTCTCTTTCATTCTGCTCTTAGTGCAGCATTAAGAGGTGTATTGGTTATGCCCTGGGATACACCTAACGGTTGATTTTCTAGCTCCGTCCAGGCATCCTTGCCTTTAAAAGGGTTTCCACAAAGAGATGCTGTGGATGTTATTGGAATGTGGGGAGGAGATTCCTTCCTCCAGAACATGGTCACATCTCTGATTTGCTTTCCTGAGAATTGCAGCAGAGAACATCACTTTTGTTGTGTTAGTGGGGGAGCTTTCGTTCTACCAGAGTTGTTCTTTTTTCCCTCTGTGTTTACTACCTTATTGACCTGCAAAGGAATATTAATGTACACCCAGAATGTCAGATCGGCAGTGCCCATGATGGACAGTGTCCATATTCTTCTACACATGCGTGGCGGGTGCCACTTCATGGCTGGCTGAAATGTCCACTTTCCCACAAGCAATTTGTGACCCTGTGTCCCCTCCTTTCCCCTTTTGTTCTGCTAAGCATGAACCTGGCCGAGCCAAAGGAAGATTAATCCCAGAGGGAAAAAGAAGATACTAGCCCAGTGGGGTGGAACTCTTGATATCAGATCAGATTTGCTTGGACCAGTAATGGTGCTGCAAGAAAACTCGTGGGCAGGAGGGACCTTCTAATGAGGGATCAGTGGTTACTGAATTTTGTCTCTCTCGTTAACAGTGGAGATGGCAATTCTTCTACCTCAGTGAAAGATCCTCTTGGAGTCCTAGAAGGCATCGTGTCTGCAGTGCACGCGAGTGTTGAAAAAGGGTAAGAACTTTTTATATGGATTCTTTGGTTAAGGCTTTGAAAAATACACCGTAAGAAAGTGTGGAAGGAACAGTGCCTAATGTGGATGACTTACTTGTGGATKCATCTAATGGGTTTGCATTCTAAGATTTTATTCTGAAACAGGCTATTGTTTGTAATATTTAAAATCTGAGACACTTTTTTTGATGAGCCAAGTCACTGAACCTAAAACTAAATCAGCCATATATTATGGTAATTTGAGGAAAGAGTATTTCAGCTCTGACTACTGCAGATTGAATAATTACCAGAAGTAGAGTTCTTCACTGGTTTTCATTCAATTCATTAGATAAACAATAAATAATAATGATATAAATATCTAATTTTATCAATATTTGTAAAGTTTTGTTTGCAGAAATTTCAACAGATGCTTCTGCCCCCTCACCCCCTTCCTTTTTTGTGTCCTTATTTCAGCTTGTAGAATGATCAGGCTAAGTGGCTCAGGAATTTTTTCCCATAGCATTTCTAGGAAAGAAAAGGKGTAAAACCAAAATGCAGTCTTAGTTTTTCTGCTAGATGTACAAATTAAGAACTGGTAGCCAGAAAAAGTATTTGCCTTGTGTGGAGATGCCTACGCTTCATTAAATTATGTTATTGCAGTAATATCAAGCTATTGGATACTGAACTTGCCTGATTAGATATCATAATTTACACTATATCTGACTCGTAATATTTCACTGTAAATAGAAATGTAAGTGCTCTTTTATTCAGACATACACTTTCTCAAATCTTTTATATATTATTAACATTAAAATCTTAATGCAGTAAGTTGGAGTGAGGACTACAAGAATTTATTTAGATTCATTAAACATTTACTCTTATTTACCTGTTTAARCTCCAACTGTTCTGCTTATGAACCACAAATCTTCCCCTCAAGGAAACTTATATTAACATTAGGTGTGAGCTCTGCAAAGTCTGGAAACATGGCAGAAGACCATCTTTAATGCTCATACTTTTAATTTATAGTTTCAATGCCACCAGTCATTTCTAATTTAGCTCAAGTTCTGAGCTGAACAACATTATTCAAACAATAAAAAGTCTAAATAAAATTGTAATTGGGGCCAGCTGAAAATCTAAACTGTCGATATTTATTATTTCAGAGCTGCAATACAGGTTAAATTGGTGTTTTCTAACTGGTAATACCTTCCCATCTGTCTCCTTAAGATAAATAGGGGAGTATTAACTATAAATCACATGCTACCTGGAGCCACTTTTATTCTTCTTTTTTTTTTTTTTTTTTTTTTTTAAAGCAGGGGGAGTTTTAGTTTGAAATACTACCAAAGGATAGCAGAATGCTATTTACTGGTTTATTACATGTTCATTTAGAGACAGGAAGGGATAAAATAAAATGTTCTGTCTGACACTGCTAGCAGGCTGGCTGTATTTGTGCAAATATTTGTACTGTAAATGTTTTCACACAGGTTATATTTAGTCTAATATACTTCTTTCAGTACTCTCATGTAGTTTTCTATTCTAATTAGTGAATTAACATGAAACATCTCTTTCTCCTGCCTAGGTAGTATGGGCATTCTGTAATTATTAGCATAGTAGAGCAGGCAGTCATTAAATTGGCTATTGTTAGTACAGAAAAAAATGAGAAATGGCTAGAGTTATAGAGAGGAAAACCTATAGTGAAAGTASAGAAGGTAACATACAGAAACATTACTTTGTTTACTGCAAGTGATACAGCTCCCTTATAATAAAGGTATTTCAGCATCACAATAAAGTTTAGTGAGCGAGTATCAGCAAAGGATTAGAGACTGAGCATCTCACCTGGCATCCAGCATTGTGCCATGCAAGGTAGGTTCTGCCAAGGCAAAAGAAAGATGTTGGCTTTCTTTTGACAGGCATATAGGTTTACCTGATAAGGGCTGTAGTCTTAAAGTCTTAMGTTTAAATGCGCAAGAAAGTGTAATGTCACGTGATGCTTCGATTAAAAGCTTATTTTATATGGATTTAATAGGCTGTATGAAAGATGTATTAAAATCTTTGATTTATTGAAAATCTTTGATTTATGAAAATTTCAAGATGTAATCACTGGATAAAAAGTAATGAGTGAAGCTTTTATTGTTAAAAATAAATACTTAACTGTCTAGATGATATTAATTTTTTTCCTAAAGTGTGAGGAGGCAATAAAAGTGTTGGCATAACAAGTYCCCTTCCAGCCCTTAGTATTCTTGCTTCTTTTGATACATCAAGGGTTGGGTTTTTTTTTAATTTTTTTTATTGTTGTGGATATCTACCTCTCATTTCCTGGCTATATTGTCACGACCTGAGTGGATTCAGAAATAGTCTGATGGAAATAACTATGTCTGGATTACTAAAGACTTCTCAGAATTTCTTACCAACCATGATGCTGTTTATYTGCTGGATTCCTCTATATGATTCTCACCTAATAATTCTCTCAGCATTTTGCATGTTGGTAACGATTATTTTTGTGTTCCAATATTTTGTGCAGCTGAAGTCTTTCGGGAAGGTATTTAAATGATAGTTAATAATAAATGGCTCATAGAGGTTAGATTTGATGTTTTCTTCTGACTCTATTGGTATTTTAAATAGATTTTTATTCAAAATGTATTAAGTTGCATTTTAATTTAAATAACTAAACATACATGTCCATAAAGATTAAGTTCCTTATCGTAATGTTACATTTTAGTAATTTTTATACACTTCGTGAGTTTCTCATGGTAAAGAAACATTTCAAGCTTCTCTTCTAAAAATACGCACAATCCCTGAACAACAATAATAAAAGATTGTAGGCATTTTTAACCTACAGCAATTGCCATGCTAGTCAGCAAGATATAAAGCCTCTGTTACAGCCTTGTGCTCTTGTATTACAAAATTCCAACAAAAAGCAGATCTGAAGTCTTATATGCCAGAATGTATGTAATTATTCATAGTACATTAAACAGATGAATTGCATTTTGCAAAGCAAAGAAGCCCAAGAGTCTACAGAGAGTGATGCTTTCTCTGGTGTCCCCTCATAAGTGGAATTTCACAACATTTTGTGAAATTAATTTAGTGGAAAGCATGTACATGCTTCYTTTAAACCCTGTTAGATAGAACAAAATATACTAAATTTGATTCCAGAGTTAAACATTGTGGAATCTTTGAACCTGCCCAGAAGGCCATGCCCTAACCAAGTCTTATTATATCTAGTTATTAAAAATACATATTTTAAAGATACTTCAGGAAAAAAAAATCATTTTATTATGATAGTTTGCCCATTCAAGTAATTAGATTTTTTTTTTGTTTATTTTAGAATTTGGACTGGTATTAGAAAATAAATTTGACTTTTGCCAAACTGTATTATGTTCCAGAAGAGAACTGTTCAGATTGCTACCTGAAACATATAAGCATATTTATGTTATGTTCCTTGATGGAAGAAAAATAATTTAAACTTGGTAACTATTAGTAAAATTATTCATAAGAAAAAAAAATCTTAGAAAATTAAAGTGATGATTTCAAACCTACAATAGCTGAAGACTGTGCTATGTAYATTTGTCCTTTTGATGCTTTCAAGGAATAACTCTTTTTTTCACTGAAGTGTGTGTATTGTACAGTTGTTACTATGTTTATATGGCTGTGATCAAGTCTAAAATGGCCAAGGTGGTAGGAGTGTTTATCAAAATGTACCACAACAGAATCTGTGCTCTGCTGGAGTAGTGCGTTGTGGTGCTGGTCACTGGCAGGCGTGCAGGCCTCACGCCGCTGCAGGAGCCTGCTCAGCTTCAGCTCCATGTGTTTCTGTAAAGACAACTTTTAAATTGTGAAGTATTGAAGGCTTAATAGTAAACCCCCTCATGATGGGGGGGAAAAAAAACTTCTTGGAGATGTGTGAAACAGTGTTAACACTTGCTTTCAAGCATGAAGATAGTGGTGGAACCTTTCAGTAGGTTGATTCAGTCAGGTTGATTGAATTTTGCAGATGCTGAAGTGAAATCATTGACTGTAGAGGTAAAAATATATTTAGTTTTGATCAAGTACTTGATTTTTTTTCAATTTGACTACAGAGCATTTATTTGATGAAGACCATCTTAAAGCTAATACAAAGCACTAAGGTTTCAAGATAAAGTTCCATTTTGCTTTTCCTACATGTGCTGATGTTATTTCTTATTTTGTACTTTAGAACAGTCTTTGCCAGCTACTGAGACCTGTAATTTTAGTATTTTAATTAAGTGTTTTTCCCCCACAGTATAGTTTTTTGACTYCTTTATGTTTTTGAGTTTTAGCTCCTTTATGCATTGAATGACCAAAATATATAAAAATATATGTACTATGAAGTATAGAAAAGATCATAGAAAAGATCTTTTAACTTTCCAATCTCACTATTTTCTGAAAGTCACGTAAGGCAAGAGTATGATTTGGGGAAATGGCAGTTGTGTGTGGTGATGTTTCTTTTTTTTGTTGTTTTGTTTTGTTTGTTTTATCCAATATAAGTCAACTTTATAGTTGTGAATTAGAAGGATAAATTATTTAAAATATCGTAGATTGCTTGAYTGACTTTACCTAGATGGATCTTGCAGAGATTGGTTTCTAAAACCTCTACTGAAATAATAGCAAAGATGGGCTGTAATAAACTTCAACTGAGGTTTTGAATCATTTGGATGTTTTCTTTTTTGATTCATGTAAAAACATTGTATTTAAAAAAGACAGCTGTTGATGAAGATTTTAAAAGTTGATATGGTTTGTTACATGACCATTGCCAAATGGACAGAAATGCAAGGAATGGTGTTTTATCTACTTTATACAACAGTTTTGATGGATCCCYGTTTTGAATACGTTCACCTGTGTTTCGGTTCTACATACCAAGAAAAAAAAGTTACGAGCCTTCTGAGGAAAATTCTTGCACTGAGATTATGAACAACGTGACATGCTGGTTTTGGGTTAATTTTACTGAAGACGGTTAACACTGAATTGTTTAACTTCAATTCCAGAGAGAAAGTAGTATCCTCAGAAGACCTGCTGGAGTGGCTGAGACCTTTCTGTGGTGACGACTCCTTACCAGTGAAGCCTCGCATCAAAGTGCTCCAAATCATGGAGCAAGCCTTCCACCTCCGTGACGAGGACAGCAAGCTTCTTGTCTTCTTCAGAACGCAGGCCGTCCTCAGAGCTTGCTGGCCCGAAAGAAAGGTATTGGAATGAACAGCTGTGTATAATCAGAATTATAACTGGGATTTCTGGTCATTCTCTTTTTCCTAAGCCACTTGGCTAAGTGTTACCTCAGAAGTAGACACGGGGAATATAAGGACAGTGTCAAATGCAGAGACCTTCTTGGTGGAATGCATTTGGTCGTAAAGGCAACTGTTGCCTCTCTTTTTAAAGCCAGTACAAATGGTGAATGAAAGATAGTAGGTTCTTAGAACAATTCATGTCTTTAACTGACCAGGTGAGAATTTTAAATCTCTTTTAGTTTAACATCAAATAAGTGAAGTAAAATTATTCCTGAAAGAACTCGCAAGCTATTACTCATTTCCCTGCTAAGAGAGAGAGCTGAAGGATAAAGGCATGCTTAGCTTTCATTTTTATTATAACGTGCATACAAGTTCTAGAACTCAACATTATTTTGAGTGAGGGGGGAAGTAAAACCTAGTTTGTTTGCTACCCCATTTTTGGAAAATACTCTTTTGTTCTTAATCATCACAAACCTTCATATGAATCTGAGTAAAACTGCCATATTGCTTAATGCCTTTTGTTACAACATACAGTGTATGAGAAGTTTCCTTTTTATCCAGATGGCTTTGCTGAGGCTTTGGAGGGTCTATTTGTGTGTTTTTCCACTTATGCATGATAAGTTTTTAGGTGACCAAATTAAATGTTTTTAGCCATTTAACTTGTATGCTTGTTCAAGTGCACTCTTCCTTTTTTTTTTTCTTTAAAAGAAAAAATCACAAAACAGGTTCTTATACCTATTAATACTTTAACTGCTTTATTTTATGACAAATTTTGAACTGTTTAAGTGTTTGAGAGTATGTATTTTAGGGCTTCTGCATTTAGTCTTCTAGATACAATGAACATATCCTAAATGCTTAACAGGAAGGAACATTCTTGTAACACCACTGCTGTCTTTGAAGATTGTGTTCTTTGGAAATTGTTCACAAGTTTCACTTGTTTTATGTGAATTTATTGAGAAGCAGAATTAATTCTCATCTGTTTTCTCAATACCACTTCCGTCCATTTTCTATCCCCTCCATGAAAATACCAAATGTTCATGAAACTGAAGCATGCTACAATACTACACAAAAAATATTTTATATTCATGTAAAACAAAAGCAATATCTCAATTTTGACTCACTGACCTAAGGTCATTCAAGATAATAATCTTTAAAAGAAAATGCTTATGTCTTCCCTCCTTTAAGATTACTTTTTCCTTTGCACACATAATATAGGCACTTAACTACTCAGTCACTTTTGAGTGTGTGTGTCTGAGATGATTCTTGATCTTCATTTTTTTGCTGTTAGTCCATAGTATCCTTGGATAATATTTCTGCTCCCTGCAATCATGATTTCCAATCCAAAAGCACTTCAATTCTAAAGTACTGAACTACTGAACTGAAAAATGTAGAAAATTAGATGAAGATAACAGCTTTAAGCATTGTCTGTAGAGGAAAGAGGAAACTGTTATTTTAAAAAACTTTGCAAGTCTCATTAAACTTGCTTAAGAATTTTAGAAGATAGGGTGACTTTTATTAGTCAAATTGTATAAAATTTCACAACATTAAGCTAACAACTCTTGGCTTTTTTCATGGTATTTGAGGATCTAATTAAATCTCCTCCATGCCAATAATACATTAATATGTCCTTCCCATAATAATGCTACACTGTGGTTAAATAATATTGTACTTGAAGTGTCTTTGTTCTGTCAAAAGTTTCATAAAGAGGTTTTAAAATTTGATAAATGCATAGTTTTTCAGTGCTTCTGATTCAGCCCCAAATTACAATAGTTGCTTTAGTGTAAAGTCACTGATCTCAGTCAGATTGTGCTTCTTGAACAGATAAATATTGGGAGTGCTGTAGCTGCGTGGAATAGCTAAGGCCAGAGGGATTCATGGAAGGCTGAACCTCTGGTAATTTTGGTAGTCCTATGCTGCACTCTCTCCCATTTTCCAGTCTCTCTCTTGATCTGAGGGAGACCAAAACTGGACACAGTGTTCCAGGTGCAGCCTGACAGGAGTGTTACAGTTGTGTCACCTTTGTCGTTGTGCTGTTGCTGTGCAGCCTAGGAGATTTGCCTTGACTCAGGTTCACTGTGTGTCACCCAGGACCTAAGAGCTTTCTCAGCAGAGCTGCTTCCAAGGCAGTCAGATCTCAGCCTGTCCTGTCCTACTGCTTGGCTTCACTCCATCGTGGGAGCAACGGACTTTACATTTACCTCTATATAAACTCAGGCCATTCTTGCTGGCCTAATCTTTCAGCCTACTAAAGCTATGTGGCTAAGAAACACAAATGCTGTACTTAATAAGCTCAAATCTTTCAAAGTTGATCATTATATGTTATAGAATTGCCTGTATATTTATATAGAAGTTCTCTGAATATAGTATTTATTGTTTAGGGAAGTTCCGAAACAATTTTCATACTTAGCAAAAGTGAAAGCTGTCCTTATAATTATTCCTGCTACAGAGTGCAATTATAAGAATCCTGCTGGAACTCAATTAAGATAAATGTGGTAGGTGTTTCTGTTTCTGGTGGATACCTTGTGCTGGATAATGAAGTTGTGATTTAGACTGAGAAGTCGCGTTGTTCAGTCTGTGAGGTACCAGTAACTGACAGTGGGAATTCTTCTCTGATGTCCAAGAAAACAAATGAATGATCCACGTTTAGACAATTTCCTTTTGTTTCTCTCYATTAGTCAGCTGGTGTCAAGCTGTAGTCCAGGAGCTGTTGTTATGAAAAGGAAATGATAACCTATATGGCAAATAAGTTTGCTTATTTTGTCAATTAGCAAACAGGAGAGATGGTGTTGCAAGACAGTGTGTCTGCAGGCTGTGTTCTCACTATCTTTGCTAGGTAAAGACACTTAAAGATATTTTTGCATTTCATAATCCTTCATGGTGTAGTACTAAAATAATTATCATGTGGAACTCAGTAAAGGATTTGTGGTAGGGAGGTGTTGGCAAAGCATTAATTACCAAGTTTCTCTCATCCATGTTAATGCTTTCAGCGGAAGGATGTTAAAAAAGGCATCCCTATTCTACAGAAGGCAAAGTTGAAGAACAATTTGAGAATCCTGCCAGGTTGTTGGGGAATCCTAGATAAACCAGGACCAAAAATAAAAATTAGGAGTTACTTCTTTGAGATATGCACTAGGTATATGCTAACTTTCAGACTTCTGTGACAGTCTGGTCTATAAGTATTTCCCTRACTCACTGCACCTTTCTGAACTTGGTCATCCTTTTTGTTACCAGCAAAATAGTAAACTCCTTGAGCTCTCACTCTAGGATCTTATTCTACTCTTAGCTAATGGAGGAAGGTATGTGAGGCTTGTTTAAATAAAGTTTCATTTATAAGTATTTCCCAAGTATGTTCATTTGACTACATCCAAATCGTTTTACTTTGTTGACATATTTTTCAGACTTTTAGAAGGCTCACTCCTTTCCCTTGCCGTTTCTTAGTACAAAAAGGGAGATCAGGTATCGTAAAGGACGAATATGGTTCCTATTGAGTAAAGATAAGTTTAATGATATTGCAGTGTTCAATTACCAGAAAATGTGTGAAAGCCACCCTCAGTGTCACTAGTAATCCTCTTAGTCAGGCTTTGCATACATCAAAGAGGGACTTAATATTTAATTATGCTCTAGGTGGTGTAAGTAGTGGTCCCACAAATCAATGTGCTGCTGGGAAACAGGCCAGCTCTTACAAAATTAAAAATGTACTTTATGGAAGCAGCTACCTATCAAACAGTCAGAAACACAGCAATTTCCAGTTCTCTAATGATTAACTAACAAAATTAAAAATTCAGAGGTCCTTATTTTTCAAAGACTTGAGAGTCCTTAATTCACATTCCAGTAGCATCTCAGAGCTACTGGAGGGAGGAGGCACGTGCTGTTTTAATCCTCTTGATGAATTTTATCTRAGCTCTTCAGGTTCTCTAATTTTCTAGTTAACTGGTGCATGAAAAATATGGGTCAAAATGCTGACATTTTCTTTAAATAAAAAAAAAAAAACCACACATTTTTGGGGGGGTAAGGAAAGATGTCCTTTAGAATACTCATGTCTTGACTTATGGCTTTGACTGTCTATGATAGGAAATCCATTTGTGCAATACAGAAAACCAGTGTCTTTAATGACTGGCAGTATGACAGACATAATTAAAAATGTCTGCTTACAGATTATGTGTGAACATGCTCGTTCAGTTCTGTCAGTGACCACTTACATGGCACAGATTTAAGCAACAAGAGTTAAAGAGTTTTGTCCCAGGAAGTTACAGGGCAATTAGCAAAGGGTTAGAAGGTAAAGCAAGTTTAATTTATGAAAAGCGTTTCACAGCCATGAAGCTTCTCTAGACCACACCTCTTCATAAAAGGATTGTTTCATTATTATGCAAATGACAAATGTAATTACTGTTTGTATGCCACTTAAATGCAAATAGCCGTGTCATTTAGAGAAGGTAATCTCATTTAGCCTTCCCCTCATATTGTTAAATTATGCTTTTTTCATTATCTTGGGGGAATAGAGAGCTGCTGAATGTTGAGCATTTTTGAAAATGAGGAGGGATATCTAAAATGAATTTGGAAGTGTAACTTTAAGCCCCATCATCTGCTTTGTTTAAAATTTAGCTTTGAGAATTTGCCAGGTGAATTTGTGTGATGTTTCTCACCCCAAATCCATTTCAAGGTTTAAATTGTGAGAGTAGACTTACCCTGTATACAACTTCTGTGCAATTTTAGTAATGCCTACATTAACGTAATGGCTTCATGAGAATTTGTGCATGGCTACCAAGTCTCCRTTGCTCTTTTCCTTGCTCTTCCCTTGGTATATGAAAAACATACATCTTTTTATGCAGTATTTCAGGGCATCATAAAGAAGACTTCCAGTGAAGAGAATAGTTCACTGTCCTGTGAGTTTGAGTCCAGTTACCTGGGGTTGTGTCTGTTAGGTTTGAACGTAAGTATTTGGGGAGTGGAGTGATTAAGAATTCCCCTCTCATTTTGCTGCAGCCATTTCCAGCTATCAGATACCCATGCTCTGCGTTTAGCCTACATCTGTAAAATGTAGGTGAAGGAGCCATAGCTGTTTAACCTGCAGCAGTGTTTTATTTGTGAAACATGCTTGCTTAGAAGAAGGATTTATGGTCCTATCAACTTTGAGTAAATTAGTTAAGATGCTGTTTATCATTCTAGGGAAACTATTTCTGTACTGATAATGCATAAAAAATAGAGAAATGTAATTATTTTTGACTAATTTTTGGCAATATTAATTTGCACATCTTGAAAATGCATTTTAAGAGAACATGAAGTGTATTGTTCCTGGAAACATAAATTGCTGCTTGTGTGAAAAATTAAATACTTTGAGTTGGGGAAAAAAAAATCCAGTATGTGCACAAGTAAAAGGGATAGCAGGAAAGATTAAAGGAAGAGAAATACAGTGAGTGTGAGCAATTGCAATGGGAACTTTGGGTGGCCCGGTATTCTCTATACAGATTAAATACATTTTATGTATTTCATCCCTTTGTATTSTATTAACTTAATCTAAGTGTGCAGTATTTACAGTATTTTAAAATGCAAGAGCTTCATCAGTGTTACATTTTAATTGCCATTATATGGCCGTGTACCTAACTTAATTTTTAGGTTTCTTGCTGTGGTGCCCTTGACTGATAGAAGCTCACTCAGGTGTCTGCACTTCTGCACTTTGGTCTGTTCAGTGCCACAGTTTTTCCAAAGAATCCACTTGTCTATAAGCAGAGGAGCAGCATAAACTAATGAGGAATTTTCCTCTTTTCTTTTAACATTTTATCCAAAACTAAATTTTTCTTTTGTTTCTTTATCTGGGCCCTTTTTTATGTTCTTCATTGGTTTCTAATTGGAGATTTCTTATAAAAAGTCTTTTGAGAATGTCAATAAATTCTTAAATTGTTTTTTCTTAAGCACTATTTTATCTGTTTCTTAAAGGAATTCTAATGTATTAATAAGTCTGATTGTCAGTTGATGACTTTTTTTTTTCATGCAATCTTTTCTTATTCCTTCAGTCTGCTTACTAGTTGACAATATTGTTTGGAGATCTGTAAACTCAGTATCATCTGAGGAGTCACCCTGGGGTATTTATAAAGTATTTCATCTTTTGTTTTGTTTGTTTTTTTGTTTTTTTTTTTCCTTCTTCTGCAAGAAAAGTGGCCGCTTGATATTTAACCTCCTTGACAAACAGTGTATATAAACTCTAGACCTTTCTGCTCTTAAAATACAAATTTGTCTGATACTTAAGTAGTTATTAGGGCCCTTTTCCCTTTTAAAAAAAAAAAAAAAAAGTTTTTAGAATGAAGTCCAAGGTCTATCATCATCACAAAATTTCACAAAAATTTGCCATTTAGAAGGGGCTTTCTTCCTGTATTTGGGAGGATGAGTCTGAGTATATTGTTATTAACCTATTGTTACCTGTGAAAATCAATATTCATGAAATAACTTCAGAGACTGAATTCTAAGTGATTCYACCATGTATTTCTCTAGGACTAGCTATTGAAAGTATCAACCTATTTATTAACAGACAGCAAGGAGGAAGTTTTTCCRTATGATTTTCCAGTTTAGAAAACTGCCTGGTTTTTTGTATGGGTTGTAGACAACCACAGTTATCTGTGGGCGTCCACCCTCAGTTGTGCCCGTAGGCCCCCAAAGGTCTCCAGTGACAACAAAAATTGTCAGCAAATTATATAAAACTTGAGCTAAGGGTAAATTCTGACCYTTTGTACTTAAGGAAACTTAAAAGCCACAAAAACACAGCTATTATTACTGACAGTTAAAGTCTTAAGAGTTCTGGCCTGCCACGGAAAGGCTGTGTGCCTCAGACCCAGCTTTTCAGGTTTTCTGAAAATTCAACTAGTGTTTCCTTGGAGCAGAATAGGATCAGAAATTCTTCTGAGCAAATGAGAATGAATTTCAGATTTTCATCTTCTTTATAGAGGCTTTTTTCCCTATCCAAGAAAAATCTTCAATATGAATGACTTATGTTCGTTTTATCCCTAAGCAACAGAATCTGTTTAAGAAAATAAAACCTTATTCTTTGATTGTATGGTAAAACCTCTGATGTCTACRCTAAACCCAAGTAATATCTGCTGCTTTGAGATGTGGCGTCCTTCCTTTTCAAAATAGTTAGGGAAAATGCAGCCTATAAATAKATATATTTACTTGCTAGGTGTTGTAAGCCTGAAACCATGCTTTGCTTTGGTCATGGTCCTAGTTTAYTTCTAATCGTGTAGATTTAAGATGTTTTGGAATTTAGTTCAAATGAGGGGAGAAAGACACACTGCTTCCATAATGCTGTATAGTGTGACGGTTGCATGTTGTTGCCTACATGCTTTTGTTTATTGCCTTATTATTCTGATTATGCAACAGAAAATGGGAGTGTTTTGGTTTGTACTGGGCGATTACTTTCAAAAACACCACTTCTGCTTTGTCAGGTTAGTCCGTCTGTAAGATGACACTTTGTAAAAATTAATTTTGACAAGTATCTGTTTAAATGAAAACTTTTTGTTAATGGTTTTTCCTCCATTAGCAAAAATCAGAGACTTTCATTGCAACAGCAGTTGTACAGGTAGTTGAATCCTGGGCGCTTGTGCACACGCTGCTACTTAATGTCAGCGATGATCAGAGAAGTCAAGCCACAGAGCCATTTCCATGAGTTAAGCTGACATAAATGTAGCTGCTTAAAGCTAAAAGTCACTTTTAAGAAGTAAAATTGTGTCATTTCTGCTGCATGTTCCATCACCTTTATTTCTACTTTAAATTTGGAGTATATTTATGTAATAGTTTATAAAGAATGGAATAGTGATTAATAACTGCCATATACAGCTATGTATGTATGTACATACATACAAAAGGAAAGAATTGCGTATTTTAAAGTCACTGATGTTACACAGGTGTTAGTTTAACCATGTTTTACATAAATCTACTTTACATCTATCAGCTAACAGGTAGTCAGGCTATGTTTTAAGCAATATGTATCTTGTGTCTAGCAATTTTATCCAACTGTATAATTCTTCTAAATGCATATTTTTCTCTTTCTTTGTTCTTTTCTATTCGTCTCTCAAGACCTTTCTACAATCTTTTTATAGGGGTTTTCTGTGTGCCAGAATTTATTTGCAGAACAGTCTTTCGCAGAATACAAATGAATGGATTTTATTTTCTGCACACATTGTGTGTTTTTATGCATTAGCAACGTACTTAGGTTTACATGAATCTATGTGCATTTCTCAGGGATGTTGAGCTGCATGGCAAGCAGGAAGGAAATCAAAGGATATACGAATGAGTTTTGGAAAACAGAAATGTTCTTGGGTACTGCTACAAGACATGCAGCTCAGCATGTGGCTGAGCCTTTGCTTAGTCCATCGCCATTAGGCTTCTTGTKGATGTATGGGKTTTTTTTTAATTTTAATGCCACCAATGTACTTATTTCCTTCATTAACTTCTATTTGAGCACAGTTTGGCCTGTGAGATGATGCATATCCTTTCAATGCAGCAGACTTTCATGTATGGTGAGCATTATTAATTGTAATAATTTTACATATTAGGTTCAATTTAGGGGAAAAGTGCAAGAAAGCCTCACCTCAGAGGTCTTGTACTCTTTGGTTAGAAAGTGTGGGCTGTAAACATTGGGTTTGTCAGCCAAAACTCTGACTTCCATTTTAAGTTTGTATTTCTTGCAATAACAAGATTTCATTTTGATTTCAGACCCTTCTTACTGATATATCATTAGTGACTGTTCCAAATCCAGGTCAGAGTGACCTGTGTTTTCTTTCCTGCCTCTGTTCACGATTCAGCGTGTGTTCCACCAACACCTCTTGTCTGCTCCCTCATCCTTAGCTCCAGTSGAGGGGCTGTATTGTCAGCAGAGTGGTCACGCTGCCTGCTGAAGTTATATTCCCCCTAGTCATGGAAATTCRATCTTCAAACCCGAGTATGTATTTTCATATAGTATTTTTTCATAAAATAGAAACAAATTTATTCATTACTGGGGAGCATTTTTGAGCCCAGTACAACAGTTTTTGAGAAGTTAAGTTTCTCATCTGTGATTTTCAACCTGATGACTGCCATATAATATATTTCTATTTATTGAAATCCCAAACAGATTGGTAGTAGGACTATGCATACATGTAAGCCTGGGCAGATGGAATAAATAAGATGGAAAAAGTAGCATTTAGAACTAACTTTTTTTTCTGCCATGCAGGGAATATATTTGGAGTATACTTCTGGGAAGGTAAAACTCATCTATGCAAAAGAAAAAATGGATTTACCAAATGACATAGAAGAGCATATGAATTTTTTTACATAACTTAGTCCATAGCAAATTTTGACCTTGGATCATAAATGTCATGGCTTTATGGGTGCAATGTTCAAATTGCACTTTTCCTGTTCCACAGTAGTGAGAATAAACCAACATTTTTATAATCTAAATCACAGCTTTCTATGCTTTCCTTTTTTTTTTCTCACAAGTATAAGTTTTCGTAAGTTTTCTGAAAAATAAAAGATGAAAATGTGAGTTGCAACTGCAATACGACTGAAGTTGAATCCTTACTAAGGAAGCTGATGGCAATATATTTCACTTCCTGGCAGCAGTCATTTTGCAGTATTCCCATATAAATGTGATTTTGCTTTTCAGTTTAGATAGAGAATTACATGACTTGACTACAAGGAGGGCCTGCAGTGTTAGCATTGAAATTACCACGAGCGCTAACAGGGTATGTAATGAGTTGTGCTGGAACTGAATTTGCTTCTATGAGAACACAATCAGCAGAACCTGAACAGATGAAAAGTGCCAAGCATTTTAGTACAAATGCATATGACAATTGAAAAAAAAAAAAAAACGTGAAATGAAGAAACCATTCAAAGTTTAAGAGCCTCTAATCCATATTCCCAGGAACTGGAAATGATCCTATGTGTAGACAAGCTCTAAACTCAAGTTTTACATGGTATGATTTTAGCAGGTAGAATCTAAATACAGTCAGATTACGAAGGGTTATCTTCTAAATGTTAGATGGGAATCATTTACCAGGAAGTTATTAAACTTGTTTGACTTGTATCTTTAATTCAAAAGACTAAGTCTGTTATGGAAAGCACTGTAGCTCAAACAAAGGATATGAGTTTAGTGTAGAATTATTTGATAAAATAGCATTGCGTAGATTAGTAGGATAGATTACAGTAGTGGAGGGGGGTTGGACTAGATGATCTCTAAAGGTCCTTTACAATCTTAAGGAGTCTRTGATTCTATGATATACTGAGTAACTCTATTTAAAATTCTGAGTGAGTTAGAGTTTTTCTGTGTCCTTGTGGCAGCCACACAGATACAAGCAGATTGATGCACCAGACAGGACGATTACGTTCTTTAGTGACCAACTCTCTGACGTGTTTGTGTAGGTAGAGTAGTCTTTTTTTTTCCCCTTGGTTTACCTGTTCAGTTTATAATCTTTTTAAAGCAAGACTGTATTTTTGTTCAGTGAACAGCACATTGAGATGTCAGGCTCAGAATTACTTTCAAAATGTTACCAGTCCTTTCAGTCATTGCCTTTAAAATGGTTCTTTTGTGGTGAGTGGAAGCTTTAGTATCAGTGTTCCCATCTTGAGTCTGAGTAAAATCTGTCATACCACTCTGTATTTTAAAACACAGCATAGATGAAGTCTCTACTGCAAGAGCTGGTAGTCTGTTCAATAAATAAGTACTTAAAAGTAGTCCGAATGAACTGGGAATGTACAGAGCATTTGAAGAGCAATAAGGGGCTCTTCAAATTCCTGCTTAATGCTTCTATTTTTAGTGCCATTTTAATTCAGATTTACACTGCAGTGAGGAATATGAAAATATCTCCATGTTTACATTTACAATCTGGTAGATGTAATAAAACGAATTTTAGAATGATGTAAATCAGTAGGTTGTTGTATGTGGCTCTTGGATACAGACACAAATATCTCTTCATGTTGGGAATAGATTTTAAGCACAGATGTAGTTTATCTCAGCAATGCAAGCAATTATAACCAAGGAGAATATTTTTGTGATTTCTATATCTTGGCTCCATAATGGACAATGCCCTTATCAGTTCTTTTCATAGAAAATTAGTAGCAAATGAAATATATTAATGAAGACCATGGTTCTGCCTTACTAACAAAGGATAAAAATGTAAATTGCTGTGCAGATTTCACAGGGCAGAGGGAAGTGCAGAGATTCTTCTCATTAAAAGGTGAAGCATTAAAACCAGCTTGCCCGAGATWATCTGCAAAATTGGTCAGTGCGAGAATCTTAAATAATACAGCTTAAACAATAAAGCATTTAAAACTCTATCAGCCTCTGTCTTTTAGGAATAGGAGAGCACTATGTAGGTAGGGACACAATTTATATACAGCAGCATACTGCTACATGCTGGATAATGTATACTTAAATGAATTGTCAGATCCTTATTATTTATACTGTATCAGTAAAAGCACCCATACCTGTATATTTCCTGTGCTCTATATTTGAAACTAGATGCTTAAAGAAACTTGTAGGAATCTTGTCTGATTCCCATTAGCAAAATTATGTCAGAACTGAGATATTGTGGCCAATTGTTTGAAAAATAACTGGGTTCCACCAACAACAGGTTTTTAGAGACTATCCCCGTATGTGATTTAAGACATTCCATGTTGAGGGAATCTGCTAGCGATCAGCAGGCTCCAACTACTCTAGAAAAAGTAATTGTTGTGATGGCTGAAGTCACCTCACTCAATGGAGTATATTGTGTTGCTGTGCTCAGAGACACCAAAAATAACACAGACAAAAAAGTGGGTTTAAATTTTGGCTTTTTAGTGCTCCTAGCTGCTGCAGACTATACAATATTCAGTCGCATTCAACAAGTTCTAAAATGAGTTTGGTTRATTTATTGTCTTGCTCAGTATCTGACAAAGGTAGACTGAATTTGACTTGCTTATTAGGCAGACATTAATTGGGGATGAGCCAGATATTTGTTCATGGGCCTTCATACCCACTGCCAATTAATAACATGAGAATCTGGGCAAAGAGGTGAAAACAAAGCTCAGGAGGAAAACACATAATTAAGAGGGATTTGCGCCTGTTCAAACAGCTGGTCCTGTGTAATGCAGTTTGAAGCAACAGTTGCACATTCTCAGCTGTTTGCATAACCTTTATTTTGCTTTGGTAATTTTCCTATATTAATTACTGACATCCACTAACATTATTATGTAGATGTTTTCATATTCTTAATTTTAAACACAGGTAGTCCCTCATTGGCAATGAAGTTGTGTGCGTTAACGTTTTTAACATAAGATTTGATTTTTATTTATTTGTTTTCCTAGTCTATCCTGAGTAGCGTTTCTAAAATTAATGTCATTAATTGACTTTCCCGCTGTGTTGAATATTTGCACAGCSTTTTATTTTGATGAAATACAAGAAGGCAGCTACACTTCTCTTTCAAAGAAGGTACAAAGCTAGAGGGGCTACTTTGTTTTTTTGAAGTGGGGAGGCAGGTAATTTCATGCTCCTTTGCAATGACCTGAAGTTCAAGCATGGCCCTTTGTGACTTGCTGTGGGCCAAACACTTTCCTTATAATTCTGGTTAGTGACAGATTCTTCTTTTCAGTTCACAGCAGCTAATTTATACTAAAGCAAAAAAAAAAAAAAAAAAAAACCACCAACAACAAAAAAGTGGTTTCCAGGATGTGACACCTGCAGACTTATGTCCTTCAGGGTCACCTGAACAGATTGTTCAGTGACTCAAAGCTTAGGAATAAGAAAATTCGGCCCCAAATGTAACTTTTAACCTTACCTTTAATATTTTGACTATTTTTTGTCCTGTTACTAAAGCAAAGCAATAGTTTTAACCATAACTTTGGAAATTTCCTCATCTTGTCTACATTAAGATAAAAATTTTTACTTTTTAACACCACCTCCTTGGTTTTTGCTGTGTGATGAGACTATTCCCTCCCCATCCTTTTCCTCACCTTTGGAAGGAAGAGAGGATACAGAGGAAAACCTCTATCTAAATTCTTAAGGCCTTAAGACTCCTTTGCTGCACTGGAAGGTAGTCTGATTTTGTTCCATTTGGAGTCTTTTTGTATGCTCCAGAAGGAACAAAATCCGTTTCATATACTCTTCTTGTAAACTCAGGTGCTGTAGGAGAACTGCATTTTGATAGATCTCTGTGTGTGTGTGTGTGTGTGTGTGTGTGTGAAATGTGTAGGAATTGTAAAAGAAATCACAACAGCAACAAAATCACATTCCAACATACCACTTGAATGTATTTCTCCTTTCTTTTAGCAAGAAAGGGTCACTTTTTATGCTTTGGTTATAACTCTTATATGTGGAGAATCTTACGGAAAGAATTAGAGGCAGGGCAAGGCATTCTGTCAGTCAAATGAGCAAACACTGTGGAAGCTTTATAAAGCCTTTTTTTTGATTTACTTTGTAATTGATAATATTTATCTTTGTCTTTTTTTTAATATTTAATTTCAAATACGTTCTTAAAGTTTTATAGGAATAACAATACCTTGAAAAGTAGCTTTAAAATTTATTATTTTCTATTTTACTGGCATTTTTCTGGCTTCTATGGTTTACTCATTAGGATTTTTCCTAACATGTGGTGAAAGACACAGCCTGGATCTTGATTGTGCAGTGATATCTATGTGCTGTGTGACAGAAGGTGCAATTTTAGACATTGGGATCCATCTCATTGAAGTTAGTGGGACCCYTTACCACATTTAATGTGAAGCATGCACAATCTTTGCAGAATTATCATGTACTTGATGGTGCTTTCAACACAGGAATATATTTCAAAATATTCCCAGTGGAGTTGGCAAAGCAGCAGGCTCTGCTTTCATCAGCCCAAAGTTAGGTTGATAATTGAATCCCAGCTTTCCCTTTTTCCAAAAGAAAGTGATAAATAATATTGCTGTAGGAGTGAAATAATTCTTAAAGCTTGTTTGCAACTGATGCACATCAGGCTGTTTGTGAACTATGGGCCTGACTGAAAGATGCTGCAGAAACCTGAGTTGCATTGAGGAGGAGGGCAGAAAGGGGCAGGAAGAAGGTGAAGAGCTAATGAACAAAGGACAAAGCTAGTCCTTTTTTAAAGGTAAGCATGCTTGTCATCTGCACTGTAAGGCCAACATATTTCCATTTGTTGCTTTTCTGTTAACCCTCCATTTACCACATCTTTAATGTTGCATTTTAAGTTTCATTTAGTGAACATTTTAAGTTCACTCTTACCAATATACAGACTTGGTGATCTCTGTTAAAARGTAATGCTACCTGCTCGTCTTGTTTCACAGTAAATACAGTCCACTTAAAATGTGATATAAAAAGTGAATTTTAATAGATTTTAAAACTATATTAATAGCAAACAGCATGTGAAGTTCACTTTATTGCTTTTTGTGGGAATTGGCTGATTTGTAGAATGCCATTATAAAAACAAATGTTGCAGAACTAGATGCAGTGCTTAAGAATAGAAAGTTAATCCTTCTCATTATACTGTTGATGGTTCTGGTCATTTTAATACCTGTTTTGTTATGAGCAAGTTCTTAGCTGTCCAAAACACTACTTTATAACATTATATTAATCTCATGAAAAATGTAAACCTAAGTCTGTAGAGATGTGTTATCAAGCAGAATTATGGGAATTCAGTTCTTGTTGAAATCTGAATATGCGAATCTCCTGAATAAGATTTTCTGTCTGCTACTAATAGCTATATTTTTATGACAGCTCTTCTCATCTTTTAATATTAATATTTTCTGTGCGATTTCTTCCCTTTCTTGCTGTTAAAATTTAGAGACCTGAACATGCAATCTGTATTTTGAAGCAACATGCAGTTTGTGTAAATAAGCTAAAAGGTACTCAGTGGACCATCTAGAATGCTATCTTTTTAGTGTAAATATTTAAAGAGCTAGTTGCCTGAAAAGGAGTTCAGGGACAGATGAAAAAAAACGAGGGATTCTGTTGTTTAGTTAGCAAATAATTTGCTAGACTGCTAAGCATTTTTGGTTCTTAGTGATTAGGGTGTCTGCTGTCTCTTTTACTCTTTCCTGTTCTTCTTTCTACTCTYTTCATCCTTCTGATTTAAATATTAAGGCTAATCATATTTTTTATGAGCAAGTATAGATGAAATTTAGGGGTAGCACAAGTCATTTCCTTGATCTCTACTATGTGACATTTGTACTACAGAGAATGTCTAACTTTGTATATTAAGTATTTTAAATGGACAGATCTCAGAAACATTTCTTCACTATCTAGACTGTTTTAATATGTGGTGCTTTCAGAGGTACCCTAGAGACAGAAGCAAATGGTTTTCAACAGTGAATATTTTAAAGTTACAAATTATGTAGGCAACTCACTAAATGCATCAGCAATCTTTGTCTTCCAACCTTCTTTGAAAAATCTGCCCTTGATGTATCAGAGTCACTTTGAAATGATGGGAATATGATCTTTAATCTTTTAAAGTAGCTATAGAACTAAGGAAAGCTTTTTCCATGTTTGATGTCTTAGAACTAGTCTTGGGCTAAAACAAAAAAGTTAACGTTTAATGCTGTGTATCTTCAGCTGAATTATAAGAGGAAACTTTCCTGGAACTTTTCTAAGTCTGGGGGAAAAAATCAGCATTTCAATGTCTTAATGACAGAGGAAGGTGTTTTGTTGTTGGAAGAAATTATTTTTAAGCCATAAGAACTTTGACATGTAAGGTGGACCATGAAATGAGTTGCATTTGTGAAAGCCCTCCTGGTGTKTTAGGCAAAGTTTTAAACAAAAACTACTTCTCATTTAATAGCAAGTTGGCTCTCTAATAGCAACCTTCCTTCAATAGACAGACCTTTTACCTCACTCCTTTTACCGTGCCTGTTGCAGCCAGCAATTATATTTAATAGAATCCATCATCAGCTGAAACCACAGTAGAAAACTACAGATTTTGACAGAATCTTCATGTKTCAAACTGAGGTGGACAGTGTTGCRGAGACAGGGTTATCTGGTGACTGGTGTTTGGAATGGGGTTATTGTTTGTTTAATTATAGGTCCCTATAAAGAGAGATTCTGCAGGACTTGTCAGCAGAAAGTTCTTTGTGGAGTAAGTGAATTTGAACTAATTTAAAGTTGATTTCTAGGACTGACTCTCTGAGCCGAAAAGATTAAAGGCYTTAAATTTAGGTAAAACTGATGAGTTTTCGTGAGTAAAAACTAGGAAAATTATTAGTAAAAATAATTAGGAAAATGGTGGGTCTGTCCGTTCTTTAAAATACAAAAAGAAGTGTATGTAGGAAAGAAATTGGGGCGAATTTTCCTSTTTTAATTGCATGTAATTGAAAATGAGAGGTAATAAATTGGGTTTCCAGGTAAAATATTTAGGCTGTGTTTCTGAATTACTTTACAGTAGTGGTGTCTCTCATCCCAAAAGTTTGCTGATTTGTTTAAATGCTTTATTTTTAATTTCTCTTGTTTTTTTTTTTTTTTTTTTTTTTTTTTTTTTTTTTTTTTTTTTTTGCAGGTAGAGGTAGCAGATATTGAAAGTGAAGAGAAAAGGTATGAACTTTTCCTGGGACTTCTGGAATCCAGTCATAGTCTGTCCGAGTTTCAGCACTTGGTTTTACTCCTTCAAGCTTGGCCACCTATGGAGATGAGCAACAGGTAAAAATATTTTCAAACTGTCGTTTAACAAAATAATGTTAAGTTTTGTCACGTGAAAATTTGATCATGAAGCTTCCAGTCAATTAATTGACAATGTGCAAGAGGAGTATGGCCTTTTCGAAAGGGCTATCCTGGGCCCTTTACTAGGAAAAATAAATTATGTATTTAGATCTGAATTGAATCAGTTTTACTTTGGCAGTATATAAATAGGAATGAACCTGTAAATAGGAATGAGGAGTTCAGTCTGTGGCTGCATTTTCTATTCTGAGTTACATTTTACAGGAATATCTTGGCTATTCTTCGAAYGGTCATCACAGACTATTTGTAGAAAGTGTTCATAATGCTGCCAAGCCACAGTGCATCTCATTTCTGAATCCACTACCTATTCTTTTCATGTCTCAGTAAAATACAAAAAGCAAAGAAAACTAGAGCAAATATGCCCAGGAGATCCTAATCCAGCAATTGGAAATGAAAATAATTATTTTAAAAGGTAGTATTTTTTAAAAGGTAGTATTGCAGCCATTCTGAAGCTGTTTATCACAAGGTATTAATACGGCGTATTAAGGTATTAATACGTCACAAGGTATTAATACGTACGTAAGCCTTTGTCTTTTGTCTGCTACTTTCTGAACTTACTAACAGTGACATTTTTAGCTGTTTTCTTCTGCAGCTGATGGTTTTGTCTAAGATTTAAACGTGCAATCYTATGTTTACAATATAGAGATAGGAATCCTGCAACAGGAGCAATAACATTGATATATTTTTTGGCTGGCCAATACAATTTACCATCTTTCATCTGCCGGTAGTTTGGTTAGAGACACTAMGTGATGCTTCCTTTGGATTACTTTGGGCTATTGGCTACAACCCATTTGAACTTGGAGACTGCATGCCTCAAATTGCTTACATGCACTGATTTGTGAGAAAAGTTACAGAATATATTTTTTATTAAAAGTAATTATTTTGTGTACTTGTAGAGAACTGTTGTAATAGAAAGTAATCTGTTCACCTTCAAGCCTGCAGTTTGTTTTCAATTTATGGATGAGAATTAATCTAAATTCTTTATGACAGTTTTATGAGCCAGGAATTGGCCTCATAGCATTAAAAATTGAGGTGTGCTGCGTGATCTGTCAGAAATTCATATTGCAGCTTTACTTYTTTAGTTCTGGTTTAATTGTGTAATTCAACATTGGATGCATCACAGTGAGTGGTAACTGTCAAACTTTTGTTCACAACCATGCTTGGTATGTTTTGAGTTCAGCAAGTCCAAAGGAAAGAAAGGATACAGTCCTTATTACCATCACCCATCCTAGCTTTAGATCCAGGCTATGCACATCGTGCGTATAAAAGTGTACTTCTTTGTCCACAGGAATAATAGATGTGATGTGAAGGAATGTTTTCAAACCAGTTTTTGGTTGTGCTGTCATCAAAGTGAATTTGATTCAAAACATATCTTAGGTGTTCATAAYGCTCCAAAATTATATTCTGTCCTCATCCCACACTCAGTCCCACTACCTCTTGTATGATTAGTTCTAAAAGCAGTCAGGTACAGCTGTCTTTTGTATACCTCAATATGAGACAGGATTAATTTCACAAGCTCTTGCCAAGTAGATTGTTACATTTTTTGAACTGCCTCTTATCACAGTCTGATAGAAATAGTTCATATTTCTCATTATTTTAAATTAATTTATTTGAATTCTATTGCTCCRTAGATCCTGGAATTACTCGTGCTAGGCAGGAAGCAGAGGCTGTGKTGTTATTTTGAGGCCTAACAACGATCAGGAAAATCTTTCTTTCAGCCCCCTTTATCCGAATCTTCTATCATCTCTCTCCCAGTTATCCTTGACAGTTGTTTTCATGTGCCCATCTCTGTGTCTTTGGCATGGCTGAAAGCAGTCTCTTCTGTCATCTGATTTCTTCTCTTATTGTTATAATTACTGGTGCTTTTTTTTTTCTTTTTTTTTTTTTGCTCTCCCTTTTGCCTCTGTTGCATAGTTACATGCCATCATGCCAGTAGTATTTAATCGCAATTACCAGCTTAGTTCTTCTTTTGTATTCTTGAAATCCCATTTCTGAAAAACGTACCTAGATGGTTCAGTTGAAGTAGAGCTGGAACGTTTTTTGTTAGCAGTTTCTTTCAATAATCTAATTTCTTAAAGCAAGTAGCATTAAATTATTGAGCAAAGAGGAGAACTGAGCAGTTAAGCCAGCTGTTTAGCCATATGCATTAGGATTTTGTTTAATCTTTACCTATTTATTCATTTATTCCCTGGTTCAAAAAAGGAGCATTGCTGCTAACTCAGTTATTACTCTGTAATATATGTATGAGTTGAGGAAACTAAGTCTGTATCAGCTGAAAACTTAAAATCCTTGATTTCAACATAACAGTAAATTTTTAATACTTAGAGTTATATGTAAAGCTAGAAAATACAGCTTACATATACAAAGGCAAAAAGGAACAAAGAATTGAAGTTTGGGGGAGATTAGGATTTTGGTTTTTTTTCCTTTTTTTTTTGCAAATTTTGTGACTTCTGTAAGAATTATTATATTGGAGAAGTCCCYGACTAAATATGCTCCTTATTTATATGCAAATGTGATTTTCTTTATATCGGAATATACCATTTTGACTGTGAGGAAACTGTGCTTCTGTTGGGCTTGGGCTTAAAAATAAGATTTTTAATTTTAATTCTGCAACCTTTTTAAATGATGTATGCCTCTCCATCAAGTTGTTTTAAAAAAAGAAGAAAAAAAGGCAGCCACATTGATTCAAAATCAAGGAAATCAAAATTTAGGAAAGAAGAAACCTGAATTCTACCTGTAGTTGTCAGATTTACAGTGTTTTAATTTACAGATATTGGATAACAGATATTTATTAGGGGGGGAAGTATTTGAAATGATTGTGAAAAATGATATGTATATAAACCAGAACAGATTTATATGCTAAAAGATGCATCTGATGCTTTACTTATGTAAATACACACATGGATGTGGCCTGAACAGTCTTGCATCTTTCTGCTTGCTCRGATTTCTATGTTTCTAAGTGTGATTTGATTTTGTTTTCTTAATGGGAAGTTTTTTCAGTYTGTTTATTTGTTATGAGTCTCCATGTCTGTAAGCAAGAGATGGATGGTATAGAAGAAGCTACTAAGATAACCAGCAGCAAAGATAGAACTGCCTGCTTTCTCCTCCTAACTTTATTGGTGTTTCAAACTTTGACTTGGACGCCCTGTGCTTGTAGATAAGGAAGCGTGTTTGGATTTGACCAGTGTTCAGAGAGGAGAGGAGGAGCCACTYCGTGTTCGGTGGCTGTGACTCATGGAGATCCTCATTTAGTTGTCAAAAAGAATAAAGAAAGTGATTTCTGTTTAGTTTGCACTCAAAGATCATTGCACTCCTACCTTCCCTCCTTCATGTGGAGCAGGTGTGGTTTGTTTATCGTGAAGTGGAAGAAGAAAAAGGAGGGCTTACATGTATATGAAATAGCAGGTCCTGACAGCTGCCATCTTCTAAATTCGGTCACATTTATTGCATGATCTGTGTGAATTGACTGACTTTTAATGGTAAAGCTCCGTTTACAGCTAGAATTTATTATGCTATTTTCAACAATTGCTGCTAAATAATACCATTAGAAAACAGTACTTTCAAAGCACTTTACAGCTYCTTCCCTGAGGTGCTGGACAAGTATCTTAATTTACCCTGAATTCCAGACCAACATAAGAATAATTGTATTGTTTCCACCCTCCCTCTCACCCCAACCACCAAGAAATATTTCCCATGTCTTTGGATATTGATTAATCAACAGACGAGATTGATGGGGTGGTTTTAAAGCACCTTTTGTACCTTCTTAAATTTAGATACAGATGATCATAGTGGTGGTTGTTACTGTGGCCATCTAAGCTGTCGATGTGTGAGATTTTAGCCTTTTGTTAATATGAATTGAAATGTGTTAATTCACGTTAACAAAGTGACAGTGTGGGTGTGTGCCAGTGTCACGTTCTCAGGTAAAAGCTCTGTCCTGCAGAACGGCAGCTCTAGGCCAAGAAGAAGCTGCAGGAACGGCAGCTGTAGGCCAAGATGTGTTCCAGTAGCAAAACTTTATAGTAAATGTTGCCTTGACCAACATGAGTGGTACCGTTTGCTTGCATGTAATGTCTGTCTCTTGTCAGAGGCTGATGGCAGTAATGATCTTGCATGAAGTGGAAGGAAAATCACAGAATGGTTGAGATCAGAAGGGACCTCTGAAGATCATCTAGTCCAACTGCCCTGCCCAAGCAGGGGCACCTAGAGCATATTGCACAGGACCGTGTCCAGACATTTTCGAATATCTCCGGCGAAGGAGACTCCGCAACATCTCTGGGCAGCCTGTGCTCTGGCACCCTAACAGTCAATAAATATTTACTCATATTTGGTCAGAATGTCCTGTGTTTCAGTATGTGTCCATAACCTCTTACCCTGTCACTGGATTTGACTGAAAATAGTCTGTCCCCTTCCTCTTGCCACCCGCCCTTAAAGATATCTGTCCACACCAGTAAGATCCACTCTCAGGCCCAGATCTCTCAGGATCTCCTCTTAGGATAGATGCTGCAGTCCCCTAAGCATCTTTGTAGCCTGTGCTGGACTCTATGCAGTAGCTCCCTGTCTCTGCGGTGCAGGGGAGCCCAGAACTGGGCACACAACCCCAGATGTGGCCTCACTAGGGCTGAGCAGAGGGAGAAGATSACCCCCTTCAATCTGCTGACAACGTTCTTTCTAATGGAGGCCCAGGACCCTGTTGGCCTTATTGGCCACAAGAACACATTGAGCACATTGCTGGCTCCTCATGGTTGACCTGCTGCCCGCTAGGAACCCCAAGGCCTTCTCTGCAGAGCTGCTCTCCAGGATGAGCTGTAATCTGGGTTTTTATGAACAAAAAAATACTTGTTTATTTTTGTTGGTGATTTTTTTTTGTACTTTTTGGTCTTGAAAATGAAAATTTAAATCTTTTTTTTTTTTTTTTTTCTTCTGCATTGGTAAGAGAGGCAGATATTTGAGAGACAGATGCCTTTAGAATGTGATCAAGACAAAATTAGGAACTCTAATTTTCTATCACWCATCCTCAAGACCATTCTGTCTGGGATCTCTTCTGGTGGAAAGYCAGTGGAAATTCTTCCTGTGCCTTTTATCTGGCATAAATCCTCCAGGATCGTAGCAACATGTCATAATGAACATTTTTTTTCAGCTTCTCTCTTGCATCAAAAGAATGATAGCATCAGGATGGTCACTCATCTCAAAGCCTTTTCTCTCTGGGTCATAAGATTGTACTGCAATTCATTTGAAAAATAAAATAATTTAAAAACTGCATTTTTTTTTCTTTAGATCATGCACAGATAACAATCCTTGGGTGAAAATGGGGACTGTTATGCTACAGAAATGTCCACCTGAGGAAAAAGAACAAACAGGAAATGAAATTTTGAAAATCTGTCGTTCCTTATATGAGACAAAGCACATGCTACATGCTGAGGTAAGTTTTAATTTAAGTTGTCATGTGTTTGAGGCCTGTTTTGGGTCCAAAGATATTGACATAATGAATCCAATCCAATAAAAGTTGAGAGAATTGGTCTGGAGAGAAAATGGTTGTGAGAGGGCTCTTACTGCTGCCTTCCAATACTTGATACGAAAGGTATGGAGTAGAGCCAGCCTCTTCACAGAGGTTCACGGTGATAGAACGACAGGTTATAGAGACAAGTTACAACCTGAAAAATGCTGATTATTACATATTAGCAAAGTTTCTCACCATGAAAGTGGTGAAACACTGGAACATCATGWCCATCTCCATGCTTGGGAGATATTCCAAACAAACAGATGAGGCCATGGGCAGCTTGATACTGTTGGACCTGCCTGGAGTGGAGGTTGTTTTAGTTGGATGTTTCCTACAGGTCTATTCCAGCCTACATTTTTCTTTGAAGAAAGTTTCTAATAATTCATTATTAGTTGAAGTCAATGTGGCAAAAGTTATTAAATAAACAAAAATTTTTCCACTGATATATGTATAAAACTTACTAAGGTATCCTTAAAAAACTTGTTTGTCATGAAATTTATATGCAAGCATTGCTTCTTGGAAGGAAGTGTGGTATTCCGTCTTCATTAACCATGTATGTTCACTTGCATCCAAGTACCTCTTAAGCAGAAGATTAATGAAGTGTGTTATGTATAAACATTATATCCTCCTGAGAACAGATTTGAGAAATGCYTTATAAATTTCACACAACTTTAGAGTTGTCCTGTGCATATTTCTTACTGTGCTAATTCCTTGTCATTTTCATACAATTATAGAAAATAGTTGCTATTAAGACTTGAAGAATAGATGCAGCACATTCCATTTGAAATGTAGGCAGATGTGTCTGTCTGCAGTGGGGGGGGGGGATTCTTGTTTCTTATTTTTCTTCTTTTTTGTTTTCTTTTTCTGATTTTGCTCATGTTAAGTTTATGTAAAACATAATTCCAGAAGGTGCCAGTAAACTCACTGATAAATTCAGTTTTTGGTGGACGGTAAGTTTCTGTGTCYTTGGGTTTGTCATAATAGAATGGAGTGTTTCTTTAGCAGCCATTCACTTATTCATCATAACTCMTAAAGCCGTCTAGATTTTACCAGCACATGGAAGTAGCCAAACTCTGACAAAGAGTTGAGTTTTCAARTTCACCAAATTGGAGCTGGGAAAGCAAATCTCAATTTATGATCATATTTTTAAAGCAGTCGGTTTCCCAGTTCTGTGAGTTCTACGTAGGAATGAGATGTGCTCTTTTTATTTTTTTTTCCTCGAATTGTACAACAAGTAAATCAAGGAATTAATAATAAGTAATTCCAAAAATTACAATTTTGCTATTAGTTGGCTGTTATATATGGATGTGCCATCTTTTTTCGATGAACAGCATGCTTGAAGACCACCTCATGGGATGTGAATATTCATATACAGTACAGAGATACATTATGACTGAAATGTACTCTAGTCTCCAATAGCTTGACCAATGTAAAATTCATTTTTTTATGACTAGAATGCCATGCAGTAACAGGAACTACATAAAATGTTTAATTGTGCAGCTAAAACAGCTCAGTCTGCATATCTGCTACGCGTGTGTGRGAATGATGTTCATGAATTTAGCTGATTTGTATGCACCCCTGCAATACTTAAGTGCACAAATTAGAGAGTTGAGATTACGTGGCACAGTTACATGAAAATCTGATTACTGACAATTACCACATTTAGATGACTTCACATTTCAGTAAATACACTGATTGAGAAGAGATCAATTTATGACAGTGAATAACATTTGCCATTCTGAAGTCGAAAGCCTGTAATGGAAAAAAAAAAAAATTAACTTCAAGGCACGATCGTCTAAAAGGTAGAAGAACTATTGCAGATCTAAACAGATTCAGAAAAATGTCTTCCTTTGTTCCTCTCAGTGCTGGATTTCCTTGAGATTTTGTTTGCTTTTACAACCAGGCTTCTTCTGAGGAGTCAYGTGGCTTTGGAACCTGTTCTGTTTTTTCTTGATGATTTTTTTCGTTGTTTTGTTTATTTGTTTTATTTTCTTTTTTTGGAGAGAGGGATAAATATTGTTCAGAAGACAGATTTTTTTCCCATTGATAATTTTTATGGATTTTTTTCCATTTTCTCTTGGATAAAATAGCATTCTTTTACTTGCTTGGAATGCACATGTTTGGACTACCTGACCTCTGTTTCATTGCCTGATCAGTCCCTTCAGAAAGTGKCAAATCCCTGTCCCTTCAGCAGGTATTGAAGTGCGACTCCTCTGAATACCTGTATCAACTGATGGTCATAATGCCAATTGCCATAAACTTAGATGATCAAATGCATCTGTCTGTAATTACTTTGAGGTGCTAGTAGCCTTAAGATGATTGTCGCCTAGAACACAATAGCAAACATGTAATCTCTTTTTTATTATTATTATTTTTGTAGCTTATTATTATTGATTTTTATGTTTCTTTACATTAATTTGTATGCAGTTTTATAAGTTTAGATTATATGTTTCTCTTGTWCAGATAATTTTAAACATAAATATGGTCCTTTCAGCCTCTGCCAGCATGATCCTGTTGTGTATAAATGTACAAGTATACTCAATATCCATGAAAATACTGAATAGTGCTAGACCAGGAGGAGACTTAGGTGAAATCCTGTTACTTTTAGAAAGACTTACTGTTTCTGATAGCATTACAGTTTGCTTACTTTCATTTTTATTTTCTCCCACAACTTCAGTATGATATTGGGCTCTTTTTGAGAGCCTCTTTATGGCTATGGGTTATTTCTAAGAGCACTTATGATTTTAATAGGCTTTCAGACAGAGAAAGCTACCAACAGCCATAAAATTGCTATTTCCTTCAGGTTTTGTGTCTTATGACCATCAGAATTCATTCTTCTGAACAGATGCTGTATTTATTACCATGGATATGCCTTAAAAATAAAGATAAAATAAGGCAGGCTTACAGAATCCTACATCTCTGCCTTTGCATTCCCTGAGTTTCTTTGCGTAGCATACCGCTCAAGAGAAATACCATGGAATATTCAGTTATCAAAGCGAGTGTACAACTCGCCAGAMAAAGCTTAACATTTTTATTTAATCTTCTTATTCCTTGGTCCTATCTCTGGTCCTTTACTGAAGGCATCAACAGTAGCTACTGGAAGCAGCACAGGATACGAGTTTACAGGAATAACTCTGGGAGCAGCTTCAGCAGCTCAGTGAGACAGAGCTCAGTATAATATAATTTATCCTAGTGTTTCTTTAGAATATAAATCTGGAAAACACTGGGAACATACAGCTARGTAGCTTCCTGAACCAGGCAAAGACGGTTCTCCGTGCAGCACCATACCATACAGTCTAAGCGTTTAACATTGTTATTTTCAAATAATTTTTAGATTTTCAGGATCATAACAACTAAAATTTCTATGCTAAGCAGTGTAGTTATGTTTTTGTCATCAGGTCACTATACTTTTCCTTGAACATCAAACAGTATTTAAAAACCACTTGTGTTCTATYGTATCCTTGGACAAGTGCAGTCTCTCAGAAGACACTTTAGAGAGACCGCTGAGATTTGGATACCATTTTCCAGGTGTCAGCATTATACAACTCTCCTTGAGAAAGGATTGTGGCCAGCGAACAAAATCCTTGCAAATGGGGGAAAAAGATAAAAAGAGAGAGGAAAGGAGAGTTATAATTTGTTACCCTAAATAGTTTTTGGTGTATAGATGAATAATTCATTGCAATGCTAAGAAAAAGCAGAATGCAGGTTAAATGTAGGAGATTATTTTACTGAAGGTCAAGGTAAAAGTTTAGAAACAGTATTTTTTGAAAAACTTTTATTTTGCCATTTTTTTTGTATCAGATTTATGATACTAAATAATTTGTGATATTTGATATAAAAAATTGTGTGAATGTGGGAAAGGTAATATGCTAAAATTTGATCGGGTATGGAACATTTGAAAAACTTTTGAACAGAGCTTTATAATGTTGAACTCTCTGGTAAAAGGCAATATTTTATTTTNTATTTTATTTTATTTTATTTTATTTTATTTTATTTTATTTTATTTTATTTTATTTTATTTTATTTTATTTTATTTTATTTTATTTTATTTTATTTCCCCTGTTGTGATTGTGTTTGAGTTACTGAAATATCACAGGTGTCTGTGAAATTTCTTCCTGTGCCTTGCAGTATATCAGTGAGCACAAATATTTTAGTGCCACACAATGTTGTGATTGCTCTGTTGTTCTTTTCATAAAAATCTGGGGCTCTAATGGTGATTCAGGACCTGCCTTGTCTCTGATATAAGAAGCATTTCACTTATAACCCTATATTCCCAGCTTGAAAACTTGTATTTTCAGTAATTTCAAGTTCCCAGAGAGAGAGATTTCCATCAGGGAATTCATTTGTTTTAGATGTTTGGCTTTCATTTTGCATTTCACACATAATTTTCATAAATTTCCGTATGAATGATGATGTTTGCATCTCCTGAGATCTCACTGAATGAGTTTGCTTTTACTTGCAGTGTATAAAAGAATTATGTTTGCTGCTGCTTAACCAGTCCCTTCTGCTGCCATCCCTGAAACTGCTGGTCGAAAGCAAAGATGAAGATCTTCATGCTGTGGCACTGGAGCAGATAAAGGCTGTAGCTAAGGTATGAGCAGTTGAATTAACCATCTTTCAGAATTTGAAGTAATAAATTCACTTCTTTATTATGATACAGTAAGCAGGTACTGTTGGGCCCGTTATCATTATTAAGATTTTCCACAGCTGTGAGTCCACAGTGAGCAGTAACACAAGCCAGTAAGATCTTTTATGTTCTTGAGGTGATTAAAGCTCCTAGTATTTTCTTTAAATTATCCACTACTCTATTGAAGGTCAATGTGCTGGAACAGAAATTACTGTGTTATATTAAGTAGATTGTTATCTCTTGTAGGGCCTTGTAGGGTTTTGTTGGGCTTTTTTGTTTGCTTTTTACTTTGTGGGTGATAATAGTACCTCAAATGAGATAACTTGTTTCTGATAGACTTGGCACTTTGTTCATGTACATGTGATGCGATGCATCATTGTTCTTATTATAGAATGGTTAAAATGTAAGATAATACGTTTGGGCACTTTTATCCTTCTCCAAACAGGTTTTATTGGATACCATTGCAAAATTTCTAGAGGAAAAAAGTAAATACTCCCTCTGGTTTCTTTGGAAAGAAAGTGAAAGACATTACTGTATGCTTTTCAACAGTTAAAAAGCTATACTACTAATTTTTGCCAGTATAATTACTTTTCATTTAAGTAATAATACCTAAAATGATGAAACATAGTCTGCTAGGAAAAGCATTCTTCATATTGTCTTTTAGTTTTTTTTTTTTCCTTTTTGTATTGTTTCATATGTCTTAGAGAACTGAGGTGGATGTAAAATTGTACGTTATTGTATGTTATACAGTATATTTAATCATGCCCCCTGAAAAGCCTCATCTCTATCAACTCCATGTTCTACACTGTCTCTTCGAGAGCTCTTGATTGCAGATGACAATATAGAGCAGTAATTAAAGGTGTATTTCCAGTATGCTACGTCGGAAGTGAAATCTGCTTTGAGCTGGAAAATACTATTAAAGGACATCAGGTGTCTGAAACGTTTTTAAAATAATTATTCCTAAACAAAATACAAAATCTTTTAAAATGTGATCTGTCGGAATACAGCTTGAGAAAGTTATCCTTTTGTGAAAGGTCCATCCAAGTCAGCCTCCCATTGTAGCTATGTTCATTCCAACAAGTTTTTCAAATTCCTGAGTTGCAACAAATGTGATGCAATCCCATTCCCTACTTTCACACCATCCCTTCTTCTGGAAGAGATYCTTGTCATCCTGCTCTTCTTGGCCTTCTCCTGAAAAGCCCATCCTCACTCCCTTCCTCCTCGTTTGTTCCACCTTTTTCACTGTGCTGCACCGTGTATTCCAGGAGGTTTTTCCTTTTGTTCATGCTCAGCTTCAGAAGGGAAGTTTTACCTCCTTCCCCTTCTTCAGGAGGGCTCAGAGCATGGAGCACTAAAGGGTAGCCACAGAAGCAGGAAATATGGAAAAAATGGATTCTATTTCGTACGTTGCTACTTTTCCTTCAGAACCACCTAGTGCTTCCTGTAGCAGATAAACCACAGTCTGCTTGAACTTGTTTTGGTGGATGTTTAAAAYGGTTGTACAGAATTTTGTCTGTTATACATCTGCTTGCATCAAAATTCCCATACCAAAGTTAACACCTGGTATCAGTTTGGAGTATTTTCTTGCTGAGTTTGCTTTAAGCAAAGAACTAGAGGTTTTATGAAGATGTTTCTGTTTCATTTTTTAAAGTAAATAGAATGCAAATTATCTGAATTTTCTCAAAAATTAAACCCTATAAATATTAACCATCAAAACAACAGATTCTCTTCATTGTTTTGGTACATTTCTAATAACATCCACAGTCAGAGATTTTGCATTTGCAAAGTAAATTATTTATAACTGTTTATGTAAATAAGGTGATCATACAAAAAAGGAATTGAGGATTTGACGTATGCCTGCACTTTCACATCTGTTTGCTCTTGTTAACCTTTTCCAGTGGACTTTGGTGGCAGGTGAAAGCTTTCCTGTGAGTGACTAGCTCTTAAACTGGCTAACAGGAATTATGTCTGAATATATTTTATTAAACTATTTTTTTTAGTACAGTGCCATACAATAGTGTTCTCTGAATGGCTGCTAATTGTGCTGCTCTCTCAACTGACCTTTTCAATTGCTGCATTCCTGCTTGATTGCATTATAATAAAGCTTTTAGGTTTAGGAAGCATATTATCTTCCTACTAATATAAAGCACTTAGTATACCTGTGTATTCTGGGAATAATTTTATTTTTGTCCTTCTAATGCAGGAAGCACCTTGGTAAACTACTCTGTATATTTTTTTTCCAAATATTAATTGGTGCATACAAATTTGTGCATACAATTTGTTCTGTAGCAATGTGCATAGTCTGGAATTGTCACACCATTTGGCCTTGCTCGTAGCTCTTTCCTCGTAGCTCAATGAAAATTTAAATACTGACTCGGTTACGTCAGGCACGGAGCTTACCCAGTACATGAGATTCATTGCCAGTCTTAGAAAATCAACGAGCATAGAAGAATGCCGTGATAAAAGCTTTTCTTGTGTTGTTTAGAAAAGAGGCCTTCTCCTTGTTCTGTATGCGTCTCTTATGCTTGTGTTAGTTGGTATTTTCCTAAAAGTGATGCTTAGCTCTCTCCATGTTGGTTATTAGGTATAATTTTGTATGTACTTCATGCTTACCAAAAAGGCAGCAATAGGAGTGTTAGCACTTTTTTTTTTTTTTTTGTAGATTATTTCTTTTTCCCCATAGGAAACCCATTCCTGTTTACATTAACCAGGAAAAGGACAAATAACATGCGGCAGAGTGAAATCACAGCTATTGATTCCCTGAGAGGGCGCTGGCGCGGACACGTGGCCGGCAGGGAAATGCGGCGCTGGCGGATGCGGTGGCTGCGTCGCGAGCCGTTTGTTGCGCTGCTGACAGCTTTATGGGTGCTCACAGTTACAGGGATGATGTGGAAGTGCTGAGACGAGGAATTGTACAGCTTTTGCCTATCATAAAACAGCCAGAATTTTGTGTAAGCTTTTTTGAAATTGCAGACCTTTCTTTTTATCGTCTATCCTTTTGAAAACCGCAGATTGCCATTTTTGGATGACAAAAATAGCTAGGCCATTCTGATATTAAGTATATARTAGGTGTTTTGTTTGGTTAACAGTAGATCACTTTATTTTAAGTAGCTTATTATTATCAATAGAGTCAGTCTTTTAAGAGACATTGTTCTAGGGAAGGGTTTTAGGGTTGTCTGTTTGCTTGACATTGGGAACATCAGGAAGGAGTTTTTGTACTTTAGAACAAATAAATATTCTCTTACCTGTTGATAAGGAAGTGGTTAAGACAGCTTGCTTACAAATGAAAGTCACTATAATCAGAGCAGATTGAAGCCTTCAACCAAGGCTTTAATGTAAAGTAGAACTAGAGAATACTTTAAAATATTAACTTTTCCCAGTTATACTTTCAATGTTGAAGTAATCRGACTATCTAATATCATTGCTGAAGAATACAAAAAGTTATGAAGAATGCATGAAAATAATGGAATTCCGAGTCTTATCCAGACAGTTTGGCACTTTGGTCTGCTATTTACAGCAGTTTGTGTGTCTTCTCTTAAAATATATATACATATATATATATTATATATATATATCTTGTAAAATGTATGTGTATGTAACCTTACAGTGATTAAGTATCTCTTCCCCAGTTGGTAGAATCTAACTCTTTTTCTGTCCTCTTATTTTATTTGTCCTTTAGCTGTCCAGACTCCATTCAGGAAATAATGAAAACCATTTTTACCTCTGCTAGTGGTGTAGAACTAATAGCCTAGGAAAGTGCGAGCTCGGTTCTTTTCTGCTATTGCCATCAGCAGCGCTTATCTTTCCATTAGTATCCATATTTCATAACGCACAGATTTCATAATGCATAACTTAGAGTCACAGAGCAGGAAGAAATCCTATCTTTAGATAATGCCAGAACTGCTAGACACCTGGGCAAAAAGTGCTGATGTTGAATTACCCGGGCCTTGTATTATCCCTTACTCCATAAGGGAAAAGGAAGCTTCTAACCTGCCTTCGCTTGTGCAGAATTCTCCCAATAGGAGGGATGGTTTTGGATCACCTGCAACCTCTCGAGTGTGTTAGGCCATGTTAACAATCAGTAAAAATACTGGGTACTGATATAAGATGTGGTATTAGCCCTATAGGTGTTGATTGTTGTTGTTTGTTATTTCCTGGGAAATAGATGCACACAGTYCTTGCCTTCATGGTCACGTTACATTTTGGAGGTCCCATCAGTTAAACGGTAAAGCTTCCTAGATGCCTACAGGTCCATTTTGGAGTACATTAGAAGAGCTGCCCTCTTGGGCRGGACTCACCTTTACTCACCTGTTCTGCATCTAAGCTTCTTTTTAATGATCTTTCAGACTCATGGCCTCTGCTTRCTTGGAGGAGCTGCTCCTTTGGCAGACCTGAATATCTCAGGTCTAAACCCRTTTACAGGTTCATAAAATCCATGTGCTGCTGACAGAGCCCCAGGCAAGCATCCTTAAACCTCAGTAATTGTATAGGGTTTCCTGTTCAACATATGCAGAGAGGATTTAAGGCTCACGGAGACAGCATGTGTGGGAATCTCTGCTTCTCTGTCTGCTGAAGGGAACCTTGGCAGGATGTGGTTTTTCACCTCTAGCTGCAGAACCATTTATAAAGTTTGCACTGAAGAGACATTTGATAAAATGCACAAACCCTGTTGAAGCTTAGTGTTGTGGCTCTGCTTCAGCAAAAGTGGTGGCAGCACCTGTTGCAATTCTGCTTTAATGCTGCGTCTCTCACCTTCCAGATGCATATGCACGTGTTTACCATGAAAAGGTATCAGTTGTCAGAATCTAAATTTAAAGAGTTAGTCATCAGAGGGACCATATGAATGCCCACGTTTTGAATGAATTCAACAGTAAATTTCAGCTACTACCTAAAAAGTTACATAAGTTAAAGAAAAAAAAAAAAAAAAAAAGGCAAGATTAGCTCTTCTTAGCATAAGTATCTCCTTTAGTTCTTCCCTTTGTTCCATGAATACTCTGTGTATGGGCACCACACTAAATGTGTGTCATTAAACCCTGTTAAGGAAAGATGGCTAAAGCGTCTCCTATTCAAGCCTTCCAGCAGTAGCAGGTTTTACACTAATGRAAGATTCAATATCCTCAGCATGAAAGGCCAGACAGGCAGGACAATTTTCTTCCATTGTGAATACTCTGAGCCMGTCACTATTGTGGTTTATTTTTTATTTTTTTTAATTCACATGTTCACACAATAAAGAAAGTTGCTATACAGAAGATTCCTACCTCTCTTGACAGCTGCTAAAACTGYAGTCAGCTGCGTGTGTGTCACTGGGAAGCTGCTTCTAGGAGCAGCTGCAGTCACTTTGCTGGAGCCGGCACTTTAAGACGCAGTTGGGATCTCGAGATTATAAAGGCACTGCCTAGACAGGCGGGTAAACTGACTCGTTAATAAGGACATGCCTTTGCCCTCTGCCCAGAGGAAACTGCTCTGCAATAAGAGGGACTGTAAGGTTGATTTCAGTAATTACCTTTAATTGGGTTTAACTCTTTTTTTCACAAATTTGCAAAAAGCCACAACGACACAAGAGGGAAAACTGGGAGAGTGGGAGACTCTCCGCTGGTCGAGGAGGATGGGTTTAGAGATTATTAAGGGAAACTGGTCACCTGTAAATCTATGAGCCCAGATGGGATGCACCCAAGAGAGCTGAGGGAACTGGCAGGGGTTATTGCTCAGCCGCTTTCTATCATCTTCGAGAGGTCCTGGAGAGCAGGGGAGGTGTCAGAGGACTGGAAGAGAGCCAACATTGCACCAGCCTTCAAAAAGGGTAAGAGGGGAGGGGTTGGGAAACCACAGGCTGGTCAGCCTCACCTCCATCCATGCTCCATGATGGAGCACCTTTCCAGGAAGGAAAGAGCACTTTTCCAAAGGAGGTGTTGAGTAGTAGTMAGCATGGATTCACCAAGGGGAGGTCATGTCTGACGAAGCTAATAACCTTCTATGATGGGATGACTGGCCAGCTGGATGAGGGGAGAGCCATGGATGTTGTCTATCTTGACTTCAGCAAGGCTTTCAACACCATGACCCATGATATCCTCATAGGAAAGCTCCAGGAGTGGGATCTGGACGAGTGCACAGTGAGGTGGATTAAGAACTGGCTGGATGGCAGGGGGTGGCAGAAGATACCCAGAGGGTGATAATAAATGGGGCCGAGTCCAGTTGGAGGCCTGTGACCAGTGGTGTCCCCCACGGGTCAGTACTGGGCCCAGTGCTGTTCAACCTGTTCATCAATSACTTAGATGAGGGCAACGAGTGCACCCTGAACCAAGTTTGAATGGTAACAAGCTGGGTGGAATGGTCRACACTCCAGAGGGCTGTGCTGCCATCCAGAGGGACCTGGACAGGCTGGAGAGTTGGGCATGGAGGAACCTCATGAGGTTCAACAAGGACAAGTGCAGGGTCCTGCACCTGGGGAGGAAGAACCCCAGGCACCAGTACAGATTAGGGGTCGACCTGCTGGAGAGAGCTCCATGGAGAGGGACCTGGGAGTCCTGATTGACATGAAGTTAACCATGAGTCAGCAGTGTGCCCTTGTGGCCAAGAAGGCCAATGGGATCCTGGCCTACATGAGGAGGAGTGTTGCCAGCAGGTCAAGGGAGGAGATTCTGCCCCTCTACTCAGCTCTGGTGAGGCTGCACCTGGAATAGTGTGTGCAGTTCTGGACTCCCAAGTATAAGAGGGATGTGGAACTTCTAGAGAGGGTCCAACGGAGGGCAACAAAGATGATTAAGGTACTGGAGCATCTCTCATATGAGGAAGTGAGCTGGGCTGGTTTAGCCTGGAGAAGAGAAGACTGAGAGKAGATCTGGTCGATATGTTTAAGTACCTGAAGGGAAGAATGTAGGGAGGAAGGGGCCAAGCTCTTCTCAGTGGTGGTCAGTGATAGGACAAGGAGTAATGGGTGTAAGCTGCAACACAGGAAGTTCCATCTCCATCTGAGGAAGAACTTTTTCAGTGTGAGGGTGACAGAGCCCTGGCACAGGTTGCCCAGGGAGGTTGTGGAGTCTCCTTCTCTGCAGGTCTTCCAAACCCACCTGGTTGCCACCCTGTGCCACATGCTGTAGGTATCCCTGTTGGAGCAGGAAGGCTGGGCGAGATGATCTCTTGAGGTGCCCTCCAACCTCAAACATTCTGTAATTCAGTGCAATTTGTCAAAGGAAATATTTTGAAAAAGAATATATAATGCATTTAGAGAGGTTTTGACTAATTTTGGTATGTTTATGCTAGTATACACTTGACAGCTGTGTGTGTTAATTTAAATAACATTTCAAGTTTTTCTTCCGACTTCCAGTTACATTAACTGTGTATGTTTGTGAACTAAGTAACTCTCTGTTAAAAACTCTGTTTTTTTTCTCAATCTTTTCCAATTTTCCCCAAGCCTGTTTTYTATTATTTACTCTAATCCTACTTTAATCTGATCCTAAAAGATTCAATAGATGCTTCATAGTTCTTGATTTATGGAAAAAAGAAAAAAAGTTTAATCAATCATTGTATAGTCTCATTCTGCTATCTCTCATATGCACCCTAAACTGCCTCTTCTAGATTGGAGAGCCCTACAGTCATAGTTGAGTTATTTCTTGCAAAAATCCCATTTTCACATATTAATCCTCCTTATACTATATTTTTTAGAGTTTTAAATATATGCTATCAATAACTACTTTAAATCACTTTACTAAGTTTTTGCTTTAATGTTGWTTTTTCTAATTTAAAATTAAATGTAAATTTACCTAGTCTTAAAATGCATTTAAATTCATTTATTTTTTAATCTTTTACAATATTATCCAAACTCGGCTACTCGGTGTGTAAAGTATCTTCAAATTTGTTTACATATATATATGTAATACTAATATGATTATAGGTGTTTCTATGAGTAGAGATGCTACTAAGTAATTTATGCCTATCTATTTTTTCTTTAAGTTGGGTATGTTTCATATACACCTGATAACATGCTAGCATGATGTAGAGTTGCAAAATTGCTAAAAATAAGTAGATATTCCATTTTYCTTAGCTGATTATTTTTGTACAAATTTCTCGTCAGTTACTACTGACTTCTCTGTGTTTGTCCCACATCCACAAGATGCCACTCAGACTTCCTGAGGCACTGCAGAACTAATGTTCTTTGCCCAATGAAATGTGTTCACCAGATCTTCTTGCCTTCTTCTGTCTCCACACAGTGGAGAAAAATAAAACATTACAGAGGTTTCATCTTTCTCACTAGATCTTGTGACAACCTTGAAGTCAGAAAATGGAAACSGTTGTGAACCAGTTTAATCTACTGTAGTATCTGAGCTTAAGTTTGAGCTGTCAGGCACACTYGAGCTTTTTATATGCTCTTGCATATATGCGCAGTGACTCAGTGATCTTGTTTGTGCGTGTATATAGGTTGTTATGCTTCTGTGTACACTGGCATCTATAAGCCGGATGTCTAAATGATTTGTTGTCTTGCACACAAGACRGAGATATTTTACCTTCAGACTTGTCTGTCTTCAGTTTCTAGTTTTTCAGTGTATGAAATTTCACTAATCTAGAGTGTTTCTATTGGCTGAATAATAGCCTAAAAACTAACTTAAATCAAATGTCACATCCTGTTGTTAATCTCATTATCATAATTATTGGTGTGTGTTTGTTTGCTTGTTTTTCTCCATAAAATAAAATACTACATCACCTCTTAAACTTGAGTCTTCCATACAGGTCTAGGATAGAGCATGTGGAGCTCAGAGGTAGGGCAGAATATCCCTCCAATCTTCCACCTCAGAAAAGCAGCGATCTGGCTGCATAACAGTTTAGAGTACTGGGTGGTATGCTATATGATGCCAACATTAGTAATTTTACTTAGTGTGTCTGATTGGCAGGAAATTATGCCAATAACAACATGTGGAAATTTAGAGTATTGATTAGCAATTAAGAATTTAAAGAGTGGGCAACTTAAAGTGGATGGGCATCCCCACCATTCTGGGACCTGTTCTGTAAACTGGGGCTAGAGCTACTATGCATTATTGCATTAGCATAAGAGTCTTCTGTGTAGCTAATTATGAAAATGCTGAAGACTTGAAGAAATCAAAATTATCTTTTAAAATTTTGATGGAAAGAAGAGAAAAATACCTGAAGGACCTACTGGAAGAAATAGGATAAAATAAGGTAAAACTGCAATCTCTTTGCAAACCTTTCATGTTTAATGTGATAAATCAATGGGGTTTTCTGTTTATTTGTTTTTTGTTTTGTTTTTTTCTGATGGACTCCTGAAATTCCAAAGGAGGCGAAAATAATAATTGGAAAGTAATGATCATGTGTTATGGATGGCAAATATTGGTTAATTGGGTTAAATTGCTTAATTAGAGAATAGCTACGCCTGGAATGTTTTATATATGGATTTTTGCTGGATGAAATATAGCATACTACAACATTTCCATACTGCAACATTTCATGTTTGGTTTCTTTCCTGTTTATATTAAATATTATAAAGGGTGCATCTCTTCCAAAATATAAATTAAAAATTTCTTCAATTTCCTTGGCTTATCATATGCATCCTTTCTGTCATGATTATGACTTTTCAACTCTTTTAACAGAAGAGAAACTTCCTTAACACTCTGTAGTCTAAAGTATTTAGATACAATAAGTACTTTTCTTCTAAAAGCATTTGTGGTTGCTTCAAAGGAAGTGCTTCTTTTGAAGTTTGTGKCAGATTTCTCATTGATTTCAATGGAGCTTGCTAATAGTTTCTTATGAACTCTCTGTGTTCCTGTGCATACAAATGGAGTATTGATTCCTGCAAGTTAGGTGCCAAAGTTTAGAGTCTTGTCATGATGTGCATTCAGTACGTATTTGTTCTGATTTGTACTTTGATGGCCAAAGTTCAGTGGTGTGCGTGGTCTCATGGTATACACATCTGAGATTTTTACCATCAAATTTGTTTTTCTGGATTAATAGATCATAGGTAAGTTTAAACTTCTTGTAATAATAATAATAATAATAAATCATCTTATTAATCTTACTCTGAAAAATGGTGGTGCAAATCCTGTGGGATTACAAAGAGCTCATTGTAATGTTCTGGAGAGTGGATGGTACCAAGAACATGAAGACATTAAGACATTTGTGCTATTATAGCTAGAACTGAGTGAGAGAGAGGCAAGAAAGCTTTAGATGCTGTYCTGAAAAGAATTAAGATTAAATGATTTGTGTTGCTAATTAGATCAAAAGAGTCTTAAATTCAAATGTCTGTGCTGAATCTCTGGGTACATAGTAGTCGTTTCCTCTGCTCCCTCAGCAGTGGCAGCTGAACCAATCTTCAAAAGTGGTACCAAATCAGAGGATCATAGGATTGCTTTTACTCGCAGATACTCTGCTATCAGTCTTGTAAGGTAGTGTTTCTAAAGCACAAGTGCTTTAGAAAATAAAATGGGGATTTTTTTAAGTGAAAAATAGTATAAATATAGTAATTTGATTAGTGTATTTGTTATTTGATGGGATGTGTATGCAGTCTTAGGAAAATGACCRTCATCTGCCACTCATTTGGCTGTTTAGTTGTGAGATGTTGTTTTGTTGCACTTGAACTGACAGAGCGCTGATTAAAACAGACCTGCATATTAAGGCACCTAGGAGAGATTTGCTCCAAATCTTTTTAAAGTAAGCTGCATAATTTGTAAAATTTGATCTTTGTTGTGAGTGCTGGAACTTTAGAAAAGCTTGTTGAGTCTGAGAATGTTGTCTACCTACAGTGCAATATGKCATGTCAATAAAGTATCTAATTTCCTCTGATCTGACTCATCTCGGCATCTTTCTTCACATGGAGTTAAAGGTGTGGACCRTCTACACGTAGTGCTGAGAACCTGTCAAAAATCTATAAAGCTTGTCATGTAATCTTTAAGTAGCTAAGCATCTTTCTTCCTTAGTGTAAAGTAATATGCRAGCCAAGTTTTGCATTAATATAATAATGTTAAATACCTTTAAATGTTTTGAAATATGCAAGGTGTGCATCACTGTTGTTAATCCACTCAGAACACTTTATCATCTCGTTTTCAGGGCTAGGCTGGGCAGTTACAGCAGTCACGATATGTTCTCTTCGACGGATGTACTGAGTAATTCATTTTTAATTATTGTGGTTTGTTTTTTCTTTGTAGGTTGATGATTCCAACTGTGACGCCGAAATACTTTCCTTGCTCCTCAGTGCAAAGTTAGTGGTGAAGTGCGTGTCTACGGCTCTCTATCCTCCCCTTATCGAACACCTGCTGGCCAAGCAGGACGAAGGAGGCTGGGATGTGGAGGAAGTAGCAAAGCAGCTGAAGGAAGCAGGGTTCAAYGCGGAGGCAGGGTCCCTCCTCATGTCCCATAGAGGGACTCATCCTGCACTCAGGACTTTCACTGCCGCCCTCCAGGCTGTTCAGCACTGGGTCTAACAATGCAGGAATTAGTCATTTGTCTGCCTTTTAGCTGGGGGCCTTCTATAAGGACGGGAATCGTTGTTCTAGTGACGTAATGAAATTCGTTATCCCTACCTACATTTTGTGGAATATGCTAAAAGCACATTTACTGTGGATTCCTGTGCACATCTAATTGTTCAGAAWAGATGTATTGGTTCAGACAGGATCACTCTGTTGCATAGTTAGCCAATCACTGAGTCTGATAAAAGCTTTCAGAGTGGAGATGACTGCTAAGTGACTGCCCTCTGAAACATGGAAATGAAACATCACTGATCTGGCAGGTTACATCTGACTTAGCTCAATTTCTGTAACTAATTTACTCTTGTCATAATGTAAAATATAAATATAATTATAAAGTTATATGGAACAAAAATCATAATGAAAAGTAATTCCAGGGAATATTAAAATTTGGTGTTGTGCAATGTTGTTATCACAGCTTTTGTTTGCGATAAGTAAAGTATTTTGCAATTATGGTAGCCTCTCTTTTTTTCCTCCCTGACACAAATGAACTTTTCTTTCTCTAACTACTTTTTTTTCTATGATTGCTCTCTCTCCTTGTAAGGAGAGGCTCTTTTATTCATAAGGACAAGCTCAATTTCTCTGTTCTAGTCTTTGAGGGTTTTTTCTTTGCTATTTGGGAACAACATCAGAAAGCTACTGTTGCCAGCYGGACACCCCAGAAGCCTTTTCTCCTCAAAAACAAACAAAAACATTGTGCCTGAAGTTTGTATGCCATGCCTTCCATAAAAATATTGGTGATTGGTTCTTCTAACACTATAATATTCAATCAAAATTTGGTGTGRATGGCAATACTATGCCTGTATATTTTATATTTCCAGGTCTAGCTCAGGTCCGTGTGYTCATAGGACATGTTCAGATGGCATAAACTGAAGCCAGCAGAGAGGTCTCAGGACTAGGCTTACAACATTGTGGCTAGTACGTATCTGCCTAAAGCTTGTCCGGTCTCCTTCAGTGCTGACCTGAGCTGACATGGGCCTTTAATCATAAAATCCTTAAGGTTGGAAGGGATCTTTAGGGATCATCTAGTCCAAACCCCTCCCTGCACATGCAGAGTCAATTCTTGCAGTGCCTGAAATATTAGCAGTTYGGAATGGGTTCGGTTTGGTTTCACTTTAATAACTTGCATATCTCCATACTCAGTGCTGTGGAAGTATTTATACACTGGCAAACAGGCAGCATGCAGYACAGTGCAACACAAGTGCACACTTGTGCAGCGGCAGTTCAAGTCTGGTCTCCCTCACCACGAACATGAGATGTTCCATAGAGCAGATGCTGGTGGCATTGCAGGRACCCAGTGCAGCTGTGCTTGCTCTGTGCTTCAGCAGTAACCCTCTCGTCTGAGCATTCTGCTATTTGGGATTGCCAGGCACTTCATTATGCGAGATAACAACAAGCCTGACTCTATTAAGGCAGTTGTTTCTACACTCTACCTTCTCTATAAATCCTACACTTCTTCATAAATGTCAGCTTGATTTATAAAGCAGGGAGAAGAGTGGGTTAAGAGCTTAAAGTAGCTATTTTATAACAAATTTGTATTACTGAGTTCTTTCCTAGGCTCCAGGATATAGAAAGGGGAGAGAAGATTTGTAGAGCCAAACTGGACTTTATTTGCATCATGTTTGACTTGGAATCTTTCACTAATTGTGAAAACTGGTCATATATTAACCTTATTTCCCATCTTACTTGGGATTCTTAATAGGCTTTTTACAAAGGCCTTAATTCCTCACATTGTTAACCTGCATCTTTGTACTTGTTGGCCACCTGTCTTTTGACTGTTGTAAGGAAAGTTTTATCATCCCTATATGGCATACACACCGTGTTCAGATTTATGTCAACCAGGTTTGTGGCTTTAATTCTGTTCTCTAACAGTCCACAGAGGCCCAGAGTAATTTCTGCATGAGGTTTGAATTACTATATGAAGGAAAAGTGTATTGGCATTGCAAAAGAAGCAAAGGAAGAACTTGCAAAATGAAAGATAGCAGGAAATCAGTAGAAGCAGGAAAACTGTAAACATGCCTCCAGCAAGAAAATCTGTGGTTATTCTGTAGATGATATTTCTGTCCTTTGAGGCTTTTCATTTTTTTGGCCTCTCTTTATATCTTGTTGTCAGATGAGTCAGCATGTTCTTTGCTAGATTTTTTGACCAGTCTCATCCAGCATCATGTAAAGTTTGTGTTTAATGTCACTTTAGAGCTGAGCTGTAGATAAAGCTCTAATGAGTGTTATTGATCTTCCGTCCATATTCTCTTTTGCTGGCATTACAAATCTGAGATAAATGTTTTCCTTCTGGCCAGGCTCACTCCTGATTTATTCCGTATTCAAAAGTTTACATAAGTAAGAAACTTTTTTTTTTTTCTTTCTTTCTTAATTTAGAATGGTTTCAGACTCTGGGAATGGTTAATATTCACTAGCAAATGCTGTGGAGGTGGTGTTTTAAAGGTAAAGAAACTCATCTTGAGTACTACCTCTAATACTAAGCTAATAAATAAATAGAAGTGAGGTGTTTGGTTTTACTAATACATTTGATTTGCCATGACTTGACCTGTTCTTTTACCCAGAACAAGTGCAGTCTCTGGAGATACTTGTGCTCCCAACTGGAGGCAAATAAACAGTTCAGATTTGCCTGCAGGAGCAATTATCTCTAGGACAATTAATCTCCTTCCTTCCTTCCTTCCTTCCTTCCTTCCTTCCTTCC
>NW_020455093.1:755045-776531 GCF_003342845.1 Nothoprocta perdicaria
TCCTTCCCTCCTTCCCTCCTTCCCTCCTTCCCTCCCTCCCCCCCCTGAAAACAAGACTGCTGCTGTTTGCATCTTTGAAGAGCTTTTTGTTGCCTTTTAAATGTACAAAGCAGCAAAACATATCAGCTTTATTTCTTGTTACTTGTACAAGTAGAACTCGAGATTAGGGAAGACAGATCATAACTCACAGTTCCTTTCCTTGCTTGAAATCGTGAGTGGGGAGAGTAGTTGGCACAAACAGATGCAGAGGAGACGCTTTGGTACTTATACATAAAAGCAGTGCAATTCAATGACTGTGGTAACTATATATGATTCTGATTTTTTTCTTTGTGTAATGATTCGTGATTCTTCCTGCTGTTTATCATTTCCGATGGTCTGCACTGTCAAAAGACACTGATTAGGTGGACAGAGAGTGCGGATGCCTTCATCACAGAGGCACAAACTCTTGCAATAGGTGCTTGCAAAAACACAATCATTTCTTAGACTTGTTTTCTATGCATTAAACTTTTTGTTCTTATCTCGTTCAATAAGAATAAGCAACTTGGCCTGGTATTTCTGTGCAAGGTCAAATTTTGTTAAATCATAATTGGTTATTAATGCAATAACTGTGTTTCAGTTACCACAAAACAGAGGGACAGGTGCTGCCTTGGGCTGTTTGCTCCCATTGCTCCCGTGAGGCAGGGATGGTGACTTGCTCCCCAGCCAACTGGTGACCCAAARAATATGTTGCCTATGCAGCAGCATAGGATTGCGGCAGACTCRATAGGAACTGAAGGTTTTACTTTTTGTCTGATTTGTGCTGGACAAGAAGGGCCTAGTGGATAGCACATCCAAGACGGAGCATCGTCAAAATAGCCTCAATAAACTATGCAAGCGGAAAAGGGCATGGATTTCTGCCAGGCCTGTATTTCACTGCAGAACACACAGCATGTAACATCTAACATCTCAACACCTTGCTGGTTTATCATGTTGGTGGATGACAGACCGATGGATTCTCAGGGAAGGGAGTGAGCACCAAGCCAGAAGTGTTTTGTCTTTAAGAAAGTATTTATTAGATAGCAAGGTGTGCTGCATTTCCTACAGTAATAATTCTCAGACTCTGAAAGCCCACTTTTTTTTTAAGGGAATTATAAATTTTTAGTAAAGCACTGACACCTGWCTCACTTCCATGGTTGCATGACTTTCTAAAGAAACTTGTGATATACGTCATAAACTTGTGATAACTCGTCATAAACTTTTCCATCTGGCGAAACACCTCTTACATGTTTTCATTGTGCCTCCATTTCAGCTGATACTTCTAGTTCCTATATCATCAGAGAGAGCCTAAAATAAATCACAGTTCCCCTCTCYGTTTTTATAGATTTCTATCACATTCAGTCTTAGTTGTTGCTTTTCTATCCTGAAGAGTCTTAATTTACTTTGTCATTTCTTCATGCTTGTTACTTTTTTTCTGTATCTTTTTTCAGTCTTTATATGTATTTTTAAGACTTGGAAGGGAGGAAYAGACCATGCATTGTACTGAGTATTGCAGACACACCAAAGATCACATAATGCTCCAATGCCTTTAATGCCTCTTTTAGGTACAGAAAGCAGTAAAGTTGTCTCTTCAGATGGCGCCTGCAGTTGTTAACATACCTTATATTGCCAAAGGTAAAGCATTTGTAAATGTAAAAGCAGAAGAACAGGTCAAATTCCCTCAGCTGGCCAGAAAAAAAGGCTCTTCCTCTTTGGTGTGCAGTTTGGTGCTTGCATCTCTCGATGCAGCTCCATTCTCCACAAGAGCTCAGGGCCTTCAGCTCCCATGCCTTGCTCCTCAGGGATGCTCCGTTGCACTCGATGCCGATGGAGTACTGGCTGGGGGTGGACTTGTGTGTGTGTGTGTAGTTGGTTTTCTTTAAAGMCAGTTATTACAGAGTCAAGAATTTCCAGAAAAATCCCCTTCAGAAATCTCTTTGACCACTGTGACATTCTGAAAGCTTCAGAAAAATCCTACATTGTTTTCTTCTCGCGCTTATGAATCTTCCTCACTTGCCCTGGAATTGGGTAAYAGAGGGGATGGCTTGAACTAATGACTGTGCTGTCTGAGCAGAGCAGAGGGTTATTCCTTATTGACTCACCCTTCATAGCATGCACTAAGCTGCGCAAACAGACAATAAAGGCCGGGGTTATGTCCAGCTGAGGGATGGTTAGACCTAACGACCTGGTCAATGTTTTCACCTGAAAATAGAGGCTTTACTCTCTGAATCTGCCTGGAAGTCGATGGCAGAGACAGAAGAGCTGCCCTGTTGCACATCTACCTCATTACCACCTGGCTTCTTGTGTCACTTATCAATATCTGATACATGAAGGCTAGGACTTTTTTTCTTTTAATGTAAATCAATTTATTTGCAGTGTTAATTGAAGAATAGTTAGGAATTGATCCAATATGCTCAATCTATTAATTGGCCAACAGGGCTGGCTCCAGCAAAGCCAGATATTCGGCTGAGATTCATTCTTTAGAAGAAACGGGATATTCAATTGAGATTCATTCTTCTTAAATATGAAATACTAAAATTATTCCTGATGACAACTGGTGCAGGCCATCCTCTCTTCACAAAGCACAAAGATAGTAGTAAGTTAGACCTGGTGCACTATTTCTAAAGAAAGGAGGAAAACAATTAGTAGTAATTTCTGAAGAAGTAAGATTTAATGGTAGAAGTCAGTATATTAAGGTCCCTAACATCAATATGTAATTACCATTAAAATTGAGTTGTCTTTTTTAGCTTGTATTCCTTTGGGATCAATATTTCCTGCCGAGCTTTGCTGACACCCTGTCAATGAGGGTCCTCTTAGTCCAATCTCACAGGCTCCCCTTGCTTACAAGGCAAAACAGTAAACGAGTTTCACACAGAGCCCTGATTTATAGCACAGTGTCCTTTGAAAAAGACACAGAAAACTGCATGGCATCCTTTTTCCACGAGAATCTTTATCTACATAATGTGCCTGTAAAATATTTATTGTAATGAACAAAGCAGATGTGTGCTGTTTAAAAATAAAAAGAAATGCTTGAAAACAAACAAGCAGAAGGAGTTTAGTGGAAATGGGAGAACAATACAGAACACAAACTGCGTATGGAACCGGGGGGTGAGTTTAATTAATCTGGTAGTACCATCTGCGCTGGTTCTGGCAATAGGGGGAAAAACAGACAAAAGAATGTGCAATTTTCAATAGTGTGTAGGTGATAGTCAGTATTCTGCATAATTTCAGAAAGGGAGCAGCAGTGCAATTTAAGATCCAGCCCTGCAAGTGCATCTTCTGTGACTTTGTTCCATACACTTAAGCATTTAATGGATGTTTGCCATAACGTTGCTTTAAATATTGCTTATAGTAAAAATATTGCAGACAGAAGGAAAACAAACAAACAACAGGGCAAGGTTAAAATTTGGAGGTATAAGCATTACAGCTTTTCCTTAAAAAAGATGRACTGTGTCCCTCTTTAAAATGTAACTTTGGAGTCGTTGACACTTCTTACACTGTTAAGGATCGCTGTATGTAACTGCATGAAAAATTGAAAGCAATTTGAGTTGCATCTTCCTATACTGAATAGTGTCAACTTTACAAAGATTCAAGAGATTTCAAAATTTAAGTCCCGGGTTGTTTTTAGTTTCAAATTCGGGCACAATCTATATCTCTTCATTGGCTCAACAGATCTTGTCCATCTGAAGGGCTGGTCATTAGCAACTACCATCACTTAACTGTGAACTGTCTCATGCCTGATATTTACATACATGATCTCTGGCACAAAAATTTAAAGTATTGACTAAAGGAAAACTGCTTAGAAGAAGAATTCTGCATAGAGTCTGCTCAGCATCTGCTTGGCCTAACTAACAAGTATCATATAAAGTTGGAGTTTGAAGCTCATACAAAAGTTTGGCTTTATGTGCCAATTAGCAGGGAAAAATACCACTATGAGGGTATGAGATGAAGGAAGATAAGACTGCACCTTGTTAAATGTGAGTGCTGAGCTTATGGACAATCTGACTCTCCCCTTTTTTAAAGAAAATAAAGAAATATCTCTGATTGGTTTAAATGTACATCATCTTAGAAATGAACAGCATTTTTTTTTCAGAAGTTCCTTCTTCAATGACTTTCTGAAGGGGATGTGGAAAATAAGCTCCTTCAGTTTTTCTGAGATTTCAGTAAATGTCAAGCGACGTTTTATCTGGTACTTATTTTTACCTTTGATATTTTATTACACTTTCTATTGCTCCYTGGATGGTTTAAAGAAGAGGGAGACATAGGGAAAGGGTTGTTTTTAACTCGTGACACCTGTTTGTAGAAGTCTTATTGAAGCCATTAGTACTTTCTGAAGTAGAAAAGATTACTTTCTTTTCTTCTTATCATTCTGTAATCATATTCATATATAAATCTGGCAGTAGTGAATAAAGAAGATGGAAAGAGAAAAAACTTTTGTGCTTAGCACTTTACTAACTGAGCTAGCTTTCTACCACAATGAGTTTATATCTAATTCCATTAAATGTCAGTAACAAACTTTTCAGTTGTCCCCATGAGATCTCTAAAACCATTGATACTTTTGATAAACTTTCTATACTGCAAGATCCTCCTTTGAATGTGTTGAGTTACTATTTACTTCAAGGAAGTTATGTTTCCAGAGTCTAAGCTGAAAAGTTAGAAAAACAAAGAAAGACAGCACAGGTCCTACTTATCCCAAAGGTTTATTGTAGATTGAGGCTCCTGAAGACTGGAAGACATATCCACAGAAGAGCAGCAGCTCAACCCATTCAACTTCATACCTGAAATGTAGGCAGCACCTTTTAAAATGTGTTTTCCAGCTCACACAGTTCTCACAGTTATCAGTGTATCTAGCACCTTTTGGAAAAGGRTCATGGTTTATTAACAGCAAAACTAAAGGGGAAGCAGGGTCAGCTCTCAATGGGATGAATTCCTTTCATCACTATTTTAGTTGCTGCAACAGCTAAATTTCAGCTTCTGGTTTTAATTACACTTCAGTAATTGCAGATTAGATCTGCAGGTGAATAGAAGCCAATGAACTAAGTTTTGTATCCTAAAATCACCTCAGTGCAATCTCTTCCCAAATTCAGATCTATAAATGCTAAGCCATATGAGTATTTATCAATAAAACAGTATGTGAATAATGAGGAAAAGAGAGATGTAATTAAAGGTGTAACCTTTAAGATAAGTTTGAGTAGTTAGAGCCTCCAGTGTTTACAGAGCTGCCACTATAGATTACTGAAGAAGAGTTGCACAACGGTGAATGGAAGGTGGTGGTTTACAGCCAACATCAAAGCCTTGCTGCACAGATGAGATTGGCTTAACCCTAGACCTGAGAGCTTTTCCTGAGAGCCTAGAGACTAACATTCAGCTCTGCCGTGGAAAAGAATATTTTGTGGGGTTTTGATACAAAAAAAATGTTGGCTGTGCATTCACAGAGCTCCTTTCTGCTCTTTCTGCTCTTAAGAGCTACAGACCAGTTTGTCTTGCTTAATACATTTGTAAATTTGAGACATAGACATTACAGGATGAAACATCCCTTGCTTGTTTTGCAAAGCAGAATGGCTGGGGCAGGCAGCCGTAAAGAACAGCTAATGGTTTGTGTCGTGAGCTGTAAAAAGTGAACTGTGGGGCAGATGAAGAAGTTTACAGTTTATGGTGGCTTGTGCTCTTGCAGCCTGTTGAAATTTATCCTTACTAGCCTGGAGAACTGTAACACTTCTTTCTGCCCCTCAGGGCTATGTAGTCGTAGCTTGTGTTGTTACCAGAAAATAAGCAATTGGAAGTAAGCTTGAGCCTTTGTATAAAATACGCAATGGTAAGTCTATTAATTTATTTTTAGTAGTCATTTTCTGAAACACGCCCTCAGGAGAGACTTGATGCTTGGCCAACCAGCTACTCTCTTTTCCAGCAGCTGTTAGGAAAATTGTGGCCACTCTGTCCAGAGCTATGCCAGAATAAAGAACGAGACCTTTGGCTCCTCTTTGCAAGCAAAAGGGATGATGATGATGATAGAATTGCAGGAGAAGCTGGAATATGTAAATCCACAATTATCCTTGTGAAGAGCAACAATAGTCTCTTGTAGAGATGTTTGGAATAAAAAGATGGAAAGAGATGGCTTTGAACCCCACTGCCATGAACTGTATTCTAAAGCATGTTTGCTGGACCTGGGAGAATACTGTGAAATAATCTATCTGCCAATAATTTGTTGATGCTACACATATGCATTAGCTTGGTGCTTTGATTTAGCAGTGATCTTTTCCTGGCCTGGATGGCCTAAGTCCATATGATATATTATGTATTACACCTACTACTGTTCTACTGCCATGCCATTTACAAAGTTACTGTGGCAGAAACTCAAAATTAGACATATGCAATAGAAATAACAATACAAAAATAACATATTTCTGTATTTCTACAGTAATCAAAGAAAGTCAAATCCACATCCTAAAGATTATTATTTTAAAAATATCTGTCAAAGTCTCTTGTCAGTAAGCATTTGCAAATATATAGAATGAAGAGATTCCCTGGAGAGACCAATCCTTGATCATTGCAATCATTATCCCACACAGATCAAATATCTTGAAAACTGGGAAATGCAGCCTTGTGGCAATGGACGCAGTAAACTGGACTCTACATTATTAGATAGTTAGTCTGCCAAGTAATTGGACAATAACAGCAAAGGCCAAATTAGAAGCTATACCAGCTTTAGCTGTATCCTTCAAAATCTTTAAAACATTTCTAGCATCCATTATTTCTATTCTACCAGCCAGATCACTCCTGAAATACAGAACATAACTGAAGATCTATGACAGTTCTTCAATCTCAACATCCATTTTTTCCAGGTTAAAAGTAAGCTATTAATAATGATTCAATGAGCATGTTGTTTTCATATTATTTTCAGTCAGTTGTGCAGCATCTAGACCATAGTTCCCTAGCTTTCCTATGTAAATATCAAGTGTTAGAAGCACTACTATAGTCAAGATGTATATGTTAAATTATTTTGCACTAGTCCAAAAGCCCTGTCAGGGAAATAAATTTTCTTAGTTTGACATCATATATCTCAGAAAATAATAGCATTTTTTTTTTTTCCATTTGCTGTCAGGTATCACAGTCAGAGCTATTCCCTTGCAATTGCAGGACTTTCCTTCTTATCTTTTAAACCTAGGTGTTATGATAACTTTTTCCTCCAGAACATCTCTCATCTTCCTGGAGCTCTTGAAGATAACCACTAATGAATTGGAAGTGGCTCTGGCTTGTTTCATAAATATCTAGTGTAAATTTTCATGAACAAATCTAACTTCTTTTTGATAGCCTGTTTCACTATTGCCAGTTATGTATGCGAGTACTACTGAGTAACTAATCATATTTAATCTTTACTAGGAAACCTGGAGTAAAAGGACAATAAATATTTCAATTTTTGTAATCATCAGTTATTTACTTTCCTTTGTTTTCAATTAATGTAGCCTTTTATTCTCTTATATCTCTTGGCTATGATTAATTTTATGCCTTATTCCAATTTTTGTCCCTGATTTTTTTTTCCCTAGCCAATCCATAACCATCAGACTTTCTTGGGGTTATTTCTTGGAGCTTTTCATGCTTTCATGTCTACTCATCTCTTTCCTTTCCACTTTCCTTAACATGTTTGTTTGTTGTTGCTGTTGTTTTTGTGTCTATCTCACACATAGTTGTCCACAGCTCTGCATATGGGTTATTTCTGATTTTTTCAGGTGATACCTGTCATTATTAGCTCTGTTGAGGCAAACGTTTACTCCTTCATTGAACATTCCTTTTACTAGTAATACCTAATTCAAAGTCCATTGCTATGAAGGGACAAATTACTTCAAGTATTAAGTTTACAGGTACCACTGAGGTTGCTGAGCAGCATATTGAAGGCTGAAAAAAAAGATCATTCATTAAAAAAAAAAAAAAAAAAAAGGTAGGAAGGCTGCTAGAAATAAAAGTGACCTTCTAGAGTCAACATACAAATTATGACATAGGAGACTAAAAAGTAGGAACTCCATGACATTATTCTGGCCTTAATCATGATAAATGAAAAACGAAAAACAAAACAAACAAATCCCACAGAACCCATTATGATAGCCTTTGGTGAGTGGCTGATTTCAAAACAGAACTGATTTGAGCAAATTTCCTTATTTTTGTGGCGTCCATTTTGAAACCAGCCACTCACCAAACACTATCACGGTTAAGGGAGAAGAACAGGAAGATCAAATATTCTAGTTTAAACATCTTACCTGGAGTACTGTGTTCAGTTCTGGGCACCCCAGTATAGGAGGGACGTGGAGCTTCTGGAGAGGGTCCAGAGAAGGGCAACCAGGATGATTAAGGGAATGGAACATCTCTCGTATGAAGAGAGGCTGAGTGAGCTGGGCCTGTTTTCTCTGGAGAAGAGAAGGCTCAGAGGGGATATGATTAATATGTATAAGTTCAGGAAGGGAGAATGCAGGGAGGAAGGGGACAGGCTGTTCTCACTGGTGGCCAGCGATAGGACGAGGGGTAATGGCCACAAACTGAAGCATAAGAAGTTCCGTCTCCAGGTGAGGAGCAACTTCTTTACCGTTAGGGTAACAGAGCAGTGGAACAGGCTGCCCAGGGAGGTTGTGGAGTCTCCTWCTCTGGAGGTCTTCAAAACCCGCCTGGATGCCACCCTGTGCCACATGCTCTAGGTGTGCCTGCTTGAGCAGGAAGGTTGGACTAGATGATCTGTAGAGGTCCCTTCCAACCTTAAATATTCTGAAACTTGTATCTGGCTTTTTTAGTTTTCTAAATTTTGTGTAGATGTATATATATACTTAACCCAATTTTCTCAATTTTTCTTATGCTTTTTAAAGGATTCAAATTTGTTTAAATTTTGCTGATTGCTTTCTTCCTGTTTGAGTTTAGCCCACTCTATTCCATTTTTCATTTGAAGGTACAGAGGTACCTGCAGAGATACAGAGGATACATACTTCACTTAATTTTTCAACTTTGCCTTAATATTTTGCCTTCTAGTCAGTAATGGGAAGCCAGAATAATGTCACAGAGTTCCTACTCTTTAATCTCCTATGTCATAATTTGTATGTTGACTTCAGAAGCTCTCTTTTATTTTTACCACCTTCCAAATCAATGTATCATAACCATTGTCTCTTCCCTGGGTTTCTTCTCCAGGTGTTTAATAAAACCACTTCTTTTTCTCACCAATTCAAAAAGTCACCATATGATTCTCTCTAGTATCACCAACCTTGCCATCTGTGTTCTTGATACTCGGATTTTCCACCTCTATAGTGTACCTCTTAATTTTCCAGAATCCCTCTCTGCAACTGTAGATGTATTTCAAGGCTGCTGTCTGCTGAAGCATTGATATTTATGGCGTTGCCTCCTCCTTTATCAGGTTTGTGACCTTCCAAGACTTCCCTCCTCCTATTTAGTACTGGGTATTGTGAGCCTGGAATTTTTTTTCTGCAAAGTTGCTGAACATCTCTGAATGTCCCTTTGTCACTTATTCATGATATTTACAAATAGGAAATTGCACATATAAATGTACTGTTAATAATAGCACTGCTAGTGAGTGCTACTGAGTCGCTGGAGAGAGAGAATGCAATTAATATCTTGGGTGGCTGAGTCAACCTTAGAGCTATGTGTTCACCACATTAGACTGCACAGAAAATTTGGACCCATCAGGCTTACAGAGTGCTGTGTGGAGATGGATGAGCTCTTATTCTGGGAAAGGTGATTCCATGTGGGAGACTTCACATTCAAGCGATTTTTGGTCCAAGAGAACTAAAACTATGTTAGGAAATAGGAGAGGTCCTGATTCCCACATCAATTTCTGAACTGTTCTTTTTCTTCTGTTATTTCCTCTGAACTTAGTGACCTGTAATAGATTTTATTTCTGTTTCATTGCCCTGTGGTGTTTCTATTTTTCTTTTGTTTTGTTCTGTTCTGTTTTCTTCTTCCTTTTCTTCTGGCATACTTATACTCTGAGATATCTTTCACCTAAATCCCTTTGCCCCCTGAAATCCTTCTGACAGATCACAAGTAACGATGCTTCTCTGCGCTCCTTTCCGAAGTGTTTGCAACGCCCTTGCTTTGTGATATTTATTTCACTGCATCTTCTTTCTTTTCTCCTGTATTTTTTATAAACTCTAAAAATCTGGAGTTTATTATTCCGCGGACCACACACCTGCAGCGGTTTCCATAGCAACGGGATTCTGCAGCCCCCAGCTGTTCCGTTGCTGACTCTTGTTAGTGGTTCGCTGGATGCTACGGAAAACGCTGCTGGTTTGGAGAGGGGGCCGTGCAGCCGCTATCACCAGCTCTTAATTACTTTGCCACTGCTTGTCTGGTTGCAAGTCCGGTCCCTGTGGCTGGGATGACAGCAGAAGTCAGCTATGACCATCTCATCTCATCTCATCTCATCTCATCTCATCTCATCTCATCTCATCTCATCTCATCTCATCTCATCTCATCTCATCTCATCTCATCTCATCTCATCTCATCTCATCTCATCTCATCTCATCTCATCTCATTAGCGGTGCTTTCCTGCTTTCTTTGCAATTATGGGCTTAAGTTGATAGCTCATACTCAATGCAATTATTTCTCATCATCTAAGCAAATACAGATTTCTTTGGTTCTTCCTCTGTCTTTGAGAAAACCTGATAAATACCTGTGTTTCTTCAAATAAAATGTTTAAATCACTTACTATAGACAAATAGAGGGTGGACTGTTAAGCCTCCTAAATACCTTACCTAAAACACCTCTATCTGTCCCTGAAGTTACACTCCTCACCAYTTCAGGATCAGGTTTTGAGCAGATATTGTATATAAATAACACAGTAATTCTTCCTTCTGCCTAATCTATCTTGGTTTTATGCCCTCATCACGGTCTGAATCTGAATGTCTAATGAAGAGAAATGATCACTGCAGATTCAAGGAGAAAATCAATCTTCTTTCACTTGGGGCCTAGCAGTTTTCTGGAGGTAAAAGACTGGTGGATTAGCTCTCATTATATTCTTTTCAATAAAAGCCACTGTACTCTAAGGTCAGTGGTTTCAATTTGGCTATAATTGTTTGTTTTTTATTCCTGTGGAGTATCATGCAAAATAAAAGCTGAAACTTAAAAATATAATTTTAGGTTTTATTTACAGATATAAAATATCATACGTAACAGTTTTATGTGCATTAATAAGCATGTACACACATTTTGTAGTATCAGTAACATCAAAGATAGGTGTTAGCTGGGACGAACAGTTTAGGCAGTCAAACAAAAAGACAAAAATAAGATAAAAAAGATTGTGTTAGAAAGCATGGAAAAATTGTAAGGTAACTGGAAACTTTAAGATGGGTTAATAGAAGTTTAATAAGTTAACAGACAAAGGCAGGTACAGAAATATAGCTAAAATATATTTATACTTCAGTGTGAAATATTAATTCATCAAAGTAGAARCTCTTAATTAAAGGAAAGAAAGTACTCCCATCTCCTAGTTCATATATGTATGTAAATTTGTAGACTTTTTTTTCTTATAAACTGCAAAGAGACTGTTTTAACATGTATGCTACATAAAGAAATAAAATTATGTGTACTTAAAAAAGAAAGCAAGTGAGTTTTGAGGATTAATCTCTTTAACTTTAATATGAAGGTAAGAATCATAAACATTTTGGTATTTTCTGATTTGCTTTTCTCCATCTACTGCAATGATGGTATGATTTTGGGTTCCGGTTTCTTCCTCAGGTTAGTAAGCCGTAAGCCTCTTAATAGCTTCTAGTACAGTAAGGTGATCTTCATTATATCAGAGAAAATCATAGAAGTTGTTCTGTTGAATATCATTTTATATTCCTCATACCTTGGACTTTCACTTGAAGGAAGCCTTTGCTTCCAGTGACATCTGTGGAGACGAGGGCTGTTATTTCTAAAGATGCAATGTGCTGGCATTTACTATTTGTAGTAAATGTCTGTTTCTATGTTCCAGAAAATGTTGAAGCAAAAAATTGGAGCAAAAACAAAAAGTTGGAGYGCTCAAATTTGGCGGATGTGTGGTTGGGGGTGCACTCAGCACTCAGTTGTTACAGATTCTGCAGGAGTGCACAATTCTGTAACAGGACAAATATCACTCCAGTTTCCAACTCAGAAATTTTTGTAATGCAAAAAGAAGAAAAAGCTTTTGCTCTTTTCTAATAAATTCAGTCAAGCCTGTGATGTGCAGGTCAAACTGGACTCTCTTGGGTGTATCTGTGCGACTCACCAGAAAAGCAAACACTCTGAGCAAGTATTACTAAAGGCATCATGTGAACGCTTTCAGGGAGAGAAGTTTAAAAAGGCAAAAGTAAAACCTGCCTAGAAAAKATGGCTTTCTATGCTTTGGGTGCAACTGAGATGTTTGAATTAAAGGAAATCTTTACTGAGTTTTGAATAAGTGTGCACACTTAGAATATAATTGCAGATTTAAAAACAATTTTTTTGCAAGTCTCAGTTTTCTAGCCGTGCAGCATCTTCCCTAAGAGTGTCAGTGATTTCAGGCGTCTGCTGCAAAAGTGAGCATCTCGGAGCATTTAATATGGAGTTTTTCCCGAGGACTGAACACATCAATCATATCATATGAGGTGTCGGCAGCCAAGGCTGAGGCTGTGAGGAGAGCAGACCTCACAGAGCTCTGCAGCTAAGGAGTAAGCAAGGCCTGGAGGACAGAAAGCATGATTTCCAAAGCCAAGAGCCTGGCTGTATCCATCTCTTTTGCCACTTCCCTGGTATTCCTGCAAACACCATTCTGAGCAGAAAGTCATAGCTATTTGCTGTTCTAACTGACTGAATAAATCTGACTGGTCTTTGAGTCAATATTTACCCACTGAAATTAATTTTGTTTTCAGAAAGCTATAGTGATGTTTGCTTCCCCTCCAGCAATATGGGTAAACAGTGTCAATTTGAATCTGCTAGAACAATCTTTGCTTTAGCACAATCTTTTTTTTCCTTAAGAGATTGTCCAGCAGAGTGAGCACAGGACCCAGACTTGGGTTGCCCTTCATTCTAATCCTTGCTCTTCTAATGGGCTCTTCCGCAGGTTTCAGTGCAGTGCCYGTTTCTGCCCCAGAGCAGAGCAGCATAGCTGAAGGGTGTTGAATACCATTTAGTTAGTGCTAGCACAGTGTTCTGAGGCTGGACTGAAGCCTTTACTATGCAATGCACAGACTTCATGCAATATGGAGGGATCATATGGCCAATGTGCTGACAGGCCTTGTCACACACGGGATAAAAACAAGCTATGACAGAATCATCAAATCAAACAAAAGAAAACAAAAAAAACAGAAACCCCAGGGACTCACTGAGCAGTGTTGAATAGTTGTAGAACCATATGTATGATGGGAGAGGAACAAAAGCACTTACAAGTTAATTGGTTTGGTAAAATAGGAAGGAAATGCTGAGTAGAGTGGAAGATTGTGCTGAGTGGCTCGTAGCAATATGTGCACATCTGGGGGTGAGGCAGAGGTGACTTCAGCTAGTCAAAGCTCTCTGTCACCTTAAAGTGACACTTTCTTGCTTTCCACCTTTTCTACTCAGTCATCTGGGTACCTAAGCACCTAATTATGCAAGCTCATAATTTGTACCTCTTTAAAAACAAGTGCATTTGTACAGGAGTGCAGCTATTAATGAGCACGATAGTTGAGCAGTGAATATCCACATTCACAGGGACTATCTCCATAGGAAAAAGAAGTAGGCATGGTTTGAACATGGGAAGACAGAGTCAATTAAAGCTTTTCCCAGCCATTCACGATGACTCTTCAGGCTTATTGGGACAGTTTGTCTGCCCCAGTAGATAGGAATGCTGCACTAAAGAGCAGACACTTCTCCTGATTTCAGACTTGGATGTTTGCATGTCCTGACACTCCAGACTAAGTGCTGTGCGGGTCTCTGCTAGTGCTAGCAGCTATCATCAGGTTGCCGTGGCCCTGGTTTACATGAATTGTTATGGATGTCAAGAAGGGTTGTGAGAAACCCTTAGTTTAGCGAACTACTTAGAAATGCTGATGCTTCAGAAAACAAAGTTCTCTTCTACTGTCCATTGCTCACCCAGTAGGATTCAGGGTAACAGCCTCCACTGAGAAAAATAAGGTCAAATAAAAGATGATTTTATTACCTGAGGAACAGTCTTCAGAGTCTTACCTTTCCAGAGTGGCATATAAACCTTCTGTATGTTTTGGCACCAGAAATGTGTAACAATGAGGAGTTGTTGTTGTTGTGTTTTTGCAGAGACCATCTGTGCAATGAAATGTAGATCTACAGGAATGCTTACTTTGTGGAAAATGGAGCTGAGAAATGGAGTTGAACTTTCCAAACTGTTGGGTTTAATCTGCATATAGCAATTACTTTTGCTGTCAGCAGGAGTTTAAATTTAGCACTTTAGGAAGGTTTAAGAGAGTCAGTTTTCTTCTTTTAAAATGTAAGCTATATGTAAATGAGACTGAGCTGCCCAAAAGCTCATCTTTCATTCCACCAYTCAGACAGACTCACAGGTACTAACGGTTATTAATTACCTGCCTGTGATTATGGTGGGAGGCCCCAGGTGAGCCTCAATGCTCATTACACTGCCTTTATGTATAAATCTGTAATCTGCTATTGTCTTTGCCATGAGGAATTAATCCAAAGTAGGCAAGACAGACAAAGAAGCAGGAGCAAGGAAGTCATTCTCAACCATTTTTCTGTAGAAGTTGTGAAAGTCCAACAGAAATGTGTAGGGCACATCTTTTTAGTTCTTATTTTTATTTACTAGCAATTTCACTCAATGTTTTTCTCTGCTAACCAAATTCAGGAGTAGGGATGTACCCTTCTCCCAACAAATTCAAGGTGGTAATGGCCCATTTAAAGGTGTAATAAGGTCCACTTTGGGTCACTCTGGGCCTCAGCACTTGAAAATGAATTTGTTACTACACACAGGATTTCTCAATGGAAATAGAATGGCATTACCTCACATTTACCACAAATGTCATATGAGATGCTAAACTGTGGACTGTTTAGGTTTTGAATGCACATTACATATATATCAAATAGCTTTCTGCAACCTCTCAACCTTTTTATTGCTTGTGTCTGACTGGAAAAGCTTCCTTAAACTTCAGTGAGGTGGGCCAGCCACAGACACACCTCCACACAGATGCTCTTGGAAAGCAAGAGAAATTTGATTGCTCATAAGGGGATGACTGTTGAAAAGTATGCAGCTCGAATCTGGTTTGCTGCAGTACTGCACATTTGTCTTTAGTACTCAGATTGTGTAAGGAACCTTTGTTAGCTGAAGTGCCATTTGTAGTAAGAACTTTCTCTGCTAGAATTAATTACGTGACTCCAGGGATCTGACAAAAGGAATATCCAATGGATCTTCTTGGTCATCCATTCTGTCCCACAAATGAAAGAAGCCAAAGCAAAGAAAATCCTGGAGGCAAGCTAGTAGTTATGTGAATAATTTAGACTAGAAGTCATGTTTCTGAGGAAAGTTGTGCCCTAGTCTAGCGCTTCAGACAGAAGTGTTTGTGAAATTGGGATTGTTCATCTTTCCCTGAGGAGATGAATCCTGCCAGCTGGCAGCCAGCTGGGACGGCCACAAGTGGCTTAAAATGGCGGCATGAAAAGAGACAAAGAAAATGTTAGGCAAACTTAAAACTTCCATGAACAAGCCGACCAAAGAATCATTTGGCTGGAAGTACCTGTATCCGGAGTTTGGGAGTTAATTAAATACAATAATGTCAAGCAAGAGCTTGAGCAATTTTTTAACTAGATGAAAAGTTTCTTCTTCGGGCACTTCTCAGAGCAACAACTTAAATCAAAAGCTTGGTTCATAGAACAGACTTTCCCCAGCACTTATCCAATGGTAAATTCCTTTCTCTTTTTAGGTAGTGAAAAAGGATTTTTCAGGTAGACATCTTTGAATAATAACTTTAAAAGAAGTTGGGGGCAGGAAGAAGGAATTTCTATCATCAGTTATTGATTTGGAGAGTTTCTTTTGGTGAATCTAGTGTTTTGTTTCTTTTTCCACATGAAAATTTTTGAAAACACTGACCTAAGTTAAAACTGGGTGGKTTTTTTTTTTTTTTTTTTTTTTTTTTTTAAATTAAAGCCACCTATCTCAGTAATTATAAGCTTGCACAGGCAGCCTTCCAGAGCTCTTATAATCTATGTTCTGGAGCCTAAGTATAGATATCTCAATTTTTAACATAATTCAAACTTGCACGTGAAAATCTATATATAGATGAATGTTTAGATTTTATAACCTAGAGCTGAATCTCATCTATAAGGTAATGCTAAAAGATTATATTCTTAAAAGCCTGAAAGTATGAAGGGCATCAGTTCATTAACGTATTGATGGAATCTTGCAATGTAATGTGCTGGTGGAAAAGATCATCTTGATTCTTGGCTACTGAATAAGGGAAGTAGTGAGTAGGCTAAGGAGGGAATTTTTGTCTCTTCATCTGGTACTTCTGAGTCAGGGTAGTGCTGTTTAAGTTTTTAAGAATACRTGGACATTTAGGAGAAAGTAGAACTGAATCAGATGGTGCTAGAGAAGATGCCTTATGGCAAGAGACTTAAATAGCTCAATGTGGCTCTGAAAAAGACAACTATGAGGTAATTTGATTATTGAAAATTCTTCTAAGAAAAGATTCTTCTAAGAAAAGAACAGAGTATTGATGAGGTTTTATCTTATGGAAAAGGTTAGGAACACCAATATTTGAAAGGGTCTGGATAGCCACACAGATTACTCAAATGTAAATGTTGTTAGAATTAATCATTTGATCTMATCTTAAGACAAAGGTGATTTTTTTTACTGTTTGACATTTTTATATCAAGACTATTCTCTCTCTTGCATAATAAATCATTAGCAAAACCCAGATAAAAGTTGCTGCAGGAAACACAGGAATAACTGGTAACGTATTGTCACACAAGGTCAAGTCCAAAGTTTTTATTCTAGATCCTAAATCTGACTTCTCAGTTTCAATGTGTGTAGGTGGAAATATAGGCTCATAGTCTCCATTCTGCATTACCATTTGCTATTACCCACATATGAAGTCAGCTAGATGATGTCCATTATTCAAATACAGTATCTCTTATATCTTACTTTATATGGACAGTTTTCAAAGTTATTTTTCAAGTTATTCTGTCTACTTGTGATGATTTCATTAGATGAAATAAAAATTGTCAAGCTTTCAGATTATATTACCTGTGCTCATGTGATTTATTTGCATACTTRCTCTCATTTAGGGGGTTTCATTGCTCACAAAAATCAAGCTGTATTATTACAATTTCATAACTGAGAGATGCCTAGAATATAAGATGTATTTTGCAATGTGGGCAAAGACACAGAAAAAAGAATGATTACCCTAGTAACTTCAAGAAATGCATTTGTTAAGGTGTAGTGGAAATAATCTTTTTCTTTGACACTACAGCTATCCTGAAGCTTCAATCCACCACTATTAAGCCTGGCCATGAAGCACCCTCCTATAACACAGAGCTACTTAAGAAAGGATGTTTTGTTCAAGGCTGAATTTCATTTTGTTCCTCCCAGTTGTGACCATGCAGTCACCCAATAATACTATCCTCGAGGAAAAACTCTCATTACAGCAGGGGAGCAGAGTTGTAAGCATCATACGTCATCCCTAAGAAAGTGAACAGTGAGGAATAATGAAAGAATCATTCAATCCCTTCCTTTCACACACTTGAGGTCCAGGCACATCGTGTAAAGAGGCATGTTGTGTGTCAAAAAAACAGCTGTTGATTCAGAGGTTAAATAGAAAAGAGTRAGATGTGATTGCATGAAGAGATTAAACGATTCACCTGCTCTAAAACCTGGCAAAGRAGAAGAGCTGCCTTTCCCCTGCTCCCAAGACCTCTACAGGAACAYAGTCTTATGGGTTGTTCCCTTCACTGGCATCTATATTAGAGTTGGGAGATCTGAACTGAGTTTGATTTGCATGCATGCTCTGGAATATTTGGGAGCATTTCTGTTAAAGATAACTGTACTGCAAGAAATCTGTGATACTTATAAACACACTGGGAAAACTTTGCAAAACCTATTTTAATCAATCTTGCCTGACCAGCAAGACCTAGCCTGGAGCTACAAAGGGAAGAACACAAGGGGAATAGAGATGGTTTTGAAAGGAAGAGAGCGGTTCTATCTAGAAGGTGRTTTGTGTTTTGTTTTTAATGGAATTCACTGTGTGAATTTGGTAAGTTATTTCACACTTTCTAACACTTTTAATAACTGTTAGAAACTGTTGTAGGGCTTGTGAGAGGGAGCCCCGCAGACCGAAATGAAGACAGTTGCATCCACGATCTGAAGCCTTAACATACCTCCTCATATGTCCTTCTTTTTAAGCATCAGGGTAATGATTATTTAGGCTGGGGTGGACTCTAGAGGAAAAAGGAAATCTCAATATCCATTGCATTCGTGTGTAACCACATCTGTATAAACATTCTGCAAATAAATTAAAATATCCTTTCCTTGTATTAAAAACACTTCAGTAAAGGAAGATATGGTCACTATTATAGTTTAATCTGCAGTTAAACAAATGTATTTGTGCTAAAGAAAATATTTTTGGCAGTGTTTGAAAAATGACAGAGGGGTCAGCGTTTAAAATGCAACATCTCAGGAGACAAGACTTTGGAGGAAAAAATAGTTGCCTTCCTCTTACTCTTTGCTTGTCTGGTTCCATCCTGTTCCATAAAATTAATAATAATAATGTTCTCTCTGTGGTAAAATTATTATATTCAATTTTGTAGATCAATAATAAAAGTATACACATAAACAAAAATAATAAACAATAGTGTATATATCACCTATGTGCTAGCATATCTTTGTGGACATAATCTGGACTCAAGCAAATTAAATTCAAGGTCTTGGCTCTATCAAGTTGCTTGGTAAATTGACACTATTAAAAGTATCTTTTCAAGTACTTAAAAAACTGTGGATGAGAAGTACTGGAAGTAATTTTTTTTTTTTTTTACTTTAATTATTTAACTTTTGTCTTTAATGTTATGATTAGAGCATATTTGAGAAACTACTTATTAAATGCTGTTCAATAATTTCTACTAATAGTTATTATTCTGCAGAATTCTGAAAAATGTCTCACAGAGATTCCACAGTTGCTGCTGTGCWTTTTTAGTTTTAGAAGGCATAGATGTATTGAACCTTACTAGGAAGTGTATTATTCCTTTTTGCTTTTACAAAAAAATAYGCTTTCTCAAATGTTATCTGCCTACAAACTTGCCCACACTACAACTATTAGCTAGGTGGGTGTATGAAATCAATATCAAAGATGCATGTATTTAAAAATTGAATTGATAATTTTTCTTTTTCTTTTTTTTTTTTTAAATTGGAACCAGTATTCGAAGAGATCATTAAAACTGCAATTTCCTTTTAACAGGTGGCATAAACTAACTTTTTATCTGTGGAGTGTGAGTTTTACTATTGTTGTGTATTCTTATGTTCTGAATGCATTTCTCTGGAAATGCTGGAAACTCCTGGGAAGGTTATGTTCTTTTTTTTATAACAAAGTGGGTTCCGTTTCTTCTGGGAAGTAGAATAAGATCTTCATAGCCTAATTGTTTGGAGAAGGAAAGGTAGAAAACCTAAACATGTAATTGTGTCATAGGAAGGTTGCTGGTAAAACTGGGTAATATTGGCAGGAGTCATCCCAAAATGTTAAGTAGCCAGGGTTTTGCTATATTTTATGCTGTGCATTTCAGAAGTAAACATTTACACTGCAAATAACAGTACCCTTTTATGACAGCAGGGCTTGAACATATTGAAAACTGTGTTGTACTAAGTAATCTTGCATTACAGTTGCAAATACAGTTTTTATTTTAGCATATTCACATATATTATTTGACATTTCCTTTTGAAGGCAATATGAGGCAGGATAGTGAATAACTTGTCTCACTTGAATACTTATTTATTCTTCAGTTCTGTTTTTCTTCCAGTAAGAAAAATATCAGAGGACAAAACTAAGCTCACTAATAACGTGAGGATACATTGAAGAACCACAGGCAAAGGAAGCTATGAGGATGTTTCAGAGCTAAGTTTGACATATTTATTTCCAAGTTTAGACTTAAATGGCAGGATATAAAAAACGCTCACTTATGCTTTGTCAAGTAAAGGCACATGAGCAAAATTAACTTTCCTTTGATCTGTTCATTCTAATACCTCTTCAACATTCTTCCCAGCATTTTTATTTTGGTGGGGCTTGGGTACAGCCTTACCACTTGTCCTATAAGTCATATTATAAGAGGATTTTTTTCTTGCTTGCTCCTGTCTGAAATGCAATAGCCAAATCTCAAACACCATGAGAGACATTACCAAGTTATTGGTAATGTACTAAATGGTACTACCATGAATCTCAGTTTAGCTGCTTCTCATTTCTGGCATTGTTAGGGTGAAGTGAAGCAAACCTGTAATGGTGACACAACTTACCGGAGAAAGGACATCGGACAATACGGACACCGGACTGTATGTAGGAGCACTGGACARTATGAACTGTATTTAAAATACCATATATTTGGTTATGGCAATACAAAGTAATAGCTCTTTTTGGAACTCCTTTGTTCATTTCTGAAGTTTTRTACTCTGTGTTGGGAAGACTCATTCACACCTGGTGCTATGGCTGCATAGTGAAAACCAAGGTCACCCTACAATTCCCTTTGTGCTAAGATAAAGTCAGTTCTCTGCAACATTGAGGATTAATGAGCCACATCTTACACTTTTTCTCCACTTCAGGGGCCACCTTGCCCTCTAAGCTTCTCCTGTTGTAGGGATTATCAGTTGGTCACAGCAGAGGGCAAAGAAACTCCAACAAGGTCATTCTCTTTTGCATTAAGGAAACACATCTTCATTTAATTTGTTTTATTGGTTAAGTTGCTTATTTAGTCTATAAACTTTGAGCTGTGGCCATTTTTTTCTGAGCGCACAACAGAACCATGTTTTGCTCTTACGCTAGCAAGAAGTGTTCTTCAGAAGCTCTGAGAGATGCTAAAGAAACATGGTGCGTTTCAGAGGATTTTTAAAAAGAAATGCTGAAAATGAAAAGCTTTGAAAGAAAGACTTAAATRTTATGCCAAACAATCAGCAAGTAGGCTTCATTAGTTTTGCACCTCTTAAAGATTCCTTTGCTATAGAACGTGAAATTAAAAATATTTGACAAAAGGAATAAAATAAACAAACATCAGCTGAAAATACCAAAGTGTGACAAGAGCCTGAATTCAGATAACAGAAAATAAATAAATAAATGAAAGTTTCCAAGCAGCCCACTCCCCAAAGGAATTGGATATGCTTTGATATTGCTTTTTTCTTCATAAATTCATTGAAGATATTTCTTCCTAAAATTAGGCCATCCAGATTGAGTTCCTTTTTTTTTTTTTTTTTTTTTTTTATTTGTGGTCATTTTTGTACTGAATTAAATTCAAATGTCTGCTATTTTGCTGAAGATACCAAGCTGGGTGGAGTGG
>NW_020455093.1:776608-780971 GCF_003342845.1 Nothoprocta perdicaria
TCTGCTAATTTGCAGAAGATACCAAGCTGGGTGGAGTGGCCAACACTCTGGAGGGCTGTGGTCCAAGTCAGAGAGATGTGGACAGGCAGAGAAGAACCTCATGAGGTTCAACAAGGAGAAGGGCAGGGTCCTGCACCTGGGGAGGAAGAACCCCAGGCACCAGTACAGATTAGGGGTCGACCTGCTGGAGAGCAGCTCCATCCATGGAGCTGGGACCTGGGAGTCCTGGCTGACACTAAGTTAACCATGAGTCAGCAGTGTGCCCTCGTGGCCAAGAAGGTCAATGGGATCCTGGCCTGCATCAGGAGGATGTTGCCAGTGGGTCAAGGGAGGTGATCCTGCCCCTCTACTCAGCTCTGGTGAGGTCACACCTGGAGTGCTCACACTGCTCGTGTTCTCTCTCCTCAAAGACTGTCAGTGAAGCAATGAATCATCCCATAAACATTGTCATTTACTAGTATTTAAGAGGGTTTAATATTTCATTTCTCTGCTAGAGAAATAATCCACCAGGCTATTTTTTGTCAGGATTAATATTTGCCTGGAAGATCGATATTATAAACTGTAACGAAGTAATTCCCGCCAATGTCGTGTTCAGAGCAATTAGCCTTTTTTTCTTTTTTCCTGTTGCTCAAGAAGTCAAAATGAGCAGATCTGCATCTAACTTGGGAAAATATGCCTGATACACATAGAAACAAATATATTGAATAATGAACAATGCTCTAAATTGGACCATTTCCTGTTTTAAAGACTGATCTTATAAACTACTGGTTTTAATTTTTATGGTAAATTGCAAGCTATTTTCTCTACACTTACTTCACATATTCTTCTAATTAAGGTAGAACAAAATGTATTTTGGACATGAAATAAGCTATTTCTTTTCTGCAATCTGCATTTATATATTCAATTAGCTCATTTCAATCAACTGCACTGTCTAATTTTAGACTGTTGTCAGCATAAAGCATAATCATAAAAGATATCTCAATGAACAGCTCTGTTAAGCTAATTCTTAAGGTTATGTTTCACAGTTAGCAAACTTTATTTCACTGACTTTTTTATCAAGGAATGTTTGAATGTAAGTGTCTAAAAGCAAGTCTTATAGGATAAAGACCAAAATTCTTTTGAAAAGAACATACTTTCCTCTTTCTATTTCTCTTTTTTCTCTTTTCCTTTTTTTTTTTTTTTTGTTTTTCTTTTTGTAAGAGGTGTTATGTTTAGCTTGGTTTGGACTTCTTAATCTATTAAATACATTTTTAGAAAGTCAGATGGAAAGTCCGCTTAATCCATATTCTCTCCTAGTAAGGCCAAAACCATCCATGATAAAAATATTCAACTTTGGGGGTTTGTTTGAGGTTTCCAGCTATTCTAAGAGTTGAGATGCTTCCAGGTTCTGACATCTCACATTAGTATTCTCCTGCCTCTTGGCAAACTAGTCCTCAAGCCACTTTAGAAGCTGAACATTTAGAATCCACAGCCTTGCAGGATTCATTCAGTCATACTAGACCTAAACCCAAGCAGAAGCAGCTCAGAATAATAAAATTCCTGTGGTCAGTTCCCTACCATCTCTCAGATATAACAGAATCACAGTATCATAAAGGTTGGGAGGAGGCCATCGTCCAAACCACTGCTCAAAGCATAGCCAGCTTCAAAATTGGTTCAGCTTGTCCAGGCCTTCGCCTTTGTGAATTTTGAGTATTTCCAGGAACATTGATTTTACAGTTTTTTGGGAAAACATATCCCACTGCTTAACCTGGCATTTCATTATGAAAAGCTTTTCCATAAGCTTTTCCATCTTTTCATTGGGATTTAGATTTATATTCAGTAATTTCAAGAACCAAATTAGGATGATTTAGGATTAGGAGGGCTACAATTAGGTTTAAACATGTTAATTAGACTTTAAATTTACCTCAAAATTGAGCTGTGGCTTATTTAATATCCAGTTTGCCTGCATTTATTAAAAACTTTTTCTTGACCCTCAGTTGGCATATGTCTAAGGACCCCATCTTCACCCTCTCCTCTATTGAATTAAGTCTCGTTGCCTGGACCTGTCTTTCTGCTCAAAAGAAAGAACAACAATAGAAAGGTAAGAGAACAGTCTTTCTAATGATATTGGTCAAGGTCTCAGTTGTTCTGGCATAGGACAGAACAGCTAGGAAATATCAAGGCATTAATAATGAAATGAGGAGGTAGCAGAAGGGGATAGCTAACTAGCCAGTATGTGCAGACTCAACAAGCGAAGTTGTAGTTGAGAGGATGTGAAGAGATGGAGAAAAATTGCTGGGGAGGAAAGCCAAAAAGAAGATTAAGTGGAGAAAAATAAACAAGTGGTTTAGTCTTGTCATATAGAAGTATAAAATAGATGTATATTTGATTTCATCAGCAGGTGGTTTCACTTCTTGTAACACATTTTACTTTTGTAAAAAATGAGAAGTGCTTTCAAATAGAGTCAGGTAATCTTTAAACACACTCCACCAAATACAAAGAGTATAGCATTGACATTCTTTAAATATGTGACTTTGAATTTGTGATTCTGCCAGATCCGAGAAGTAYAAATCCTCCTGCAGCATGCCATACTATAATCCAAATATTTTGATTGAAACGAGATATTTGCTTCCCTCCTCCTGCTGCAGTGTTAAGTAAATGTGCTGCTGAAGGCGTAAGATGATATGATTTGACTTTCTTCCTGGCCAGTCTCTGTTATGCTTTTCAGTAGATTTGTATCATCATATGTTATAGTTCCTGTATGAAACTTAATTGAAGTTTGTATAGTAAAGCACCTCTGTGCAGACTGAAAGCAAAATAAAAGACACAGACTTTGTTCAAAAGAACTTAGATTTAGCAGTCAGCCAGTTATGCCAATTAAGAAATGGGAAAGAACACCACAAAAATGAGGTTTACCMTAACACTGGAAAAATACACAGGTGATGAAACTTTCCTTAATTTACTTTACTTTAAAACCCAGCATTTTCCATAAATTCAATTTCATGTTTTTTCTCTCACTTTGGGCAAAAGAAAATGGAATGCAAGCAAGTTGTGAGGCAAAATAAAATAGAGGTAAGTTTGGTTTTAAATAGGACAATCTCAAATTTAAAGCAARCAATAAAGGGGTAAAAAGAAATAAACAGTACTGGTGTTATTTTTCAGATGAAATAACAAAGCTTTATGTAAATCAGATTTTTTTGGCATTATTATGCATCATTAACYGTTTTGTCACATCAAACTTAGAAAGTGACAGCACTAAAATAACTGCCTAGCTGTTAAGAAATTATCACTTAACATGAATTTGTTATTAAAYTACTATATTTGTTAATTCTAGTAGAAACTTGTTGAATTTTTCATTGGTGGCTGAGTGATTTTTAGCCAAGTATTTACTAACTGTAAAGAAACTGAAGAACGTTATCAATGCTGGAGAAACACCAAAAAAAACAAACAAACAAACAAACAAACAAAAAAACATTTCTTTCTCTCTCTTTTTTTTTTTTCTCTAGTGCAAAAGAAGCTAGTTATTTTCATAAAACAGAACAATAGCTGGGTGGTCACTGATAGTTCAGATGAGGTGTATTGCATTTTTATGATCTTTGTACAATTGTGGGTCTTTAATTGCACCATTCCCTAACTAAAATCTGTAGAAAGTAAGCAATTTCCCACCCTAGGACTTCATTTCTTTAAGGATGTATTTTCCAGTCCAGGGCAATATGCATGAAGAGAAGAGATGATGAAGAGAATTGTATCTGAAATAAGAATTGCTGTAGCACATAGAAACACATTTGGCCTACTGAGGGTGAAGATTTCCACAGTTACTTATAGTAAAATGTGCTAAGCAGTAGCAAGGCCTTTAAAAATGACCTTTAAAATGTATATAATTTTTAGCAAGGTGCTAGAGAAGCAGCTTCACCCTTATGTGGTACCTGTCCGGGGTCCTTGCCTCGGTTTTGCTACTAGATGATTCATCAGTGAACGAAACTTAAGACGGTCAGATAACGTCTCACTAATAAAAATCACAGTAATTGGTAYTAAAGAAATGTGTTGTTGGAGCTCTGGGTTTTGGGTTGTCTTTTAGTGGCTTTGGCTCCTTGTCCATCAATATTTCCACCCAATATTTTGTGTGTTATCTCCCTGAATATTTCTTAATAGAAAGGTCTTCATTTTATATACAAAGTTCACCATTTCTCCTCATTTTTTTTTCCCTAGGAAACTCATGGCATGGCATGATGTGATCACAATTTAAACAAACCTATGTTCAGGTCTCATGTTAACATTTCCTGGGATGGATTTTACTAAAGCTCTCCTGTTTTCTTTTCTTCTCTTCCTTTCTCTTTTCCTTTCCTTTCCTTTTCTCTTCTCATCTTTTTTTTTTTTTTTTTTT
>NW_020455093.1:780986-797802 GCF_003342845.1 Nothoprocta perdicaria
TTCTCTTCTCTTCTCTTCTCTTCTCTTCTCTCCTTTCTCTTTTCCTTTCCTTTCCTTTTCTCTTCTCATCTTTTTTTTTTTTTTTTTTCTTTTCTCTTATTCTCTTTTCTTTTTCCCTTCCCTTCCCTTCCCTTCCGTTCCCTTTCTCTCTTTCCCTTTCTCTCTCTTTCTCTTTCTCGGGCAATTGTATAAATGTGATTTAGATAGATAGAGGATAGATATAAAACATATGTATATTATATGTATAAATATGATCTATATTTTCAGAAAGCTGTGAAAACAGTCTTCTGTGAATTTATGCATGACCATGTATTTCATTATGCTGCAGGTCAGGATGGCAGTGTTTCACTTTTCAGCATATCAGAATTAGGTATTTTACCATTAGAAACTGCAAAAGATTTGCCTCTCATGCATACAAATAGCAGCCTCTGTAGGACCATGACCTCCTAGTAGCTGAATTTGAGCTGGGAACCCAGACACGAAAGATGATATATCTGAAAATCAGTCTCCAGATTCATCTGGTTCCTGAAACTTCTGTTCTCTGAACACACGTTCCTTTTCTCTTCTGAAAGAAAAGAATTGTCTCACTCAATTTTCAGGAGGTTCCAGTTGTGTTTCTCTAATCCATTATATAGTCCAGGCATTTTTGCAGAGCTCGTGTTCCCTTTCTGTCAAGGCTGAGGACTTTGCCGTGCTGCGCGCTCGTCTGCAGGTGGCAGCAGGACAACTCCGTGTGACCAGCAGCAGCCAAGGCCCCGAGGCTCATCCTGCGCTCCAGGAGCCGTGCAAAGCTCCTGCATCCATGGGCATTTGCTCCTTAACAGCCAGTACCCCTCTCAATTTGCACGTAGGAAAGTATCTCAGTGCCTTAATACCTCATACGTTGAGAGCAGAGCTGCTCTTTTCTGTATTTAAGTGTTATCAGGAATCACTGCCTTATTCTTTCTGGAGAATGCGGCACATGGTGTTTGTATCCATGCAAGTCCAGGGGCTCAGAAGAGGAAGACTTCATCCTCTCCATGGCTCTTGCGGTGGCATGGACGCTTGGATTTCTTTGAGCTTGTCAGAGCATGCCAGGAAAGGAGCTTCCAGTGCAATCCTGCCTGAACTGATTTAAGATTAAGTACAGTTTCACTGGCATTTCTGAAGTACCAAGTAATCATAAAAATGATGTGTTCTGAGATAACAGCAACTTAGAAAGAAAATCTAAATTGAATGCTGTGGTCTCACATACAAAGGATGGACAGTCTATTCAGACTTCCCTCGAAAGGTTTTGGACTTCCTCAGAGATACGTTTCTTTTCCTCTTTTAATGAAAATAAACTTTTAAAAAATATTCTAAGAAAGAAATGTGAGGGTTTCCACTCTCGATCACATGTTCTCATTTTTCTTCTGTTTAGAAGAAATGACTATGGCTGGACTGACAGGTAGAATGCTACATAGTTTGTTCTCTGCCCTGAAGGCAACTGTCATGGCTCATATCATATCCCTTTCCCTGAATTCCTTTACACCTCAAAACAGGACGAGTGCATAAAAATTATCTATTGGGCCTGTGGCAACCACAAACCACGCAGAGTCCTGAGGAAGCTAGTTTACCTCCACCAGTGTTGTGTGGTGGAGCACACCAACAATCAGTATGCACAATTGCAGCCCAGGGCTTGGGCCCATGCCCCAGTCCTTTTATTTATAGGATAGATGTACATAATTTGCATTATCCCATTTCTCATGTTCCTTTCCATTTCAAGGCTAAGTAATGAAAAAATATATGTAATATGTTTCAGTCCTAAATTAAGGAATAAATAGATAAAAGACTTAGCAAACATTTTTTTCAGTATGATTTCTTTCAATCCATAGGATTTCTAAACACAAACACACTCACATACAAACACCCACAAATAAACAACCAAAACTTCAACTCCTCCCCTGACCCCAACCCTACTGGCTGAATCATCAGATTTCTAACTCCGTTTATCAACTATCTTTGCCAATTAGCGTGCTTGATATTGGCTGCAATTAACAGGTGCATTTCAGTTCAGTGTTACTGCCTGCTTCATACTCTAGAGAAAAGGACGGGGATTTGGATTAGCCTTTTGAAAAAAATAAATAAATCCAGCACTGTTGCCTAGCTGTCTCAGTGACTAAAAGGCAGCCCTGCTGAGTCTGATGGAAAGAGATTGCTTGTGAATGAGAAGCGTCTGTGTGTCTACACAAAGAGATGGAAATCGGTGAAAGAAACATTAATTAGCTCTTATAAATGTTTTTGTTTTTAAATTGCCTCTCTAAAATTTTCCCTAGATTATAATTACACTCAAGAATAAGCACACTGCATTTCAAATGTTAAGGAATTTGTAGGATCTTTGTTGATATTGCATATAGAACAAGTTAATATCTGCTTAATAAAGCAAAATAAATCATGTGTGYGTGCACTTGGGTTTGTGTAGTTACATTTTAAAAGAGTAACCAGCTGGCCAGGTGTTTATCATACAACATGCAGATGGTGTCATTCAGGGCTTCCTCAGTATGCCAGGCATCCTGTAAATACAAAACATAATACGTCTCTATTCATATTCACAACTATAAAGCATGACTAAAGAAGAAATAAAAAAATCCTCATGGATTTAATTTTATTTTCTACATGCCTACTCATCTTAGAGCTTAAATATTAATAAAGCCATTTTACATGACTAAATTATTAAAGCCTTCATACCTAGCCAGCACAAAGATATGTCAAAGCTGGGTTTTGATTTCAAGCTTTGTCGGTTTTGAATTTAACACTCGTATTTTGTTCTGTGTCATTAGTCAACTTTATCATACACCTTCCATCAGAAATTCATTGATGTTACTTATCTCCTGTGAAATGAATTTTTGTCCTCACTCCCTGGCTGTCACTTGTTTACAAAGAGAAGTTATCGTGCAGTCGGGTGGTCTATGAAATCACAACATCCAACTGCTCCATATTAACTCCCCGTTACGCTCTGGGTGACTCAGTGGTTATAAATTAAGCATCACTAGGGGGGACAGACCTGAGCTGCTCTAGAGCGTGCTCAAACTGCTAAGCATTTAGCATGGTCCCTACCTTGTCTTTGGCATGCATCAGTTGGAAGTGCCCTGGTCAGTGCATGGCCAAGATGGAACAGGATGCACAGGTGAGGGGTGATTCCCATAGTCTGTGTGGCCAGATTTTTTGGATGGGAAAGAGAGTTCAGCTGTATGGATGCAATTCTCGGAGCGAATAAGAGCAGCCGACCATTTCCATTTCTTCCATTTCCATTTTCATCCAGTGTAGATGCAACCTTTGACTTCAGGCTAAATGTGAAAACTCACTTACTCTGCTTTTAAAGTAAACTGAGGTATTTAACAAAAAGAGCTTTTTAAGTGTTGTGCACGTTTGCTACGCAGAGTAGCAGGTACGCTGTAAAAATTACAGCCCAAATTGCTGCAAAAGAACCTCTAGATGAAGGCAAGCCATTAACACATAAAAGCTAAGAACCTTAAATGCAAAAAGCCTTTTTTATTAGCCAGTAAAAAAGAACACAATATTGTTCTTTTTAAGAGCAATGCTTCAATGGGAAGAAGAATGTCCAGGCAGGTGTGTGACCCCAGGATCATTTTTAATTTTGTGTCTTGACAGTAGTACAAATTGTGTTTCACAACTTACTGTGAATTTTCTTTCTCTGAAACTCGTGGCATACTACCCATATTGGCTCCCATTCTTGTTATATCTCAACTTTTTGTAATGTTTCTCTACCCTGAGATAATTTTGTGGAAATTCTATTTCCCATGAATAGAAATCTAAATTTCTTTTCCACACACGATACCTGGCAACAATTTGTAAGCTGATTTTCTAACCTTCTGCCTTGCATTTCAGAATCTTGTACTCAATAATAAAATCCTCCGAATGTCTTGTCTTGCTGTGTCAGCTCACTGCTGTGTTATCCCGTCTTGCTGTGTTAGCTCACTGCTGTGTTATCCCAGGGTTACCTCTGCCTACAAAACTTTGTCCATAGTATTTCCCACAGTCCATGCTATTAACTCACAGAAGGAATTAATGAAATTTAGTCTGAAGATTTTGAGTTGACAAGTCCTTGGGTGTCTGAGGTTTTTTCTTTTTCTCCATTTCCTAACACTGAAGGTGAAAGCTAGGGCAAGAAAAAAAAATCTCTGCTAGTAGGTGATATTTTCACATTTTAGTTAGCCTTCTTCCGTTTTATGGCAGGAAGACTGTTTCTTTTGAATTATGCTTGATGATTAAGGGAGAAAAACTCAGAATATTTCATAAAAATGTCAAACTAYCCCAGTCCATTGCAGATATATATGCTAATGGTGGGATCATCTCACCTGAATTTAGAGGTTTTATTACAAGATTCATTCTGAGTTCTCTTTTTAGTTAATGAGAAAGAAAGAAGTAGGATGCAAAGCAGTTGACCTGATTTAGACTTTTAGTTGGAAAAGAATTCTTGTAGTCATAAAATAATGTTGTGGAAATGGTGAGCAAGAGAAGGAAAAAATACCAAAGAATTTTGATTGCTGCAGAGGCTGCAGCTTAGACTGCTTTCATAGTGTAGAGAATCTACAAGCAGGAGAGTCCTTTTAAGTACACCCAACCTGGAGAAAAGACACAGTCACAGCAGGTGTCAACTACAGGCATGAATCCATGCAAAACAGTCTTCATTGGCTTTTGAGATCAGGAAATTATTATTGGTTTTATGCATCAAAGTCTGTATTTGGATGAACAGAAAATGAAATGCTGAAAAAACCAAACTAAAGCCATGGTAAAAAATATGATTTTCTAGTATACAATTTTTCGACTTTTTTTTTTCCAATGCAAAAGCTTTTCCTGCCTTCTAAAACATTTTCTAGGTAACTCAAATTGTATGAGAACAGTTCTAAACAAGTGATATTGAAGTGCTTGGATGATCGCTGCCTACTTCTGTCTCTGTCACTRCCTAGAAATTAAGTTTACCTCTCTGTCCTGGAACATAGCAATGCAGGACAGAGTCACATACTTTCAAAAATGTAACAGTTGTTCCTCATACAGACCATGAGAAAGTAATTAGAACCTTACAGAACTCTTTTCTCTCGGGATTTGTGAAGCATTTGCTGAGACAATTTCAGATAACTTCTCAGTTATAGTTTCCAAAAGGTGTATGAAATATCAGATGTCTGACAAGGGCAAATACGGTTTTTGTCTTTGATGAGGTGGGAAATTGGCTTTAGAAACCAGAAAGCTTGTCTTCAATTCCATCAATAACTCCTGAACAAATAATTGTTAGGCCAATCTAATTTCTTTCTGGGACATATGAGATCTCCGGACAGAGATGGACCACAGATGTCATATATCATARTTTCAGAAAGGCTTTTTGACACTCTTTCACACAGAGTCCTTTTATGAGGGCTATTGAGACATGGTCTTGAGAAGAATACCATAGCATGCATGCAAAAGTGGTTGAACATATACACCAACAGAGTAGCTATCATTAATTTTCTCAAAGTGGAATGAAAGATTTAGTGAGTTAGGGATCTGCCCCTTAACTGGTCCAAAACAGGAGCATCTAGATCTTATGTTTTTAAAATTTTTCATTAAGTGCTTGAATAGAGCTGATGATTAATGATGCATCAGACTACTTGAAACCAGGAGGGAATTAAACTATTTTGGAGGAAAGATTAGGATTCAGCATGTCTTAATAGAMTAGTGATGTGATATGAAAATAATACAAGACTCATCAACACAATACAAAGCACTATAATATAGCAGGAGCAATGAACTGTACAAAACATGAGATCTGTAAAGTTGTACCGCAGCATTAATTAGTACTGTAAAGTTTTTGACAGGAATCAGTATTTTCTTCTGGGCACTGAGCCGCAGTAAAGATATGGACCACCTGGAGACGGCTTAAACAACATGAGCTATCACAAATAACTGAAATTGTGAATGCTTAGTGGAATTAAGAGGCATTTAAGACCTGCACACAATTTTGTTGCAAAGACAAAATGACCTTTCCTACAGGTTCATGGTAGATAAGGTAAAAAGCAATACATTTAAATCACAGGAATAAAAAAAAATCTGCACAGACATTAAGGAAAATATTTCAATTGTAAGCATAACAGGAATGAAACAAATCTTGAAATATTGTGGCTTGCCAACTATTCAATATTTTTAAAAAATGTAAGAAAAGATATCTCACAAATGTCAGCTTAGTATGATTTGAGGTCCATTTTTGCACCATTTTTCCTTTATCTTTAATTTTGATGGATTACTTTTTTATGAGAAAAAAAAACACTTTTTTTTTTTTTTTTTTTTTTTTTTGATTGCATATCAATTTTATGGCTTCATTTCTGCCTGAACATAACTTTTGGCACTGGCCAATTTTCTCTCTGTATTTGCCAGTACAAAAGACAACAATAACTGTGGGTAGACTTTTTAAAAAATGTTTGGTATTTTATGGATATAGTGTTTTGATGAGTAACCCTAAATTAAAAAACAAAACAAAACCAAAAAACCACTCAGGGAGTGGCAGTAATGTGCCATGTGACAATTCCGGTTAAGCTTATGACTTTGCCAGTTCAAACTGGTGGTTGTGGTTGTTTGTTTCTTAAATAACAAACTGGGTTTTAGAGATGCTTATTTGCTCCATGCAAGGTGGTTGGCTTGTTAACAGTTTCTTTTCTCACTTTAAATTCCGTGGTCATTACTTATATCCTGCTGTCTTCTTTAATACATTTTTTTTTATCACTTTCTTGTAAACTGGAAATAACCCACGGCCTAACAGTATCTTCAGAGAAAGTAAAAGTTTCTGTTACTGACAGTATATATGAATCTCATGGTGCTACTTTTATTTCTTGACTTAAGAACTGGCAGTAAATAAAATGAAACAGGAAGAATGCAGAATGGAAGAAATACAACTCAATATTAATAAAATAAAGCATAGAAGGCACATTTTTGATGAACTAGGAAAGACTTATTTGTTTAGAGATATAACATGTTTTGCAAAACTGTTCACTTGCACATAGAGAGATCCTTATTAGCCTTAGTCCTGGAACCTCAGCAGGCTACTACTGAGCTTTCATCCTGGATAGGATACTGCTATTATGTGTGGCAACCGAGTCTGCAAAGAACAGGCTATTTTTTTTCTGTTTACTTCTATTAACTATATGTTACAAAAGGGTGTTTATTTTTCTTGAAAAAATGGAGCTTTTTTTTGGGGGGTCTATTTTTAAAGGTGCCATAACATAGAGATTGACACATGCTGGGAATGGGTCATCTGGATGAGGTCTCTCAGCTCTTATTCTCTTCCATGCCTTTGCACTTCTGTAAAAGCTTTTGTAGATGGTTATAGAATTGATTTCTGTTTGGCTATCTATGGAGAATTCAGCTGCTCAGCTCCTCACCACAGGCAAGACAATCAAGTCATTATGTAAGGCAGAAAATATGATTTTATAATTAAATTGAATTCTGTTTTGCAGCTTAATCTAATTAGAATCTTTAGATAGAATGGGGACAATTTATTTCTACTTTTACTTACCTCTATTTTTTGACATATCAGTTTCAATTAAATTTCTATKAATTTTTATTTTCTGTATATGATTTGGTGTACCTGTCATCTGTTAATGATTTTTGGAAGCCTTTYGTATGTGCATTTTCATTGCATTTGGTTATACACTCTTACAAATTGTTGTTTTCATCCTCAATTACTTTTCTCAGAAAAATTTTAGCAGCCTAACAGAATGACAGTGAAACAAAAAACACGTTTTAAGCTTTAAATATACCACTAGGAAAGCAGCAATAGTAATAAAAAACAATACTGCACTGAGACTTATCACAGCAGCAAGCCCAGGCTCGAGTTCAGAGAGAGCAAGAGAAGAAACAGATATGTCAATTTGCCAACTTTAACATGTTCCTAGAGCTCACCTATAAGTCTAGCTTCTCTTCTACTCTTCATTTAAGAAAAAGAAAAGAAAAAAAGGAAAAAGAAAGAAACGTTGGAAACTCTGCACTAGATCAAGCTTCAGTAAGTGAGTCTGGAGCCAGAGCTTCTTTGGGTTAGTAAACTCCTTGTCACAGATCAAAGATGTTTATTATAAAGTTAAATAGTCCTAAAGTAAGGAAATATATCTGCATGACTATTTTGCAGCTCTAAGTCAGAAACTTTGTGTATATACAGTGTGTTACTGCCTCTAAATATATGTTTATGACATTTTTTCCCCCCACAGAACTCCTGCATCATTCAATGAACACAAGAGAAATGCAATGGGAAAAAATCGAGATTGTGCAGGCTAATACAAATTTGACCTTTCTTTTTTATTGAGTTGGGAATCCAACTAATATTCATTTTTATTAACCTTAATTTTAGTTATGTAAAGAAACATATACCCCTAAGCAGAAAAGGAATTCTGTACAATGAGATTTCTTTACTGAAATATTTCTTTCTGGTAAAGAAATATTGCTGTACAGGGAGACTAACCATTGGCTAACTTTAATAGCCAATAAAATTAATAGACTTCTCTGGGGCTTCTTAGGCAGGTGTTCCCCTAAGTGCAATAAATTTTTTCTTTCCTGCTTCTTTGCTTATTTACCCTAGTACACCTTGGATGCAGAAAATTTTCCCCATACTTAGACTTCATAATCTCTTGATTTTATATTGTAAAGTTCACCTTTTGGGCCTGATTTCCTCTCTTATGTACGTATGTACTGATAAAAAAAAAAAAAAAAAAAAAAAAGGCCACGGCATAGAGTAGAAATTGAGGACTTCAGATGAACTGATAAACATAAGTCTAATAAAATATCCAGCATAGGGACTGCCACATCTCACCCATAACTTTGTGAAAGAATGAAATTGAACACAGGACACTACTGATGAAAAAGGACAACCTGTTAAAGAGGTAGAACTTTAGAACTTTAGAGATGTATGAGCTATGCTTTTGGATGACAGAAATTCTACATTTCTTTCTACTTTTCTACTTATTATCAATTACGAGTCCATTAAGGAACTGAGACTCACGTAAGCCATCAGATGTTTTTAATAAAGATTTTCAGTTCCTCTTGAGATGGTCCAGATCTGAAACAGTAATCTCTGAATGAAAGGGTCCATGTCCCATTAATCTCCTTATATTCTAGACATCCTGTGGCACGGTGGGAGTTTTGTTCCATTTTTCTAATCATTAATTTTGATGATAGTAGGTGGTTAGCCTTGTTCTCTTTTTTTCCAGTCTTGCTTTGGAAAAATATAATGAGGTACAGCAGGTAGAGTTATTAATCTATTTAAGAGGAAATTAATTTGACATGAAGTGCCTTTGTTTAGGAGAGTGCTGCTGCATTGTCCTGCATGCTTTGTGCTTTGAAAATTTATTCTTTTACAAGACACAATGAAAGGCAATTTCACATATACGTGACTGCTTTACAATTCCACAACAAACAATATGCCTACCAGTGACTGCAGTTTTTGTCATGCTGCCTTTATGATGTCATAAACAGGAGGTTATGGCATCCCATTATGGATTATAGGAGGAGGAGGTAAAGATTTTACTATGTATAGGAGGCTTTGTATTATAAGCATGCTTTCTTTCTCAATAAACTTTGGACAAGAAGCACAAGAAAACCTATTCACAAACCAATGACTGGCAGAGCCCCGCAGAAAGAAAGTTCCAGAAGCTACGGGCAGGGACCTAGTGCTGCCACCCTTGACTAACTGGGGTCACCTTCCTTGACTGATGAGTGTCTCAACCACTCCTGAGAGTGGGGCCAGAAAAAGTTCCAGAAGTCCAGGAGCTGCAGCAAATAAATACAGGTCTGCAGAGGGTTTTCTGCGTGTTCATTGCTCAGAACAGCCTTCCTTGGATGTAGGGATAGTGATGACCGCCTTTCTCTCCATCTTTCTCCAAGCTAAATATTGTAACACAGGGCTCACCTTGCTTTCTCACAGAACTACATAGGTTAGGCAGATATAATTGCTAGAAGACAATTATATCCTCTAAAATAATGCTTTAGTGTGGACCTTGTGTGTTGTTTCATCTGATCCACCCTATCAACACTGAGGAGATATGTGTATTTGAGTCATTCTCAGAGGTGGAATGTGTCTTTTCTGGGGTGACAACCTCTGTTACTTTTCCCATGCATGAACTGATGTGTGTCTGTGACCACAGTGTCCTTAGTGCTTTATCCTCCCCTTACTACACATTCTTATTTCTGGTATGTGCCTGTGTTCTCCTCACCAGGTGACACTCTCCTACTTTATGTAGCTCCTCCACACTGGTTAGCTATGGACCTTTGCCCATCACAGGACTCTCATGTGTCTCCTCCTCTGCAGCCCTGTTTCCAGCAATTGCCCCTGGCATCTGTGTATCAGACTTTTGCAGCCTGACCAAGGCCCTGTGACAGTGCTTCAAGTGTCTTAGTCTTGGAAATGGGTAGGGCCTGGCTGGAGGTGAGGCTGTCCTTGGGTACTTGGTCACTGCTTGGTCAAGCAGTTTCCTAAGCTGAGAGCTAATGCAAAGACAAATGTTCTCTTCTCCACATGTCTTGTGGAGTCAGTCAATGTACACATTTGGGATGTGTTTAACCATGTTGCTTCATGGACTTGTGATAAGGTTCAGGCAAGTTGAGCTGGATTGGAACTATCTTTTATGCAAGTCCTTCACACTACCCATTGTTGCTCCTCAGCAATATGTAGAGCTTCTTGAATTATGCCCATTACTTTTCTGTGTGGCAGGTGCCTTCCAATGGGCTCCCAAAGCACAAAGACCTCTTGGCTTGTGCAAAAGCTGGAAGCCATCAGCCCCAGTGTCGTCAGTATTTGCAGCCCAGCTCAGGTGGCTGAGTGTGCTTGTCATTTCCCCAGGAGGCAATTGGTGCTGCAGCGAGAACAGCTGCAGGCAGGAGTTAGTGTAGGTGGCAGAGACAGTGGTCTTGGCAAGGGGAGTTGAGAGTCTCATGCTTGCTTGAAGAAGGCAGTGGTTTTGGGGAAGAGCAGGGGAAGGGAAGAGCCTTTGTGYCTCTCTCTTCCTTGTGTTGCTAGGAGCATCACAAACTGTATGAGGTCTCTGCTGTAGGTTGGTCACTATGTTCTGAGGATTGGAGAAAGCTGGGCATGAAATCATTGCTTCTCTCTTAAGTATTCTAGGAAGGGCTGCATGTAGAAGTGACAGTTTGGTGCAGGTTGGTTTAGGGTGGTAACATGATGCTGCAAGCAAGCATCTTTTAAATGCCCCAAACACTTGAAAAACAATATACTTTTTTTTCTTATAATACCTATAGAGGATAAGTTACTGCGAGTCTTAAGACAGATTCACCAACTCTCTGAACAATGCTGGAATCACAGAATCCCAGCATCACAGAATGGTTAAGGTTAGAAGGGGCCTCTAGAGATCATCTAGTCCAACTCTGCTTGCTCAAGCAGGCACCTAGAGCACATGGCACAGGGTRGCATCCAGTGGGGTTTGGAAGATCTCTAGAACAGAAGACTCTACGACCTCTCTGGGCAGCCTGTCCCAGGGCTCCGTCACTCTCACAGTAAAGAAAGGAAAGGGAATGCAGCTTTCCAGTCCAGTGATCTGTACACATTGGCCATGGATCACTCATTTCAAAGACATTTAGTTACTACTGCAGTTTTTATATCCCTTGCAAATTCAATATTCTTAGAGAGAAGAAGAAAGAATGGAAGTGAAGGATTGGATCTGAACAAGAGCTGCAGGATAAAATCTTATGAATCATCATTTGAATTGTCAGTGATTTCTTGTTTGAAGGCTAAAACCTGTAAATATAAAGTGCTATTGTTAAAAAGGATGATTTGTAGCTACCCTAAGAAGTTTCAAATACAAATTCTTGGGAAGGCAAAAGCCAAACGGTAAGTCACTTCACATCAAGTGTAAGTTAATCATGACATAGCAAAAAGAACAGCACTGGTACTGCACAGCTTAAGTGCAGGTATCTTTTTCCATTAGCATCATTATTGCCTTGCCTGACAATTTACTACATTTGAAAAAAAGGTTCACACACGTTAGTCCTGAGAAAAACAGAGACGCTACAAATTGTGATGAATGTCATTCTCAGAGATTATCAAAATCCTAGAATCAAAATCTTCTTGAACTATTTTTTTTTCTACAATGCAGTGTCCTTATCACAAAAGTGGAATTTTATGTACAAAAATATGTTTTCATAATTTATAACTAGTAGTGTATTGGACTACTTGATGAACTTGTGCAACTGCTTGCCATTGAGAAACCATAGACACAGCAGTGCAGCCAGAAGGAAAACAACAAGTTGTAATATATTTATGGACAAATTTCCTTTGATTAATTTATGACTTCCGTTTCTTTGTGTTCAATTGTAAAAAGCTTCCTGCTTTTGTTCTGTGTCAGCATTTCTGATATTTATCATATCTACATAATTTGAATGTGTTACTCTTCTTAATCAATGTTATATAATTTATTATGTCATGCTCATAAACATACATTTTGGGTGCATTTATTGAAATACATACGAAGTATCTTATAAACTATTCAGGCTTTGATACAAATGTATGCAAWACAAGTAAAAATAGTACTAACATTATTAAGAGTATTTTCAATTTATAGAAGTAACCTCAAAAAAAGAAGAGAAAGCTTTTATATCCTTAAACATTAATGTGTTAAAAATAAAGYTCAACAGATTTCTGTCCTAGGTACAATAGAGGATAGGATCAGATTCCTGTCTGATGACTAAATGAAAGATGCATGATTTTTCTAGTAACTTTGTATTGTATTGGAGGTTTCCAATACTTAAGACAGAGTAGGAAGTCAGCAGCTCTAATCTTATATAGGAAARTGAAATCTTACTGACCAAATTGAGGGTCTTATTGGAGACTTTGGAGTCAGAAAGGTGTTACTAAGGACATTAATACTAGATATAAATACAGTGATATTAAAGCAATATTTATTCCGTTATTATTTTTTTAATACAGAGGCCATGTCAGTGCTGTTAAACTGAATAAGGCAATTGGCCCAGTATTGCTGGGAGATTGTTCATGCGATTTAATCATTAGTGCTTGACACACTTCGGACTTGTCAGATTAAGCAAATGATGTATTTTGGAGGAGTAGTCAGAAACTATTTCTAAAAGGTAGAGTATAAGCCAGAAGCTATTCCTAAAAGGTAATTTTTACGAGATTCTCTTATCTTAAGGAGGTGAGAGTGATCTTAGGAAATAATCTGTGCTGCTTGGTCACAGAATAAAAAAACAGATCGTGGCATGCTTTATTTACTAGTACAAATAAAGGCAAGATGACTCCTCAGATTCATTGATATCCACGAGATATCTAAAATTCAGCCAAAGTAGGCAAGAAAGATGTTGACTTTATCCGTCTCTGGCAGCTTCAACACTCACAAAACTCTCATATTCTAATTTTGAAATGTCTTTATCTCCAAAGTTCAAATCTTCTTCAAAAGGGCTGTTGGTTCTGAAAGGCTATGAGTTTGACTTTGACATTTGTCTAATTCGAATTCATGATGATGCAGTGAAAAGGTAAATTAGTATAATCCATGAAATAATGTGCCACTAGCTGGTTGTGTGCTCTGCTTTTGTCACAGTTGTGTTTTACAATATTATGCTGGTATCTCACTTAGGCTTTGCTGTGACTAATTTTTAAGATACTCGTGTCTATAGTGAAATCCATGCTTCTGAACAGGATTGTTTAGTTTACTGGAAAATGGATAGGAACAAAATTCAACGTAGAAGGGTTTCCACAAAAAAGAGCCAACTGAACAGGCGGCCTAATCAGGACAACAATGCATTGTTGACTGTGCTCCATTTTGGGGTCAGATGACTTGGTCACTGCTGCTGCCACTTCTTTCTATCTGTGAGCATCTTTCTGTCTGTGCTTGATATTTCATCCTCCCCCCCCAAAAAAAAATTACATGAAGTTATCTATAATAAATAAATGTATTTTTGGAAAGGATGATGATGCTGTTCTCTTCTGATCGTGATGTACAAAAGGAGTTGGAAACACTATTACATTCTGAAGAAGCAGGTGAGGAATGACAAGAGAAGCAGTAAATTAGCCCTGTTTTTATTGGCAGTCTCCTGCTGGAACCTGAGGTGGCCCGGTTAAAGCTTGCTTTGCTCTGTGCCATCTTCATGGGAGCCATCGAAATGTTAAATGTCTCATCTAAACTTGTCATCCAGACTGTGCACTTCTGCAGATAGAGAAAAAGCACCTCTGGAGAGCAATCATCTGCTCCTTGATGAGAAAACTTAGATGACTAGTTTAATTTAGACCTTAATTAAGAATCTTGCCAAGTTCCCTTTTTCCCACTGGGGAAAGCACCAGATATATTTACCGTCCAATTTAGCCAAACACAGCACATATTTAAGGGAATTTGTATTCAGGCACTTAAGTACATGCTTAAGTTGCACAGAATATAATGAAATCTACAGATGTATATGAAGCTAAGCAAATGTTTAAAGATGCTTCTGAAGAGCAGCTCAGGAGACTTCTGTGATTCAGCTCACTGCTTTTCTTGCCATATTCAGGAAAAAAGGATACTGAAAAGATGGAGGATTTTTGAGTCCTTTTGTATTTCGTTAAAGTTTACCTAGGATTTTCCTCTATCAATCATTGCACAAAATGATGGGTTTCTAGAGCTTCATCTTTTTCTTTATTTATTTTCAAAACTGGTTTCTTTTTGCAGGGTATATTATCAATARTGGATAAATATCACACTTTTCTGATGAATATATAAATTTCAATGCTATGATCTTTTACATCTGTTTTAAGGCCGAGTTATTTGAAAYAGATGCCGGTCAGAAACTTTTTATTCACTGACCTAGCCTTCTATTTGAAATGCAGTCAGCTCAAACTTAGATTTTGGCCAGGAATAGAATCACCTTCCTAATTCTGTTGTTCCTTCATGTTAACTACCACTAGCAATTAATATATAGTTATACAACCATTTTTCCTGCTTATTTCTCAAGCAAACCAATTTATTAACATAGTTCTACAAATGCCAGTTCAGAATTACTTAATCAAGTTTCTGCTCACAGGCCAAACTTATTTAATGGATCTTTTCATTTTCATTTTATTACATTTTTTATAATAATTTGGTCTACTTTAGAGTCAGTTTAAAGGAAACTCTTTTTCTGAATGCCAAGAATATTTCTGCTGCCTTTAGAAAGCTAATTAAATCTAGAAGAGTACTATACTTACTTGGTTTGGAGAAATTTTGGTCTCAATCTGCCATTCCCGGAATACGCCAGAAATGCTGGAATACACACTGTGAGTCTTTGATTTTTTTTTTCCAGCAAACGTAATCACACTTAATAATGTTTCTAATTTTAATAATGTCTGAAACTTCCTTATTTTTAGAATTGAATGTGGTAGAAAACTGGAAAAACTTAAGTATTTTAAGAAAATGCATGCAACGCATGCACAACATGCATGCATACATGCATGCACACAAACATGCAATACATGTGTTTAAGTTTTAAACATTTGCTAATATTCCATTTCATGACTTACAGAACAAACAAACAAACAAACAAAAAACACCTAAATGCAAATACAGCTTAATTAGAATTGCCCTTTACATTTTTCATTAATTTCACAGATAACCCTTGTCTGATTTCCTGAAATGCTAGTGGGTCTGCACAGCACAAAGTGGTGGTAGTGTTAATACTGTTAATCCATGTTAATCCATGATAAAAGCAGCAAGTTTAAGAAGTCATGACTGGATTCTCTGACATAAGTTTCTTAAAACCAAGTAGTTGCAGAGAGTGGGAAACGTAACTGAGACTGGCTTTAATTTCACATTCCTTAGCATCAGATTTAGTCTTTGATCCTTATCAAAAAAGGGTAGTTATTAAAAAAAGACATGCAGTAACTCTCAAAATGAAGATTCTTGCATCTTTAGCAGGCTATATCCAGCTTGCTGAAGTCAAGAATGCTGAAGTCAATGATGCTTCTAAAAACAAAGAGTAATATAAACAGTATTTTAAGCAATAGAAGAACATTTTTCATACTGTATTTTGCTTTATTGTGAGGTGTTAAATGCACAAGTACAGAGCAAGAGAAACTTCTGGAACACAAATTAAGAAAGGTCTTTTTTTTTTTTTTTTATTGAGAAACGTCAGTAAAGAGTCATTCCTTTGCATGCATCTGTGAGAGAATTGCTTGAGAAAGGGGATATTAGAGAAAAAAACAGGGCCTAACAAAAGTTATGGCATTACAGAGACTTGCTTGAGGTGAGAAACAGTTACCACATCCAGGATGGTCAGTATGTACAGCATCTACGATTCCCCTGGCAACACAGTCTGCCCCCCTGGCACACTCTAATGAGAGTAAACAAACAGTAGAGCAGAACGGAGACACCATGGCCAAATTTCGTTGGCTTCCCCATGGAGGTGGTAATGATGGTGCCTGCAGCTGATGAGTGAATGGAGGGTGCAGCGAAGTGAAGACACTGAGGGCAAACTCTGTTGTTCTCCCTGCAGAGGCGGCAACCTGGTCGTACCATACAACTGACCAGCCACACAGTATGATAGTATGTCTGGTGCTGGGCCAACAATGGTGGTAGATCAGTCCCTTCTGATGGACTCTGCTCAAACTTCTCCTCATTCTAATCTCATCATAATACCAATACACAACCCTATCCTGGAAGTTACCTGCTTCCAAGGAAGGACCACTCCTCACTGAGCATGCTCTCTAGATTTTCAGTTAACTCAGGAGACTTTTTAAACCAATCAATAACAAAAGTATGTATGCCTAGAATCACTCAAGCTCCACCTAAATGTAAAAGGAAATATATAAAAGGTGAACTAAGGAGGGTAGTAGTAGTAGGAAGGAGGGAGG
>NW_020455093.1:797867-808793 GCF_003342845.1 Nothoprocta perdicaria
AAGGAAGGAAGGAAGGAAGGAAGGAAGGAAGGAAGGAAGGAAGGAAGGAAGGAAGGAAGGAAGGAAGGAAGGAAGGAAGGAAGGAAGGAAGGAAGCTCAGTTAACAGTTGACAGATTGAACACCTTTTCTCCCCTGTGCCATCCAGGATGCCACCTGAGGAGACTCCTCGGGGTTTAGAGCCCTCTCCCATCTTCTGTGGTGAGTGATGATTGCACATTTGTGCACTAGGCGCTAGCTAAGAACCCCGCACTGTAGTAGAGAATTTCCTGTACTGACATCTGAAACCCGTTCTCTAAATGTTACATTTGAATAAATTGTGCTATTTGTTAACTCAACTACTTGTTTTGAAGATGATCAGACCTGCAGTTAACAGGCTGTTCATGAACCTGATACTGCCAGCACTCGGCCTATAGCTACCACAGTATTTGGTATCCCTATTAAGAGATGAGTCCAGCTGCCTACAGTCCCTCTAACCCTTGAGGATCAGCTGGAACCCAAGGGGATTCATGTCTTACCAAATATCCACTCCCCACATCAAACAGCAACAGTGTCCCTTTCCGTTGGAAGAATGGAAATGTGCAGAGTACTACACATAAATAAGCATACTGCACATAAATCCAACAAAAGCAAAGAAAGACTTTAAATCTAGGGATGAGATGAACAGGCTGGAAGAAGGAGAGGCAGAAGATACTTAAGATCTGAAGCTGCCCAACAGAATTTTTATAGTTTTTTTTTTTTTTTTTTTTTTTTTTTTTTTTTTTGTAACTTTGCCAAAGTTACTTCTGAAGCAGCTTGGTCTCTGGTCTCTGCCTGCTAGTTTGGGAATTTGGATGGAGGGCATTAGGAGAGAAAATCATGTCCTAGTGTGTTAAAACCAAAATACAATCATTCTGACACCTGGAGCAGCAGCTGGAGGCCAAGCAAGGTAACCTGTATCTCCTATAGTAGAGGTATTAACATAGGACAGTTTACTGTATTGAGGCAACTGAGACTTGCTTGGGAGTTTAGGTGCATGCCAAGTTTTTAGCTCCATTTCAGTTAGTGAGCTAGTATCTTTTACCATGCCCATAAGCAGTTTGAAAGCAGAAAACACAAGTGAAAGAATTATGCTAACACAGGGAATAGAGAGGCTGGGACTGGTGACAGGGTCTAAAGCACCTTGAGAGCCTTTGCATCAGCCAGGTGGGGAGCAGTGCTTCTCCTGTGCTCCTTGGGTGATGGATGCTGCTCAGCTGTGCTCTCTGCTTTCTTCCCCTAGGATTTAATACATAGCAGTGTTTATCCACTTGGATTCTAAAACTGCTGTTTCTGTCTCAACAGCTACACTATATCTTTGCTTGTCTTGCATAGTCTTAGCTTGTGTACTTTCTCCCATCTCAATAGCAGTTTTTCYTTAGTGAAACAGCCAAGACCACACAGCTGTGCTCCACCAGGGTCACTTGGCCAACAGCAGACCCCAGGGCTGAGCAAYAAGCTCTGGTACGTGCTTAGTGGTTGGTCGGACAGGCATTCTGCAGGCACCACTGGCTGTATCGACAGTATTGACAATAGAGTCCTCCACCATAATGTGAGCTTAAATGCTCTTATGTAAATGCTACAGTGTTGATATCTTAATCTTGAATTATTCAGTTTTGTCCTTTCCAGTTCTTAGCTGCAACTGAGTCCTGGTGAAGTTATTTTAAATACAAATTGTTGTTGTTGTTTTCTGGTGCTCTTTAGTACAGTTTTAAGATTATTTTTGTAGATCTGTTGTCACCAGAATGTCATGATTACAAAGTGGGTCATTATGCACCACTCTTACGTTCATTAGCTATGAAGTTTTATTGTTGATGACTTTCCCATTAAGGAGTTTCTAGGAAAATGCTAACAGTTCTYTCATACTGAAAAATTCAGATGGCTTTTTTTCCTGACTAGAATAAGTACATTCTTTTTTACAGTTTATGGTATATTTCTTGCACCTCCTCAAATTCCTTCTAGATATTTCCAGCTCTTTCTGCAAGAGTGTTCTGAACATAGTCCTATACCAGTTCATACACTGTAATTTGCATTTTCTTTACTTACTTAATGGTTGATATATTTTGCTATTTTAGTACACTCAGCTTTTATATTTATTATCTTAATGCTTACAGTGATCAGAGGTATTCCCTGATGAACCAAAAGGACTTTTGGGAATGGTTAGGATACCCTTACCAAAGGCAGATTGGCCTGCCTGGCTCTATGCTGGATGTTATTTATCTTGACTTAATGATGCCTCCCTACAAATCTGGCCAAATTGATGAGATGTAGTTTGAGTATGTGGAGATGAAAGTGAGTGGGAGACTGGCTGGTGATAGGACCTGGAAAATGGGCAGCAGATACTAAGCASTGAGTTCCCAAAGGACATGCACTTTGGGGTCTTTTCTGAGTTTTGGTTAGTCCTCATCTGATCCAGCAGACTGTATGCCTCTTTTTGACTGGAGCACTGGTAGCATTTCCAAAATCATCCTCCAGCTTAGTTTCATGTGATAAGTCAGTTTCCATGCTGGTTGGCACCTTGATAGAACCAAAAGCAAAAAACAGAGTAAGTGGAAACAACTGGATGATTTGCTTTGAGAAGTTCACTTCTGACCTGCRCTAAAGCAATAATGTTAAACAATGAACAGTTCTATTTGAATTATATTATGGAGCTGTTATTTCTCATAAGGAAGCCTCTTTATATGCGATGTCTTCATACCTACATGTGCCCGATTCAAAAGGTTCTAGTTCAAAAAAAGAGTTGGTCATAGGCCTGTTTGTCATCCATTAGTGTCTTCCTTCTCTCAGAATATTTTTCCTGGAGTTTTTGTGGCTGCTAGGTTTTGGATTGTTCTTCATTTGTTTCCCAAAGATAACACACAAATCTTTAGCTATTAGGAACTGCATCACAGGCAACTGCTTGCACAGATTGAATACTATTCTGTAATTCCCTTGGGGATGTTTTGCTGAACGAGTATATTGGAAAAAGTAGTAAGAATCTTTTAGCATTGCAGCTGAGGATACAGGTATTTGTAATCCCCTTAAGTTTCTTGTGAGACCTCTGAGAAAACCAGACCTTGGAAGAAACTGAGTACAAATAAAGTTGAAACCATGTTTATTTAATAGAAGAGACTATTTGGGTAGAAAATTACATGTGAGGTTCAGTCTTGTGGCCTGATATGATACACTGGTGTCCATGCTAGCTATATTTTTATTGCACATACTGAGTAACTCTATGTGGAAAATGAGCAAAAGGAGCATAGGAATTTCTGTCTTGTGAATGAAATACTAGGACACAAAAMCTTGCTCTGTATCACAGGAAGTAATTCTTGCACATCTTAAATAACATCTTTCAGTCTGGTTCCTTAGCTGTAAGACTGTCAGTTCCCACACTTTCAAAAGCAGGACTGTTTCTTTGGTAAGAATTATAAGACTATCATAATGTCTTACTGGAAAATAAAGTATTGGGTGTTATGAAAGGCACAACAGGAAATGCGGGAAAGGAAATGATCAGAATGAAATCCTTAGGTTTATATTTTACTCATAATGTGTAATACTGTGTTTTGAAACTTATCGGTTTATGTCCCATTATGTAACATTAGGAGAATTGTCATTATGAAAGAAAAAGATATTTTAGTTTTAATGAGTATTTTTTTTTCTGGAAAACACATAAGATATGAATAATTTTCATAAGAATGTAGTGTGAAATAAAAAATGAAGACTAGTAACCAACTTAGTTATCTGAGAATTTTATGAATATTGATATAGGAGTTTCATAATTGACCAAATAATCAGTAGCATTGGGCAGTTAATTCAGTTACACTCTGCAACTGTGGGGAACAGGAATTTGACAGTGCCATAGCTGAAAGAAAAGGAATAACAGCAAGTAATACTAATTAAGCAGTCTCCTCTTAAATGTCTTCTTTAAGTGTTATTTAAAATAGAGACAAATTGATTCCTGTTTGGCAAAACAGTGCACTGAGAAAAAAAAAAAGGTAAAAAACATGGCTGTGTGAAATAAAAGACAATAAATAGTAATTGTCTTTTGGCAGCATCTGTTTTATAGAGACTCTATAAAGAAAAGTTCGGGAACATTGTGAAGTGGGTAGGCCACCTAAGCAAGTGTTCAGAGCACCGCTTAGTGCTTGGAAAAAATGATATTCCAATACCATGAGCTCTCTGTTCTGCTGCAACTAATGATTTAGTCTGGCTGCAATGTGCTTTGCGTGGGTTCTGCTCAGAGCTTTGCATCACCATAAAGAGCACCATCTCCTGAGAAGAAGTGTGATCATCACTRTCTTTGGCTCTATGTTATGGTACAGTGCAGTGGTCTGGTGACTGTGAAATGCAAAACTCTTAGTCACAGTATTWCCTGTCTCATTTATTTATTTATTTAGTTAGTTAGTTAGCTAGTTAGCTAGTTACCTCTTGATTCTCCTGCCATTCACTGCCCCTGTCCATGTTGTGTACTCCTCTGGCAGGCTTGATATGATCAAGCTGCTGTTCTCTCTCAGAAGCAGTGAATCCATCTCCCAAAGAGTTAGTAAATCTGAGTCCTAACATGCTAAATGTTACAACATCTACATTTTAGTGCACATTATCTTTGACTACTGTAATCTTCAGTGGTAGTATTCTGTTAAAAGGCAAACGTGTTCAGGAACATTACTGAACTTGGTTTCAAATTTTCAATTTTGTCCCTCTAAATCTGCATAAGTAAATGAGTTTTGACTGAATTGTTGAAATAGAGTAAGAACATTTCTGGTTTTTATTTTTAATATTTTTTAGTGTACTGATACTGTTACCTATTGCAGAACTAGATTTCTGCCAACCTAGAGAGTGTTTATGAATTTTATCCAAATAATATTACACTTCAGAAGGGACATCAAAAATATTTCTCTTTGTCCCTTGTTAAATATCCTAATMGCTAAGATCAAAAGACTATGGGTGCTCCTAGCCTAGCAGTGCTATTTAATCAGGATAACAAAAGATGCCTTAGTTCAGGATATTTGTCTAGCTTGCTAGCACCAACCTTCATCCTCCTGGGAAATGGGGGATGTAGATTTGAATTTCCCCATGCTGAATAAACAGATCACCCACAAAAAACTGCTACCTCTCCATATTGCTTCTAAAAGGTAATGACAAGACTTTGTGTATTYTGTTTTATTCAGTGCGCTAGTGTGATCTAGTGTGCTCCTGGTATGCTTGTCACACCAAGACTACCCCAGTGCATGGATCTCTCTCTGCCTTGTCCACTGGGCTCCAAGGAACTTAAGGAGAGAATGTTTGCCTGAGAACTTTCAAAACATTACACTGAATCAGAATCACCGAATCACAGAATCACAGAATGGTTGAGGTTGGAAGGGACCTCTAAAGATCATCTAGTCCAACCTTCCTGCTCCAGCAGGCACACCTAGAGCCCGTGGCACAGGGTGGTATCCAGGCGGRTTTTGAAGACTTCCAAAGAGGGAGACTCCACAACCTCCCTGGGCAGCCTCTTCCAGGGCTCTGTCACCCTCACAGTAAAGAAGTTCCTCCTCATATGGAGATGGAACTTCCTGTGTTGCAACATATACCCATAAAACAGGATAGCAAATGGGCAAAGCAAATGGTATTCTTTTATTTTCCTGTCTCATTTTTATGTTTCTTTTTTTATGCTTTTTTTTTTTTTTTTATCTTTTTTTTTTTTTTATCTTGCTTGAACACAATAATGGCTGTAATTCCAGTACTGAGCCCCAACTCCCAAGCTCAGTGAACTAAGAGTTCCCTTTTCTGTTGAAATGATGGTGCAAAGGTGGGGAAGAGGGAGGAAATATACTTTATACAGAAGCAAAGAAAACCTGTATCAAATATGGGTGACCTGGTAAATTTGGATTAAGTGTCACTGCCAAGCATTCTGACCGGAAAGCTGTTTTAGAGAATCCTCCATTTTCTACAGTAAGTGGTTTGACAAATAAACGTATAAAGCAACTCATTCCAAATGTTCCAACATTCTGTCATTGAAAGTAAATAAAGAAATGATTTGCGTAAGACTGACAGTCCTATACATTTACTGAGGACTGATTTAATGCTCTGCAATTTAGTGCAAAATTGGAAAGAAGCAAAATGTAATGATGAGCAAAATTTCACTGCTAGGCTTTTGAGTTGCCAAATGGTTCAGAAGCTGCAATTTCACAGCAGGATTCATTCTAGAAGTGCAAATTGGACATAAATATTTCCAGAGAGTGGAAATGTAGATTTTAAAAAATAAAGAAACAGATGTGTCCTAATACAACCTCTATTAATTATAAACAAATAACAAAGGTCTGGTTTAGAAATCCATGCATTAAAAAATTGTTAATGAATTAATGTCAATTGTAAATCCGTGTCTATGAATATTTCAAATGGTTGGTGAGTTTTGGTGCATTATTTCATGATAATTGCCCATAAAATCTTGGTGTGTTGGCTGCTGAACAAGAAGTAATATGTCCATTACATATCATTTTTTTCTAGTATCACATTAATACTCTAACTCATTAACCCATCTATTGTTGCTGCCTAATAGTGCATTAACCTGTTCTTGTTTATTACTGTTTTTAAACAATGGGATGAATTTTCCAATAGAGAAAATAGATTAGATTAGATCGTACTTTACCACAGAGATGTATAAGGCAGAATGTCAGATTCCTCCGTGTTCAAACCAGCTGTACCTTGRGGAAGTAATGGACACTAACCCAGCAAATGGAAATTTCTATTCCGTATTCATATACTCAGCTTGCAGACATATTTAATCTTTGGAATGGCTTTTGGGAGAGTTTAGTTTATCATAACACTGAGTCAGCACTATGGATATTTACATTACTGTATTTTTGCTATAACCCTTTAAGATGAGTATTGGAATCAATAGAGATTTTGAAGATACACAAATAGGACAATCCGCTAGTGCCGGCTCTTGACTCAGTATGAAAGCAAAAGCTCATTTATAAGAGAAATTCTGTCGATAGTAGTCGTAGGATATATTTGCAACTCCTATTGAACAAAGGGGCTTTAGCTCAGAAAAATGCTGATTATAGATGGTAGTGATCGACCAAACCCCGTATGATRTCTGTTTGATTAAATGTATGTTTTTGATGGGGCAGGCTGATGGCCTTTTTCCACTGTTGGACAGAGTGTCAGATAGTACTTGGAGCCAGTGCTATTATCTAGCAACTAAGTTCCTGTCTTAGAGTAAAGACTATCTGAAGTTGGAAACCTGCAAGAAGGAAACAGTGCATGAGAGAAACAGTGCAATAGATAATTATTTGAGAAAGCCAATAATGTCATTAAAAAATCTGGAAAAGATGAAGACAGAGAAAATATGGGCAAGTTTATACCTTAAATAGTCCAGGTAGACAAGCTTGTTCAAAGCTCTGGATTTTTTTTTWAATAAGAAAGTAGAAAAAAAATCACTTTTGAGGGAAAGGAAGAGCAAAACTGAAGAGAGAATGAGTATAACATAAAAATCCAAAATCATACTTTCATGGAAGGCTTTCTCAGAAGTCTGGAGAATGCTGACAACATTTTTCAGCACAGGAGCTATTTTGGTGAAACAAAATAGAAAACAAAAATAGTTTGACAAAATAATTGTATCTCCAAATGCTATTACAATAACTACATTGGCAAAGAGCTTGGTACACCAGTGATAAAACCTATGCATTTTTTATGTTTTTATACACTGTCCATACACTATGTTTTTATGCACTGTCCACCTGTCCAGTCCACAGTTCCGCAGCTTGCCTATGCAGATGTTATGGGATGTTATGCCCATCCATTATGGGCATAATCTTCTTGTAGCTCATACTAGTGTGACACTTGAAAACATCTAATTCGTGGGAGATACTTCCAAAATCATTTCATATTGCAATGCATGTGAGCAAATACATATATATTTATATTATTATATATAGTATGCATACATCCAAATATATATATATATACACACACACGGACATTCCAGTCATACACATTCATACACATACATGACACACACCCATGTGTGCACACACACATACAGGCACTATTTAAGAAGTAGCTTCTTAATTCAGAGATCAGTGGTGTACTTTCTTAAGTGTCTAGATGCTGCAAGAAGCAAGTTTATTTAAAACACTAGAGATTATACTTTGGAAAAATTGCTGTGTGCACAATAATGACTGTCTATGCAGTTAGTCATAACAGCTTCTGTCTTACATTAGCTAATGTACATTTCTGAATTCAAAGTAGCAGCAGTTATTATAATTATAATAATTGATGTTTTGTTTTATAAGTATAGTTGTGCATACCATTTAAACCCTGTGTTTAGCAAATATAAACTGAATTTGGCTTTAATATCTTAGCTGAGARGAGTCAACATCTTTTTCCTTGCAAATAGAGAAAATAATATTGTGGCTGTTGCCTGAAAGGRAAAGAGGCAAGCATGGAACTAAATTGCACACTTAAACTAGTAGAAGAATCTTAAGAAAAAAAAATCTGTAGTTACAGATATTTAGAAAGTCAACAGGCAAACATCTGGCTATCATATCTTCCAGATATGATATATCTTGCTAAAAATAGCACCATCAAAAACCCCATAAGAACATACTGGTCTGGGAGAAAAGCAGAAGGTAAAAGTTATTTATTCATCTTTCCATGGCTTTCTCTGCAACTAGGTTTGCTCACAGTGAAATAATATTTCACAGATGAATTCTGCTTAGTGCTTATCTTAAAACAGATTTTGTTCCATGTAGGTTTTTTTTTTTTTTTTCTGAAAGCAAAATGTGCTAGTCCTTTCCAGTGATTGTTTGCTGTTAACTTTCAATGTGTTATAATGTGGATAGTGATCCTTTACAAAAAAATTCTAGCTGAGATACAGGATATATTTCTTGTTTTCAGAAGGGAATGAGTGCAATGTCTCATCTCTCAGAAGCTAGTGACTGTCAGTTATTGCAGACAGTTTAATGGAAATCATATTAACATCCAAAATCCATTTTACCCATTTCTCCAGTGTACCGCTTACTTCTGTTTTGTTTACCTTCCAYATACCACAGGATGATTCATGCCATTAATTGAACTACATGTCTGCAGAGAACATTTTAACCGTTTTCCTTCCAGTGATGAAAATCAGCAATGTTAYAGCATCTGTTTTAGCATGTGCAAGTAAAAATGTGCCCTGCAACTACCTGGATTGCGCTGAATACATTGCTTAGCCAAAACAACATACTCCATCTACAAACTGTTCAGGGAAAGAGTGTATTAACGGCAGTTTATGTACCCATTTTCTTTGAAAAGTACGTTACAGGTGACATATGGTTCAGTGCATAAAACTCCTTTTGATAATGTACAACACAGACAAAATATTTTTAATTGCAGTATTTAAGCTCTGTAGAGCATGCTTATGTCTTGATGATGTTCTGACATCCCGGTTCTAGATCTTGATATMCTAGCTGAAGAGGTTAGCAGCATGAAGTATTTCTTGTTGGCTGGAAATGACATTGCATACACCTCTGGAAGGACTGAGTTCTCCAGCTTCTTTAAAAGCTAGTGCGGGTACTAGATAAAATTGTCTTCTAGAGATCAGTTTTAATTTTATTATTTTTTGAAATCTGAAAGAGGAAATAAATYCTTCCATCTGATACCTTCTGTTAAAGCTAATGAGAGAAGTACAAGAATTGGGATATTATGCCTTGCTTATTGGAAAAATATATTTTGACAATGAAAATACGTATTATGCTGCGGGATTGTCTCAAAAGGCAAATAGCTGAGTCCTGCCTTAACAAAGGTCAAGAAAATACTACTCAAGAATGAACTCCTTAAAGCAGGAATAGGGAGAAGTGCTTTGAACAGCCTTCTCAAGGCTTCTCAAGATTGAGCAGCAATCAATCTAATTAGTCATGGTGTTAGTTTTCTTCCAATAGCGACTCCTTTCCAATCACTGGCATATGATACACACATAACAAGCTGATTTGCAATATCATATCTATACATCTGCATATTAGACAGGTGCTCTAGTTTTATAAGCAGGTGTCCAGGTTTCTGTGAGGGTATGTGTGATAAAGAAGATCACTCAGAACTACTACATAGGTKTAGGTGAGGGAAGGCAAGGAAGAACATTTAGACCTCCTATCTCATATTTASTCTATTATTTGAAAGATTTAGGGGCAGATGTGCAATCTGGGACGTTTTCCAAATTCATTTTTCAGAACATTAGGTGTTCTCAACATTGGACACACTAAGCAAATCTCTCTTTGTAACAATTCCGCCACCRTACTGAAGATGAGCTGCTTCCAGGATGAAAATAGATGGCTGAAAACTTGGGCCAGAGCAAGCAATTTAGGCATAAAAATAAGCTTAAAAAGTTCTCAGATGGTTTTCATTCTTCTCTCTATATTCCRCTTAAGGTTTCTCCATGCCTTTAAGCACTTGTATAATGGAAACTTCTTAAATGGAAACAGAAYGTTTCTCCAAAATAGCTAATTAACYATATCTGACAAATTCAATTTAATTGTTGGGGTAACACAGCATTTACAGGAGCACTAGTAGTAAATATTTCTGCACTTTTTTTGTTGTTGTTGTTGCCTTTATGTAAACAAAAAAATAGCATCAAACAGGATCATACAGGAATAGTTTAAGTAGTCCTTTAACATCTTTACTCAAAGTAACATAAACTTCCTTTTTGGTCAGATACCTGAGTTTTAGCTATTGTCTTTTATTAATGATTTTGGTAACCATGGATAACATTCATGCTTGAAGTTTGAACTGTGATTCAATTCAAAGAAATTCGATTCAAACAAAAATTCGTACTAACAAACAGAGARGGCCTTGTTGGAGATGTGAAGGTGGGGGGTAACCTTGGCTGCAGTGACCACGAGCTGGTGGAGTTCAAGATCCAACGAGGAGGAGGCAGGGCAGTAAGTAGCCTTGCCACGCTGGACTTCAGGAGG
>NW_020455093.1:810634-852648 GCF_003342845.1 Nothoprocta perdicaria
CTGGAACAGGCTGCCCAGAGAGGTTGTGGAGTCTCCTTCTTTGGAGATCTTTAAAACCCGCTTGGATGCAGCCCTGTGCCACGTGCTCTAGGTGACCCTGCGTGTGCAGGGGTGTTCGACTCGATGACCTCTGAGGTCCCTTCCAACCTTGGGCATTCTATGATTCTATGAAAGTACCTTCTACAAAACACAAGTGGAGAATTTCTCCAGCAAAATGGTTATGATAGAATTAACTCTTTTGAAAATGATTAAGCATTTCACTAAATCTGCAGTCTTTTCTTGCTCTTAGTTTTGTGTAATGTCCAATATAATGAATTGCTGTAGCATTTATTGTACTGTGACCGAGTCACAATTAAGAAGATGACCTTTAAACTTAGCAGAGAAGGAGGAGTATTTCTACAGAAAATGCTTCCATTCCTTGAGAATCCTATCAGTCTAGTAAGGAAGTTATGTGAATAACCATAAAAATATCATGAATTTTAAGTACATAAATACTGTTAAATCATCTGCATGTGAGGAGGACCTTTTTCACTGTGAGGGTGACAGAGYCCTGGAACAGGCTGCCCAGGGAGGTTGTGGAGTCTCCTTCTCCGGAGATCTTGCAAACCCGCCTGGATGCTGCCCTGTGCCACGTGYTCTGGGTATCCCTGCTGGAGTAGAGGGGTTGGACTAGATGATCTCTAGAGGTCCCTTCCAACCTTAACCATTCTGTGATTCTGTGATTCTGTGTAAACTGGAGCTTTATTCAGCAGAGGAAATAATAAACTTTATTATTTAGCAGAGCCATGCAGAGCAAATCCATACTGGTTTCTTAATAGTGACCACTGTATAACATAACTAAGAGAGGAGTCAATAGAAACTTCAGCAGTAATGAAAAATGCTCCCTATTTTGTAAACAGGTCATCTTAATCAGTTCGCCTGACAGCATTTCTGATATTTCTCAGAGCATAAAAACATGTCCATTCTGATAACATCAAAGGGCATTCAACATTTACACTACTTCTGAATGTCTAAGGCTTTTCTGTGCTAACTAGTTCAAAAGTGACTCCTCTTTGGTCAGAAAATGGTTTCCCTAAGTGCCCTGACGGTTTTTGTAGTTACAGAAAGGACTTTTAACTACACAAATTTTAGGGTCAATGATTCAGAGCAATAGGGAAAGGCCTTGGAGGTGGGGAATCAGGTCTAAGGTATAGGATACAGGCTGCTATATCATGTAGACTCACGTATAGCCTCCTAAGGGTCCTGTCTAAGGCTATAGGATACATTCCCCTAAAAAAAATGAGTATTATCTAGAACATCATTGTTGTTATTTCATCTTAAAGCACATTACTTTGAGCTAGTCTTTCCTAAAACTGTGATAATGGATGTATGCACAGACATGTTAGAAGAAAAYAAACAAGAAACAAACCAAAAGAAAAAGTTATGCAACAGTTTTTCCCCCTGGAGATTGAGGAGCAAGCCATGCATATTGCATGTGAGACACATTCCTTGGTACTGAGGAAGAGTGCTGAGGGAATTGGCAGGGGTTATTGCTCAGCCACTCTCCATAATCTTCGAGAGCTCTTGGAGAGCAGGGGAGCTGGAAGAGGACTGAAAGAGAGCCGACATCGCTCCAGTCTTCAAAAAGGGCAAGAGAGAGGAGCTGGGAAACTACAGGCCKGTCAGCCTCATCTCCGTCCCTGGAAAGGTGATGGAGCAGCTCATCCTAGAGAGCAGCTCTAGGCATGTGATGAAATGAAGGGGTGGATGGATGATATGAGAGCCGTGGATGTAGTCTACCTTGACTTCAGCAAGGCTTTWAACACCATTTCCCATAATATCCTCATAGGAAAGCTCCGGAAGTGTGGACTGGACAAGTGCACAGTGGGGTGGATTGAGAACTAGCTATTATGGTGATAAATGGGGACAAGTCCAGTCAGAGGCCTATGGCCAGTGGTGCCCCCCATGGGTCAGTACCGGGCCCAGTGCTGTTCAACCTGTTCATCGATGACTTGGATGAGGGCACAGAGTGCACTCTGAGCCGAGTTTGTGGATGGTAACAAGCTGAGTGGAGTGGCCAACACTTCAGAGGGCTGTGATGTCATTCAGAGGGACCTGGACAGGATAGAGACTTGGGCAGAGAGGAAACTCATGAAGGTCAACAAGGACAAGTGTAGTGTCCTGCACCTGGGGAGGAATAACCCCAAGCATCAGTACAGATTGACCTGCTGGAAAGCAGCTCCATGGAGGGGGACCTGGGAGTCCTGGTTGACACCAAGTTAACCATGAGTCAGCAGTGTGCCCTCATGGCCAAGAAAGCCAATGGGATCCTGGCGATCAGGAGGAGTGTTGCCAGCAGGTGGAGGGAGAGGATCCTGCCCCTCTCCTCAGCTCTAGTGAGGCCCCACCTAGTGTACTCTGTGGAGTTCTGCATTCCCCAGTATTAGAGGAATGTGAGGTTTCTAGAGAGCATCCAGCATAGATCAACAAAGATGATTAAGTGGCTTGAACATCTATTTTATGAGGAAATACTAAGCGAGCTGGGCCTACTTAGCCTGAAGAAGTGAAGATTGAGAGGAAATATGATCAATATATACAAATACCTGAGGGGAGAATGTAAAGAACATGGGCTAAACTCTTCTCAGTGGTGGCCCATGACAGGACAAGGGGTAATGCGTATAAATTAAAACAGAGGAAATTCCATCTGCATGTGAGGAATAACTTCTTTCGCCTGAGGCTGACAGAACCCTGGAACAGGCTGCCCGGGGAGGCTGTAGAGTCTCTTTCTCTGGAGATCTTCCAAACCCKCCTGGATGTGATCCTGTGCCATGTGCTCTAGTTGAACCTGCTTGAGCAGGTAGGTTTAGACTAGATCATTTTTAGAGGTCCCTTCCAACCTCAACCATTCTGGGATTCTGTAAAAATTAGTTCAGAACAGATGCATATTTTCAGTAACCAGCTTTGGGAGATACTCTGGGTGTCCAGAAGGTCAGCTCAAGATGGAAAGAATCGATTGTGGTGTCTAAATAGTACTCTAATTCTTAACAGTTACTACTATTTTTGGGGGGTATCTGTTCTACATATATACCACATAAATACATATATGTGTATACACTCCCCCCCACATATATATGTGCATATATTTTTATTCATCTACATATATAAATATATATATATACATATATGTACACACATATMTATATCTATATCTATAAAACCACTAATTCTAGCATCTAGTTGGTAGATTCAAAGATTCAAATGTGGAAATGAAGTTTACATTCTTTACTCAGAATAAAGGCTTGATATTGCATTATTTACACTGTCTGGAGACCATTTCAAGGACTACGTACTTGATTGCAGCTTTACGGGATTTTCAACTCATTTATCTTTAGATGTTAGCTTTAGACATTAAGAACCTAATCTAAGCAAATTTTGTTATATTCCTTCTATTAATAAGATCCTGAAGAGGTGACAGAATGACCCACTTCAGTGAGAGAAATGTAAAATAGGAAATTAAATATATATTTTTTTTTACTGTGAGCAGTTATCCTCAAGTGTGAATGGAGTCCCCATCCTTGAAGATACTCAGAAACACTTGGAAAGCTGTTTTGCAAGTGGCTTATCTCTAACCCACTTAATTTTACTACTCATTTTGATTTTAGATTGCTAGCATAGATTAGATAAATCTCAGTGATATTAGCAGTACCTAAAATCCAGACTGATATGCTGAAGGACAGCTGGATGTAAAGAAAGATACCTACCTCTATGGTGAACTGAGGAACACTGAACAAGCAAATTAAACCAAAGTCTTCTGAGATCCAAACTAGAACCATTTAACCACAGAATTACCCTTCCCCTGTGTATTTTGTCAACACATGATTTAGAATTAGAAGACTTAATATGAACATTATATAAAGGAATAAAATATATGCACTTGCAAAATGTCATAAGACTTACAGCAAAATGTTTTGCAGTTGTTTCAGTACTGAAACATTATAATTACATTTCCATGATTATGACAGATACATCACATTGAAACATTTTCTATTCTTTGTTCTTTAGTATTCTGATTAGATAAGATTTAATAACTAAGATACCTTTTCTGATTCTGACAGTTCTTATTACTTTCTTCTACAAGGCAATTAATTCAGATTATTATCTGAACAACAACAGCATCAAAAATGTATCTAAAAACACAGGAGAAAAAATATATTGATAATTCTATAATATGTCTCTTTTATATTCTTTTCATTTCAGTAAGGTATAATTTCATCAAAAGTCAAGAGGAAAAGGAAATGCCAACATTTACTTTTATGCTTCTAAGGTTGACTGGGAATAGATTTCTTTAAAATCCCCACATGATTGTATTTGTTAATGCTTTATTAAATGAGAAACAAAATGTTGTTATTTTACTTGTCTGTATTATGTTAAGTCTAAATGAATTTGGAAAGTGTATTTTAACTGCATTTTTGGCTTAATGCAACTATAATATACAATTTGAAAGAATCAAAGAAACCTGAATGGTAATAGTGCTGTCCTTCGCCTGAGCCATGAAAGAAAATGGCCAGAATCTTTGGAGAACAGAAATCTTGAATAGATAAAGCTAGATATATACTGTCATTGAAGCAGTCTGAAAATAAGCCAGATATTAGTTTGTTTAGTTGCTTGAAATCTCTGCTTCAAAACTTGGATCAGTGGAAGAGTTTTTCTGTTCTTTTGTTGCTGTGGAAGTGATGCTTAAACTTCCACTTCGACACAGCCAATCGACAGTTCCTAGATTTTTTTTTCCTTAAAGAATATGAACAAGTGAAATTGGATAATAGCCCTAAAGCCTCCCATTTTAATTTAAAAGTGGGAAAAATTACTTGTCATTTGATTTTTTCCCAAATGACTTACCTCCCACAAAGCTGATAAATGATGTAGTTGGTGAATCTCTCAGAAGCACATTCTTTAGTATTTTGGGTTACAGTTGCAGCAAGGAAACTGACGCTTGATGTCACAAGTTTTTTGGCTCTCCTCCAACTTCTCCCATTTAGTTTATTGCTTCCARTGTCTTCCTTGGTGAAATGAAGCAAAATTGCCTGTTCTCCATTCAAAATTATAGGGTGGATCCTTTGTAGACACAATGGCTCAGTTCCTGAGAGTAGAACATTGGATCCTTCTGGTATACAGAGAGTGAACATAAGTAGTAATGTATTTGAAAAGCACAGTACTGATCAAATTCTCACAGTAGTAATTCAAGAAAGACTGGGATGAATCATGGACATCACCTCAGCAACAGAAAAAAAAAACCCCAAACTTCTGAGAACTGGGGCAGAGGAACAAACCCCATCTACCATTTTGTCCRTTTTTATTGGGTTATTTGTACTTTCCATCCCATTTAATAATTTTAGAGAACTTTAAAACAACATTTTTAAGGGAGAGCCTTCATAGCCAAGGTGTTTGTCAGCATTTAGAATATTCTTGTTTTATTTAAACCTAATGAACCTAAATAAATTACATTGTGTATGTATAGATGTGTGACACATATGAAGATAAAAATACTGCACTAGATTAAAAAAACCTTTTAAAAACTTTAGTAATGCTATAATACAAGTACTGTCAACTTGTAGCATAGCCTTTTTCACAATATGAAGCTGGACTTATAATTCAATTTATCACTGTGCCTTTTGGTATCATCATGAACTTTGTGTCCAATAACCTCCAATCTTCCCATTTATAGTCATGAAGCAATCCAAATGGGGAAAAAATACAGTTATTCATAGTCTTTGGTTGCATATTTTAGATGAAAACATAATACCTTGTAATCCATGGGATGCTCAAATAACATATGTAATAATTTGGAGCACTAAGGTATTAAGTTGCTGAATCTTGAATTGACTATGTTGTTTTTCTCTGGCAAAAGGGACAAAYCCTATTTGCTATCAGTAGGCATCCTGTAAAGTCTCAATTCTTATACAAAGTTGAAGAGCCTGATATTTCACCCCAGAATGTGCTTTTCCAAATGGAATGGTCTTATGGCAGTAAGTTGAACAATTTCCCTATCGATGTCTTTCCCAGCACAGGGACTGCTCAGAAGATCTCTCCAATGAGTAATGCTGGGTTAGCTTACACATATATCTGCTTTAGGAGTCCGTGCTGCAGTTCCTCATTTTGTGACACTTGTTAGGTGTCTGATAACTGTCTGGCAGCTGAACTCTATCTCAGCATCCAGAGAAACACAGTGTGAGCTGGATGATGTAGAGAAATCATCAGGTTAAAAAAAAAAAATTGCTTGCAGTGGAAAGTGAAGAATATTCCAGTACTACCTGTGTGCATTGCCAAGGATCTATGTCAGGTTGTGGAGCTGAGAAAAAAATGAGATACTTGTCCTCTTTGGTAATATTTTTAAGAGGAGCGAATGGATTCATTATGGTCTTATGTATGGGGGTAAATTCTACCTTAGAGTAGCCTGGTTCTAGGCTATAATTGACAGGAATAAAAATGAACCTAAAGAATTTAAAACAACATGACAGACCTCATATAATATACATTGAGAAAAATAAAACTTTTAAAACATACACTAATCAGTCTTAATAGTCCTTCTCACATTTGTCCTCTGCTATATCACCTAGGAACTGCAGGCGGTGTGGACAGATCTGCTCCATGTACCTGTTATATCTATAGCAGGACTGCAATTGATTAAAGAAGGGCTGCAAAACCTAACTGTGGTGCTGCAGTACTCTGACAAGTACTTGAGACAACTAAGTTAAAGTCAGCCAAGCTATATCTAACTCCACTAAAGAGACCTTTGGATTTTATGGCAGATCTAGCTTTAAAACATGAAGCTTTTACGTTGAAAAGCAAAAAAGACAGTAGCAATAGCTGCTGACACTCCTCCTACTATACCTGCTAGCAGGGTTATAAGGGTTATGGTTCATTATTTTGCTCCTCTCTTGCTTGGGAAAAGGAGTTGAAGCGTGTGCGGCACAATGTGATGTCTCTGGAAGGCACAGGGCCTGTCCTGCCGGAGAGCTGCCATCCCTGGAGCCGTCTCATCCTTGCCAGCGACCGCCTGCTTCAGCCTTAGCAGTCAGCGAAGCCTCTGCTCTGAAAGCCAGCGCTGGGCAGATGTGGTTTGGAGCTGACGATAATGAAGTCTGACTGCCTTAGGTTGACTTGTTTGTCCTGGGCAAAACATCTGCGTTTTTTTCCCCTTTGTGCTCCCTGATGTGTTTGACTGATGACAGCAAATATGATTTGCACTGTGCAGGTTCACAGGCGCAGATATTTTGGGGTGGGGAGGTGAACTCCCTATTGTGTTTAATGACAGCTACTCATGAATAAGATGAAAAGACTGAAAAAATATTATTTTCTTTTTTGTTTTTGTCTCCCTCATTTCTTCAATTGGATAAATTTCTTTTGGAATAAGGTCTCCAGGGGAAAGATGTATATAGCAACACTTAATAYGGACACTGAAGGATGTTTAAATTAATTAAGAAGAAAGAATACAGTAGAGAAATTTCCTCCCAAAGATATGAAAGGAGCCGCAAGCCAAAGCCTTTATAATATTAAAAAAGTAGTCTTTCAGAAGACTAAATTATTTACATTTTTTGAAACGCCTAGCCCTTTGAACACTGTGAGATGATCTGATCTGCCCATATTTAGAAAAAGACTAAAAAGAGACAGGCTTGTATGTTCTAGTTAAACAGTCAAAGCGCAGGACAATACTGGGGATTTCTAATCAAATGGAAGAAAGCAATGATCTAAAATAGAAATGGCGGCCTTTCATAATATCAAGCAATACAGTGATTTGATCTTGTAGCTGATAATGCTTGATAGACAAATAAAAGAAAAAATGTAAAGGTTTAAGATTTGTTTTTTGTATGACATGTAAGCAACTTCCCTTCTGTGTAAGTCCAATGAAATGCCTGAAATGAGTTTAATTTCATTCTTTAATATCTTCGGGATCAGCTTTTTATATACTTTTTTTTTGAAACTGAATTTTCAGTGATGTGCATAGAACATTTAAACTGAAGTCCCACATAGTTTTTTATAATAGAGGTGAAGGCTTAAATAGTATTCACAAATTTGGATTTAAGCCTATGCAGAAAATCTACATATGGGCCAGGAATAGCAAAACTAGATTCTGAGGTCTGAAGATGAGCTTCAGCACTTGTAGAGGGCTTCAAGATAGTGGTGATTTTCATCCTGTCCTCTCCTTGTATTTTCTCTCATGCAGGCTTATTAAATGGCTTAAATCATCCTGTGGTGTTCTGCTCAGTTTGTAGTAACAATTAAGAGAAACCTTAAACTGATCTCTTTGCACCTTATTTTGGGTGACAGAATAATTAATAGAACTTATTGCTTCCATGCCAACCCAGGAGCACTTATATAACATGCTTTTCAAGTTTCTAGTAGGCAAAAGCAACAGTCTCTGCCAACTGATTATACAATATTCTGGTTTTGGAAGGAGAATCTATGTTTTCTGTTACAAATACTTGTTCTTTTGGATAAATTCAAATTAGATTTTTAAACTCAAAGCAATTTCTATTCCATCAGAAAGCACACTTCTTTCCTGCACCTGCAAAACTTTTAGAAATTAAATGATTTGGGGATCTTGAACTATCTATAAATTCTGATTGAAATTAGCTGATTTTACTCATTTCTTTTCCTCTGGAGAACTTTGGCTTCTGTGAGGGATTTTTGGATGATTTTTCATTGTTGCTTTCTCACCACAAAATCAATTAGATAAATTAATGGAATAAAAATCCATCAAAGGCAATTAGATATGAAAACTCAATTCAGTAGGTCATAGTTCCCCAATTCCTTGTTGCCTGCTAGAGTATTTTGAGGAAGTGCTRCTGTTTGCTTGTCCCGTGCGTGCATCCTTCTCTCATGACCCCTGCTTAGATGTTATCAGAGGGAATGCTAGAGTAGGTGTCACCAGGTACAGCTCTATTCATTACTGCACCTAGACAGAAAGCTTGTCCCCTTCCAATAAATAAGTAATACAACCATCTTGTGACAGATGCACTGAAAAACTGCAGTGTGTGTCAGGAACTCAGGCATGGCAGGGCATTTTTATGATGCTCAAGACTTGTTTCCTTGTTCTCTAACAGCCCACTCCTTCGTGGGTGAAGCTGGAGAACATCCTCTTCTGATTTGGTGCTAAGCTGTCCCTCCGTGACCTGCTGGAATTGTGAAGCTGCTTAACATGACACAGGGAGCACCAGTTCTGTAACACGCTACACATTTTTCACTGTCTTCACCTGAAATGAGTTTACAACTACCTCCCTGAAGTGTTCCTTAAATGCTGTAATTCTAATAAAAAGCTCTTATTTACTGTCTTATAGTTGCGTTTGCACAACCCTCCATAGATTTCATAAGCTCAAAAAAAGAAAAGACTTTGACAGCCATAGTGTTGGAGAGCTTCTCTTGTCTGCAGCTTATCCTCATAAAATCAAAATGTACATAGTCAGATAGTAGGACAATTAAAATAATATTTTACTACTCCATTGGTCAGTGCAACTTCACTAAGATCAACTTCTGCAAGGCAGAGACATTAAGAGACATTAGTCTGGCTGTATTTATATGTCCTTGTCCATGTTTAAGTTATCRATCAACCTAATTTATTTATTTACTCTTTTATTTGAGAATGAAAAAGCATTAAGTTGGTTCTCTTTTTTTGGACTTCCAAAAGGGTCCCCATGGAAGTGTTTTGAAATGATTTTGCATTAATTATATAGCATGATAACATGTTCTCAGCTATACTAAATTCCTTTTTGGTAAACTTGGATCAAAAAGTCTTGTAGCCTGCACTGGATGGATAGTTTCAGGATAATTATGATAGAATAATTTTTAGTTCATGTGACTTGAACAAAACATTATTAGGCCATCTCATTTTTAAATACATGAAATTTTATCACACCTGGAGAACTATTAAAACTCTTGTAAAAGACAAATGCATGTAATTTTCATCAGCCAATCTTTTGCTCTTTGTTTTCATCAAAGATGRAAGAAAGACAATGAAATGGACCTTATAAAAGTCTTGCCACACAATACTATGAGCTTCAGGATGAAGTAGTTTTATTCTAATAAATGATGCATAATGAGTTTGTACAGACCAATGGATCTTTTTCACATTAACAGCTGTAGAGTAGAAACTTTTCATGAATGCTTCCATAAATTAGATTTTTTATACATTATTTCATGTATAATTGCTGCCTAAATTGCACAGGGCATGCTTTCCCTTGGTTGATATATTGTATTTCACATAATGTTCTTAAATAATAAATATTGCATTATTGAACAATAATATCGTTAAAAAAAAAGTTTAGCCTGTATGAGACACTATCAAATGATCCATCCAGTATAGTTACGTCCAATTGAATTATAAATTGATATAAATTGTTTCAAAAAGGATTTAACCATGATTTGATTTAATAATAAAAATAATTATAATATGCTTTATGTTCTTAGATAAGGATGGTTTTCAGATGGCTGAGATTCCAAAAAAATATATCCTTTAAGACTGATCATTTTGGCTGATTGACAAGTCTTATGGCATGCACTTTGCTATTATTTTTTCTTCTAGTATCTGAAATGTATAAAGAAGCATAACTGTTTGAGCAGTAAAAAGGTACTAGGCTGTCCATGGAATAATGCCATTAAGAATTTCTTTTGCAGGGATTCATATCCCCAAAGTGCAAAGTTCCTGCAAGTAAATAAGAAATATGTCTTCTCACAAAAAAAAAAAAAAAAAAGTTATCTGTTAATTTAGCTATGATTGTGGAGCTAAATTAATCCAGTGTTGGGAATACAATTCAGGCTTCTGAGTGTTGTTGTTTAATGTCCAATAATAGTAAATTTTAAATTCAAAAAGACATTCAAAACTTCAGAATATCTGCTTGAAGGGCTGTAGAACAAAGGGAAAACAAACAATAAGAATAATCAGAGGTCTAGGAGATGTGGCTTATTATAGATATGTTATCTAGCGAAAACAGGAGTGAATGAGAAATGATAATGGACTTCAAGTGCACAAAAGTTAGCTGCAAACAGAGCATGAAGTCTCCATAATTACTGAGCCTAGTACAAGAAATAATGAGATCATGTTTCAACAAGAGGGAATTACTTTAGAGATTAAAAACARAAGTCTTTGTAGCTGCAAGAACAGGTTAGCAATGAAACAGATTGCTGAGACAGACTGTAGGATCTCTGTCACTGGAATACATTAAAAACAGCCTAAGAAAACATATGACAATATTTAGGTCAATAGAGGGAGAAGAGGAGAGAACGGCCTGGTTCTCTTTGTTTCTGTGGTGTATCTGAGATATGTATCAAGAGGCCAAGCAGTTCTAAGAGTGCTCATTGTTTAACAGCAGCAGGAATAGGAAGTCATATCCAAAGGGAAAAAAGCAATGGCAGAGATCTCCACCTGCTCTTAAACTCATGTGGCTATTTTTATATGAACAGGAAGACTGTAAAGAAGCCTCTGAGGTCCTCCAGATTCTCAAGGAATTTCTGAGAACATCTCTCTATGTTGGGAACCTGTTCAGACAGAATGGTTTTCAACAGCACTTGTTTCACTGAAGAGGTTATGCAATAAAACCTAGCAGAAAAAAAAGTTCTGGTGTTCCTAGACTCTCCTCAGCAGCTGATCCATTTGACCATGTTCCCACTTTTCGCATAACGGTACGACAAGCCCAAAATGAAAGAGAAGACCTCAGTTAAAGCACGTTTCTCTGTTTTAATTTTTTCTTTTTAGCAGAGAGGTGCAAAAAGATTCTGCACATATTTGCATCGAATTGAGTGACTTTCTTACTACAGTAATACATTTAATTTGGGTAATGTGATTTCTTTATTGACTTGATAAATATAGCTTGACTGTAGGCACCTGGCACAACCAACTCAGCCATAACAACTGAAAGGAATGAATTTATATTAATAACATATTTAATATCATATTTTAATATTCTACAGTAGGATTTGATAAAGTCTTGCAGCCCACATCTATTGACAAGCTCTTCAAACCACCTCCTTCATAGAAGAAATGATGASTTTTGTCATATGCCTTGAAAATCAGCTGTCTCAGTTACCATCTCTCAGCAGCTCTTGATATAAGCTTCTAGAGTCTCTGTGACTACTGACAGCTAAATTATGTCACCTTGTCTTTGACAAGCTACTAAAAGCCTGCTGATTTCTTAGCCACTAGTTTTGCAGTCTTCAGTGCGACTTATGAAAAGCATTGAGTTCTGTTTTAACTTGATACAGATAAAATTTTCAGTTCTGTCATTTATATTAAGCATATGCCAACTTGTATGGGAATAAATTAATACCTAGGTCTTCTTTTATAATATATGCTTGGAAACCAGCAGTGGTTTTATTGGGTAGAAAAATAGTGCTATTATAAAACCTCTACCATAAGAGATGGGAGGTTCTCTGGAAAGAAAAAGACTGTAGCAGTAATCATTGTGCAGCAGGGTAGGGGGTCAATCGATACTATAGCCAGCATACTCCACAATCAATAACCTGCAGCAAAAAATAAGTAGTAAAAAGAAAAGGAGATCAAAATGTTGGAGGCATGATAGCCTAGAATTATGACCAAAGCTTTATAATAATAACTGGAGAATATAAAAATGAAGCATCTAGCTAAAAAGAAAAAGGCAAAAAAAAAAAAAAAAAAATCCAGTTGCTTCTTTTCAGGTAAAATATGACAAAAATATGACTACTAATATTGCCCTGTGATCTGGGCAATCGTGCTCAGGCTGCGCATTTCTCACACCCTCCACTGACATCCCTGGCCAGCGTCTGCTCCGCCTCGGATGTGACTNAAAAAAAAAAAAAAAAATCCAGTTGCTTCTTTTCAGGTAAAATATGACAAAAATATGACTACTAATATTTATGGATAACATACAGTGCAATGCAGAGTGTACAGATATCTCTGAAGCCTGACAATCCCTTTGAGATTCTCTCTAAAGGTCTGACATAAATGAAAGAGGCTTCAGTTCAGAGCCTTAGTTAAAAACTACTTTTTGGCAAAATGGCTTTCGTGATTTATCAAAAAGCTAAGCCTTTCATGGGGACATAGTAGTTTCTTAGAAACTATGAAACTGAACTTCTCAATTCCAGTACAAACTCTGAGATTCAAACTGAGAAAAAGGAACACTGCTAGATTAATAGGTAGCCTTGAACTGAGCGTTCCTGTAGGAGAACTAACATTTCCCATCTGAATCAAACAGATAAGGGAATGGGACTTCTTACCTTCCAGCTTTCTTAACCACTGGGCTATTCATCGTCCTGGAAGGGTTTTTTTTTTTTTTTTTTTTTTTTTTTTTTTTTTTTTGTCTACAGTTGTCTTAGCTTTTGCCCTAGTTTAGTTATACAGTAAAAAAATACTCGGTGGTGGCAAGTACTTGGATGTCTTTTTCATCATCATCTTTACAACCAGCGCTCTTGTTTTGAAGATTGAATCTCTGTAAGTTATAGCAGATTCAGGACTCGATGCCTGAATGCTGTGGGCAGATGTATTCATATGAGCATGCCTGCATGGACAGAGCTTCATACACACTGTTGAGCAAATATAACTGTTATATATATATAACAATCTAGTTTGCAACACATGAAATATTCCATTTTTTATATCCATTCCTGGATGAAGATTTGTAGAGAAAGATATGAAACTAGCCTTGGGGGAACACAGCAATTGAAGAATTCTAGGTTAAATTRATAGATTTTAATGCCAACTTTTTATTCTTCGTCTTGATTTCTTTCTAGACAGTTATTATTGACTGCATTTATTTGGTCCAAAGTATATCTATTTTCATTTGTACTGATTGTTTTGCATTTGCCTCCCAACACAGTTGAACATACTACTTACCATTTCCTGGGAATTTTGACAAATTTTTCAACAGAAAAGAGGAAAGCTAGCTCAAAGTTTATCTGTTTTGGAGAAGTGGGCTGTTACAATATCTGATCTGAACAAGATTTTAGAAATGGTTAATGTTAGGGTCTTACAGGAAAATTCACATCAACCAAAATTGAGATTATGGGTACATAAAGCTCAGTGATTCAGACTGCTCACTTACAAATGACAACAAATGTCTGAAGGCACATAAAATGACAGAATTATCTTGATATTTGTCTCTTTGGATTCAGAAACACTGACAGACACTGAGTAGAAACTAAAAGCATTTTTGTGGAGTACTCATTTAGCTGGGTAACTAACAGAGGGCATGAGATCCCAGAATCATAGACTGGTTGAGGTTGGAAGGGACCTCTAGAGATCACCCAGTCCAAGCCCCCTGCTCCAGCAGGGACACCCAGAGCCCGTGGCACAGGGCGGCATCCGGGAGGATTTGGAAGACCTCCAGAGAAGGAGACTCCACAACCTCGCTGGGCAGCCCGTTCCAGGGCTCTGGCACCCTCACAGGAAAGAAGTTCTTCCTCACATGGTGATTCCTCAACAAATGGAAATACCACAGCSAAAAAGCAAGTGGTCAACCTAGGTGAACATGGTTTGATTTGTACATGAAGTGACAGATACCTAGTGTATAATCAGCTTCAGAAGAAGTTTGAGAGAGATGTTTCCCTTTCCTATTAGGTATCAGTAACTGGCCAAAGAGATGAATGTTGTACCATTCCCCCATAAAAACTCTGTGCTAAGAGTAGCTAGGTCTCTGGGGCTTGTAACTTCTGAGACACTGATATGAAATAAATATAGACTTAAGTCATCAGTTTTCTGAAGTCTTGCTTTGGCTCATCATAGAACATTTGTTCTTCCAGCCAGTAAGCAAGTACAGTTTAAATTGAGCTTAAAAGCCAATGACAAGGTTGACATAATGGTCTTATCATGCCAAAAGCATTTTTTAATAGTGATTTGTAAGTCCTTTGCTGCGACTTTTCTTCCGTGAAAAGGCAAGAACTGGAAATGACGGTTACCTGAACACAGGGTGAAGGAAACACCAGAGGAAGAATAGCATTTGCATACCTAAAGTAGGGTTCATGCATCTAAGTTCAACATGCCCTTTCAACTGTTGTCTGGACTTGGAAAAAAACTATTTTACAAATCTATTGTATTTCCCCACTCACATTTAGCATATGCCTCTAAATACTCATAGATCTGTCCTATTCTGTGTGCCCAGAAGATACAGCTTGGTATCCCACAGCTTTCACCTGCGTGTAGTTAGTTAGATAACAGCTTTCACATTTCAGCCCTAACCACAAGGAGGATGGCAAATGATGCCTTAGACCTATTTATTTTATTTTTTTTTTTTCACAATCAGTTGGGCATTTCTGGGCAGTAGTTATCACTGAGACCTCCAGACACCTTTCATTTTTGCCTAAAATTAGCTATCAGAGGCAAAAAATACTGGAGATGGCTGGGAAAACAGCATGATGGAGCGCAGGAGAGAGAGACAGACAGACATACCTGAAGGTGGGCAAAGCAGCTGCACAGTCTTTGTGAGATGCCAGTGAGAGGAAAGAGCTGTAATCAAGTACAGGAATGGTGATTTACTGAACCTAGCAGATGAATGACAGCTTCACTGTCCCTGCGTAGGGGAGAAAAGTCACAACTCAGAGCTATGACCCTGASGGGGTGGTTGATGTTCTTCTCTTTTGTTTCTTCTGGTTTTAGAAATCAAGAATTTCTAATTCTCCAGTTAACCACTTCAGAACTGTCAAGGTTATTGATAATATGCCCATGGAAGGAAGGAAAAAAAAGTGAAATTTTAAGAAATGTTTTAATTTCTTCTGTTCTGTTTAGTTTGTACTTAGATATTGCAGAAGGAATTCTAATAAAAAGAACGCCTATGCCATTAAAACTTAAGTAACTGGATCCCAGAAGTTGGATTATGATAGTAAATCTAAAGACTAAAACTGTATAAACSTGTGTAGAATTGTATATTACAGTATGCATGTAATGGAAGGTTCTCAGTAATAAGCTAACAATCTGTTACTGGCAAATATTGAATGTCATAAACTATAATAAAAAGTTACTTTCTTCTTGTTTCTATTATACTATGCTACTAAAAATGACAATAATCTTTGTTCACAGATCTAAGAAAATTAAAATTTCTCCAAAACTCAATTTATATATGCACATATACATATATAATAGAATATATATATTCCATTTTCTCATTAGCACAGGAAATTTGAACTATAATATAGTCAAAGTCATCCTAGCATCTAGTTTTGGCCTTAGTTATTGTTCATCAATCACTTTTCAATCATTCTTAGCAACACCTAGGTGGAATTAATATCCTTGAAATTAAACTACTTTTCCAGCTGTTCTAGCAGAAGTTATATACCCCAGTTTGCAAATCATGCTTTTAAAAAATGCACAGAGAGTGTATTTTTTCAGCTTGTCTCAGAGAAGATTGAAGCTGAATGCTGGGAAAAGCTTTCTAATTGCACAGGTAGTGAAACACTATCACAGAGTAAGGAGACTGTGCAACTTTTGTTACTAGGTTGAACACAAATCTGTCTAGACTAAAAAGCAGTCTAAATATATTCAGTCTTGCTTCAGTGCAGATAACTGGGCTGGATAATCTCCTGCAGTCCCCTCCCARCTCTCCATTTTTATGTTGTGAGTCTATGAATCCTTATTCCCCTTTCCTTTTGCACTATCCTTTATTTGAACTTCAAAATAATTTTACTGTTACTTAAGAGAATGTGTGTGAGAGGAGATACTCTTTTCCAGGTAAAGCATTAGTGGTCCAAAAGTTATTCTTTACTTGATTCTCAATTGTTTGATTTGACAGTTTAATTGTAATGTTAGCAGATCAAATGGTAATCAGAAAATTAACTTTACAATATTCAGACTGTTCTTCCAGTTACAGAATAAGGAACAATAGACTTTTTTTTTTTCTCCAGGTTAATGGGGATATGAGAAAAATAGAGCACTGCAGCAAGAATAGAAAATATTTCCAAGTATCTCCACTACTCTACCGCTTCCTGAAATGGCCAGCTGAGTTGGAATACTGTCATGATATGCGCGAAAATAAGATTTGGAAAATAGCAAAAAGCAACATTTCTCACAGAAGGAAAGAGAATAAAAATAATCCAAGGATGATAGCAGAGCCATGAACCTTTGCTGAAATGTAGGTGATTTGCTTAACTATCTTAAGACCTGTCTCAAAATTAGTTTGGGCTGGCATCATTTAAAATGGATTATACTAGCAGCCTCAAATTTGATTTGTGGGCATGATGCACTTTCTCGTGAGTGTCCCTGAGGCTAAACCTGAATTACTAAAATTCTGTTGGCAACATATGAACAATAAAGTGTAAATATGTTTAATGGACTAGAGTGAATTTAAATGAAATGTGTRCTCATTTGGAACACCTTTTGCAATTTTAGAATATTATAAAGACGCTTTTGTGTGGAATAAAGGAGATAACCAAATGGCCTGTAGAATGCTATTATTACTATTGATATTAGTATTTATTTTTAAACGTATTACATAACTCACCCTAGTTTCTTAATATATTTTTCATATAGTCCTTTGTATCTGGTATTTCAGGTTTAAAACAGATTCTGCTATCTTTTATTTGTTCAGAATTTAAATCACTATAGGAATCATTGGCTAAAGAGTTTCTACTAAACTCTGTAAGGGAAGCAAGCAATTTGTGGAGAGTTACTACGGTTGTTCAAGTTGAGGATGTTTGTTACCCTCCAGAGAAAATGAGCTTCTCACAGAATTAGGACTTTGTACTGACATAAAATCTCACCTGCAAGGTAGAGGAGTTTTGTTTGTTTGTTTGTTTGTTTGTTTTCTTAAAATGAAAAATGCTATTGTTTTTCACATATTATTAAAATCACAATTTAATCTGAACTTGTGCTATTGGAACAGCTATGATAGGATAGGGCCTTCAAGCAACTGATTTGTTCTACTGTCAGTGAATATGTTTTATTTCTTTTAAATTGAGGCTATATTATAGATTATTTCCTGCTGCAAAGTATCTCCTAGTGAGCAACTAGCAATGAGTTTCTGATTTCTTTCCAGCAGCCCCAGGGACTACAAGATAAATATTTTCAAATGATAAAATCAGCAACCTTTGGATTTCAGCTCTAGAAGCAGTAACTTATTTTCCTGCATTTTCTCCTTGGTGTACTTCTAAAGTAAAATCTAGAAATGTTGTAGTAAAAATTTGAGGTGGTCCTAATACAGCCAAAATATATAGCTAAAGCAGAAGCAGGTAATGGCATGAACACCTCTTTTTGTTGTCGTTTGATTAACAAACTATGCACTCTCAACTTTCTATTTTCTCTTTCCATTTATAAGCATATTAGGAATATAYAGATAAAGATATATTACAGATATAATAGGAATATATTAGGAATAAGGCAGTTGAAAGGAAACTGCAAACAATAACTGGGTCTCTTTCCCAGTRCTGCTCCTCAGTGTTGCTCAGCCTYAGATGACACTGGGGCCGGGACAATATGGATTATGACAACTCATGGACCGGGCAGCAGCCCTGGTCCTCTCTCCTCCACAAACAAGGACACCCCTTCAATATGATTTGCAGCTCCAAAAATGTTGGATGCTACCCAGTGAAATATACCATTATTCAAAGCACTTAATTATTTAGTTTGATCTCAGAAGGGAAAGCTTTTGCAGAATGTATGTATGTCAATGGCAATCTTGAACCTGATTTAATAAGCTTTATCAGATCTTTATTATATCACTTTAATAAACTACTTGCACAATATTGTGAAACTGATGCAGGAAAGTCCTTCATAAGGAACTCAAGCAGGAGCTGATTACAGAAGAGGAAAAGTCTTGTCACCTAACCCTTCTCTTTCTCTCTTTTCATACAATGAATAAAATGAGTCCAAGAGGATCCAGGACAAAAGTATAATTACATTTGAGTGAAAATTTTTGCATGCCATATTTAACTTGTTGAATGTATTCATCATCCTCTGTTCAAACACACAATTTTTTTAACAGTTAATGCCAGGAATGCTTCATGCTATTACTTCACCACCAAATAGTCAGATARTCATCTCTCCAATCTTGACATCTAAAACTGAGAATTCAGTGTAAAACACCTAACTGTATTCTCTAGTGAGTGGAAAGAACTTCTTTCCGTCTTCATGGTGGAGGGACAGGGATACCAGGGTTATCATCATTCCAATATAGGTACTTAATCTATGTTGGAGGCAATGACCTTTGKAAGAGTATGTTTTGTCCTAGAGGATGATTTGAGAGAGAGCAAGTATCTCTTGAGTTAGGTGAAAGTGAGTTTTGGTGCTAAATATAGTTCTATATATTATTTTTAAGTCTTCCTCTGCTTTCACTCATTCCTTAATTGACTTTTGTATGTAAACTTCTGTAAAAGTATTGATTCAAAGACTTCAAGTCCATTACTCTTCATGTTAAAAATTCATTTGCTTTCTCATTTCATCTCTACCCACCAATTAGACAAGTCTCTCTAAAGGCCTTGCTTGAGTGAACAACTTCCATCTCTTTTCCTACAAAGAAAGAAATGTATTAAAGAGAGAGACAGAGCTATTAACTTGCCTCTTCCTCTTTTCTACAAATTCTCAGACAATTGGGACATTTAAAACTCTTCAGCAAAAAAAAAAAAAAAATATTTTAGATACACTGCTCATCTAATCTGCAGTATTCTAATATCAGCCTTCTTAGGCTTGATGACTTATGTATGAACATGACATCCTCACAGATTTTGGTTGTCATTTCTAATCTCAACTAATTTCACCTATAAATCATATTTTAACAGATATGATCTGATAGTATATCATAATCACAATGGTTTCACTTTGCCACTATGTCTGTAAATGCATAAAGTGTAAAGCAAATTATGTGTCTAGGCTATAATGTTTTGTTTCACTTACTGCAGATTTGATCAATTTAAAATACTTTATGCTACATCTAGCAGGAGAAGMACTCCCTGTTGCCTAACATCAGGTAATATTAATTGCATATTATCCAAAAGCAAAATTATATAAATATGTAGACTCAGCACAAACATCTTCAGAGAAACTTGCCTATGTTCTGGTGTCAGAAAATTCAACTAAAAATTGCTTGGTGTTGTATCTGCATGTATTCACAACAGCAAATTTCAAAAGGCATTCAGTAAAACCTAGTGACTGAAATTCTATCTGTCTTTTGAAATTATCTCAGGTATATAGGTACAGATACAACACTAAGTATGTTTTTCATTCATTTCTGGCAAGTGAACTGGAAACCCAAAGAATGATTCTTCATTGGGCAAGGCTATTTCYTAAGTTTTCCTTTTGTTGTTGTTAAGGGCATAAAGTTTCTGGGCTGATCAGAGCGAAAATAAAAAGCACATGCTCTGGATTTGGCTTTTAACTTTGATTGGGCACACTTTTGAAAGCAGGTGGTCTGACCCGAATAATATGGGTTATGGAATTTTAGAAGCAAGCTAGATATCAAGTCTCTCACTGCTTCYTCAGGGCCTGTTACTTTTATGATTGGAGTGGTACAGAATATCCAGGTTCAACACTATGTTTGTGCAGCTCATTTAAAGATATATTTGCTCTTACTGTAAAGACTTCAGAATGGATTTTCCAGGATAGTGTACCGGGTTTTTGTAACAATTTCAGCAGTAGCCCTGAGTCCTATTTAACAAAACTAGATAGTGAAGCAAAAAAATCCCTTTAAGACCCCTTTTGTTGTCAATAACAACAAAAAAAGAATTAGAAACAAACTTTTGGCTGAGCAGAATACAGTTTTCCAGGACCTGCATTTATATCTTCTTGGCCTTTCAACCTAAATTTAGCTTGTTTATTCCCAGTGCAAATGTACTGCACCTTATTTTAAATGAGGCCATTCAGATGAATGATATCTCATTTTAATATCACAGTGGCTCTGAAAAAAAATGAATGCTTTTGAATGAAAAGACAATTCATCCTGACAAAGAGTGGCGCTCTCTGTAGTCTGTCCAACCCCCCATCAATCATCAGCAAACAATTGCTCTCATGCTTTGTTTTGAGTCTATGATGCCTATATTGCTAATTGGTTACACAACCTGGAGCTGGCTGTTTGTTGCATAGCTGAGATATAGAAAGCATAAGTCTTTGCTAGGATTTGTTACCTCCTCTGGCAGTCAGTTGGTGTTCTTAAATATAAAAATTTTGGAACTCAAATATTTTTCTGTTAATTAATTAAAAATTGAATTTAGAAGATCTGAATTTAAGTTTTGACTACACCCAGGTGTAGGGTTGAGTTTTCAAAATCCCACATTGCTAGAATTTTTTAAGGGTATTTTAGCTATCTCTTTTCAGCACTGCATTGTCTAATTGATGCAGGGGACTGTCTGTTTTAGGGTATATTTACATACATATTGAGTCCAGACTGCTATGATTCCAAGTGCATGATCAGACAGTTTTCAGTATTGCACAAACTTGTAAAATTGAACAAAAGTAGTTACATATATCACATATTGAATGTATATCACACATACATTGGTTTTAAGGTAAATCTAAACATTAACTTCTCATACAAGATCTTCTGGTGATACTTCTGTAATAGATCAAAAGATTTTAAGCAGTCTCATTACTCTCGAGATTATTTTAATGTGTGTGCAATTTGCCTTTACGGTTACAAGAGCATGCAATTCACAACAGCAATTTTGACCTTAAYCATAATGCAGAAAAAAATACTTCTTAGACTGACTAACTAGAAGATTTGTATAATATTCTTTATGGAACATATTTTATTGACAATAAATGAACTGGGACTTCATTAGAAAATCATTCTCAAGAAATAACATTTAAATTTAATTAATTATTTTAATTATGAATTTAATATCATACTTATTCTCTGCAAGTCTGTGAGAAATTGTGGATATGGGATGTAGAATTAAGACAATAATATTTATTTTATCATCAAATCATACTTAATCATAGATCATAATGAATAAAATTTTCTTGTTCTATCTCTTTTCTGCTCGACTTTTTATATATAGTGAGAACTGTTGGCTTTTCAAAAATTTATTTTTATTTCCATCTATATTATTTCTGTGACTGACCTTTAAAAAAAAACTTCTGCTGTCTCCACTACAGCAGAGCCAAGAGTAGGTATAAATACTTAAGTAAATCCACAGTGAGCTGTTTAAACCAATCAGTAGTACATAATGAAAGAAATGGGAAGGGGCTGGAGCTCTAGTCCTGCTTGTAACACACTCTCATTCTTTGTGAATTAGGTTGCTCGAGGCTTTATCATATCCTGGTACTATTGACATAATCAYCATGAGATAATGAAAAGTTTCTGTCCCAGGAGAGCTTAAAAAATCTCATTCCAATAAAASAAAACAACAATGCAGATGATGTATTTAGTGAAATTGTAAGTAACTAMGGAGATATTCACTGTTTCTAAGCAGTGAAAGAAAATTCCAAAAGCTGATTACAAAATGACATTTATAGGTAAGAAAGTAAATTTTCAAACAGTATTACTGGGAAAAGTTAGATTCACATAAACAATTTAATAGTTTTTATACTGAGATTATAACCAGATTATAATTTTGCAGCAATAATCTGTGATTCATGTTTTTTTTTTTTTTTTAATGTATAATTTACTGAGCGTGAAAATCTTTAGTCTGTGGAATAACAACTGAATAATAACAACTCATACTCTCAGTGAGTCAGTTAACTCAGGTTGGAAATGTTAAAAGAATGAAAGCAYATCTGGAAAATTAATTTTTCTTTCATTAAGTGGATGTATTGTACCATACGCTGGAGTTTATATATGTCCTTCTGAAGAGTAAAAAAATCAGTGTGGGAGAATAATTTTTAGAAAGATCTTACCTGATGGTSCTAAATGTATTGTACCTCTGGACTATTGTGGATTTAATGGGCCATTCTATCTGTTGGCAGGAGATATTAATGTGGTAATGATAATGGGATCTTCCAATCCATAACTTTTCGTTAGAGGGAGTGAAAGTAGGATTTTTTTCCCAGTTTTGCTACATCCAGGTTATATCTGCAACACACTAAAACTGAGAATGAAAAATTAAATTTTGTAGTAGATAAAGACTATTTTGTTGCACAAAATCTAGCTTTCTGAGAAATTATCATTATTACAGAGATTGGGGAYTTAAATATCTAGTGTATCTGCTAATCCTGCCCAAAAGTATAATACTTCCAAAATGTTCTTTATATGCAGTTAATGACTAATTACTTGCCTTCCTCACTTTGACAGTTTAAGAGGCTTGCATGTATAGGACAAGATTTCTGATTCATTGTCTACTTAGACACTTTATACAGCCATTTCTGAATGAATTAATCAAATATAGTATATAAAGGACATAGCAGATGGATTTACTAATTAAGATTTAATAATAATTGAAATTAAATGAATAGCATTATGAAATTTAGATTAGAKTTAGTTTGCATGAAATATCTTTCACTGATAAGGACTGCCAACTTGAAAGTGTTATATATTCAGTGCAAATTAAAAATTGGCAGTAAAGGTTTGTTGACAAAATAAATTTCAATTAGGAAGTACTAAATATTTGTCCCAAACTAGAAAAGGGTAAGATTGTTAGAGATTAATTTTAAGGTTTATATGAGGCTGTTATATTTATTGTGCAACACATATCTTCTAAACAAGATATTAGTATGTTGCACAATATATTCATACAATGGTAACCAACAAAAAACTTGGCCACATAGTGCACTTTTAAATAAGCATATCCAGTTATTACAGAAGTGAGACAGCTTCCTTTCTTTTTGTTTTCTTTCTTTCTTTAGCATCCATCATTAGAACCAATTTTCTTCTAATGTCTCTCCTTCAAGTTACAAGAACACTCAATGCCTCATGGAAATAATATCTGATTATTACTTTTATACCATTAGTAAAAAGCTTAAAATTGAGATACTGAAGAGGCACAAGTCTTACCAAAGGACCTTCCTCCTTTCCTACCAAAGATTAGCTTTGTCTAAGTTGTGTTTTTTGTTTTTTGTTTGTTTTTTTTCTTTTCCAGACAGAGCCTATACAGTAAAAAGGAGAAAGAGCTCTATATACAGCTGCAACTCTCAGATAAATACAAAAATAAAAGTGATATCCCTGTTGGGAGAAAACAGAGTTCAAGAGAAACAAACAAGTAGCTCCAAGGACCACGAATGCCCCTATATCAGTTCTTAGTTCATCTCTGGCGGACTTTAGTATCTCTACTGTATGAAGTCTTTGGGGGCTCCAGGAAAGAAGCTAGGTCAAGGATAAGAGACTGTCCATCAGAATGTAGAGATTTTTTTTCCTTCACTCAGTACCCTTTTTAGTATCTCTTGTGATACTAAATATGTTCTTGCCACCATTTGCTGAACTTAAGCTTCTAAAGACTCTTTTATGTCGTTTTTGGGGAGTTGTTACTCAGCAGCATTTCCATCTCCTGGTACAATTCTCTCACAAAGCTCTTATATGGGTGTGCAGGTTATCATTGCTCATGCCTAGGTATGTTTGCTCTCAGGAGTCCACTTGTACAGGTGGGCCACACTGAGTTCTTCAGTGAAGTTTCCTACTGAAACCAACATGAATTTGTATTTTAACTGTAAGTCTTGTTCATTGTTATATATAAATATATATTACAGGGTTTCATGTGGAAATCATACAATTCCAAGAAAGGCACATTTCTCTCAAATATTAGTTTAACTCAAGGACAGACTAGTTGGACATGTAAAATGGATGGATATGTCATMTCATTTTCCACAAAGAGATAATTACTAAATAATTTCTATATTTTAATTCTGCATATTTTTGGTGGGTAAAATATAAGCAACTTCACTGAWAAAAATCACTTATACTGCTTTATAAATAACTGCCATTCTCATTAGGGAATCTTAGTTTGACTTCCTGTTTTTTGCAATTCCATGCAAAAATTACATAATTCTGGTATATTTAGAAGAGACACTATCCTTAGAAACCTAACTGAAACAGCAAAATTAAGAGCTTCAAAACTCAGGAACAGGCTGCCCAGACAGGTTGTGGAGCCTCCTTCTTTGGAGATATTCAGAACCTGTCTGGATGTGGTCCTGTGCCCYGTGCTCTGGGTGTCCCTACTGGAGCAGGGAGGTTGGACTAGATGATCTCTAGAAGTCCCTTCCAAACTCAACCATTCTGTGATTCTGTGATCAAAAGTTTCACCTCTGTTGCAGTTGAAGAGGGGTGCTAATTTGGTAAGAGATGAACCCCCTTGCATTCCAGACTATCAGAGATTAGAGGAACTGGGGGCAGCTGGACTCATCTCTTAATAGTGATATCAAATACTGTGGTAGCTATAGGCCCAACTCTGGCAGTACTGGATTCACAGTTTTTTGACTACAGGTCCAACCACCTATAAAACAAGGAGCTGAGCTCATGAATAGTATGATGAAATATAGGCCTGGCTCTGGCATTATTGGATTCGTGAACACTGTTGACTRTAGGTCTGATATTGCCTTCAAAGCAAGTAGTAAAGTTCACAATGATGATTTATTCACATGCAGCATTTACAAAGTAGGTTTTGGATGTCAGTACAGAAAATTCTCTACTACAGCATGGGATTTTTAGCTAGTTCTAATGTACAAATATGCAATAATCACTCACAGAARAAGAGACAGGGCTCTGTAACTCAAGGAGTCTCCTCTGGCAGCATCCCAACCTGAGGGGAGGAAAGGGTGGTTCAGCCTGTTGACCAATCCAGATTAGGTACAATGCAATCTTCCCTTCAGCTATTCCCTCCTTAGTCCAACTTCTATATATATATTTTTTTTACATTTAGGTGAAGCTTGAGTGCCTGTAGTCATGCTTGCTGTTGTTATTGATTGGTGAAAAAGTCCCTTGCATTCATTTAAAGGTACAGTAAGGTACAGTCAATCAAAGATTAGTAAATCAAGAGCATACTCAGTGAGTCTTMCTCTGAGGTCATACCTCGAAGGCAGGTAACTTTTGGGATGTAGTGGTGTATTGGTATTATAATGAGCTTATAATTAATAAAATTCAAGTAAAATTCATCTGAAATGAGTGATTTTCCATCATTGCTGGCTCAGAGCTAGATGTCTTATCCAATATTTTCCTTTGGACAGCTGCCTTGCAGCTTATCAGTGGCACTGCAAAGGGAGTGCAAYGGAGTTTGGTTGTGGTGTCTTCACCCTCCATTACTCCTCTTTGCAGCTGTGAGGAGGGCAGATTGTTTTGCCTAAGGAACCTTGTAGGAGCAGATCTGTGTATACCAGCCACCCTGGAAGTGGCAACCGTGCCACCTCAAGCAAGCTACTGTAATGCCATAAYTTCTSTTAGGCCCTAGGTTTTCTCTAAGTTCCCCCTTTTCAAGTAATTCTTCCACATTTCTCTCTATGGAAGGAAGRAAGAAAGCTAAAGCTTTGTGGGGATACCTGTCATCACCATCAAGTAAGAGAAGATACCTGATACTTACAGAAACAATCAGCTAACTTCTACCTGAATTTCAAATATCTAAAGTAGGATTAATTTTAKCAATGAAATGATGAAATAAGTACTGGTTGAGAGGGAATCATCCCTCTTGCCTATTAAAATTTTACATAACTTAGAATAAGTAGCTAACTTTCAAATGGCTAATAACAGGTAAGGTGGAACATTTCTCTAGTGGACCAATCTTAAGTAAGTTCCCACAATTTCTATACTGTTAGTGGAGAGAAATAAGGATATGTCTTCAAAGAAAGATCCTGTTTATCTGCCCCACTATTGATAACAGTAAAGCAATGATGCACATATTTAATTAGATGTCTAAATTAGAGTCACAAGTCACATGTCTTTGTAGATAGATCCTCACTTGGGAATTTTGTTAAGTGTAGGCATAATTCCATTTAACTAGAATGATGGGATTAATATCAGAAAATGTCTTAAAAGCTGTGCAATGTACCAGGGGTAAGAAGAAAGCAATATGTCTTTGAATCCTAGTTGTGGAGAAACCTGTTTCAGATACCAACAACTCTCTCTATAGAGAGATAATGGAGTGGAATTTCATTTCACCTAAACTCATATGTCTTCTGTGAAGATATCTCAATTGAAGCTAGCTATCCTAGATATTTTTAGAGTCAATTAAGTAAAATAATCCCTAGGATACTAAAGTTAAATTAATTGAATCTCATCCTTATATTTTACTTTTTACTTTTCAAATCAGTGGAGAGACCCTCCCAGATGAATACTATCTTAAAGTACATGTCCAAACTACATATATTTAATTGCATTCCTTAGGTCTCTCTCTCTCTCTCTCTCTCCTCTCTCTTTCTCTTTCTCTCTATCTCCTCATTGACTACTAACAAAACTCAAAGAATTTGTTTTGAGGCAAAGTTTTGGACAGATAGAATTGAAAGACACGAGTTACATAGATTGGCTTAACAACTTAGTTTTTTATTGAACTACTATTCTTTAACTACTGCAGCTGAACTACTAATCCATACCAGACACAGGTCTCATTTCTCCTCAAGAGTGCTGAAGACCTCTGATTCTGAATTCTGATTCTGATAGCCTTCTTGTACTGCTTTATCAGAAGTGACCAAGTCTTGGTAGATTCATGACTCAAACTTTTCATTAAGAAAAGAAAAAACAAAAATAAAAACACAARTGAAAAACCACCCACCTTCCCTCTGAAAAGGATAATCTATGATCCAGCCTGTTCAGACATTGTTAATATTTTACAATGACAAAATAATTGTCATTATTTTACAATGATCTGCACATGTAGTTCATACATTGCCTTATAATAGTGTACAGGACCAGTAGCTGATCACAATATGACCCATACAAAAAGCTTTAATATGGTACAAGTGTAGAGATGACAAAACAATGAACTTTCTGAAGCTAGTAAATTGTTAGCTAGCATTTTAAAGAGCTCTGCCCAAGAGAGGTATCATTTTTTACTTCCTGGAGTTAATGATCTTGTGTCACAGTTAAACTAGATTATAATCTGTTTTTATGACTCAAGAGAAATTCCTAAGAAAATACAAATAAATCATGACTACTGTCAGGTCATTTGTCAGTGTGTTCCTTTGAGATCTTAGGTTAAAGCAACCTCAAGGTATTTTCTGGTCCACTGCGAACGGACAAGAATATCTATCCCTTTATGTGCAATAATTCTAGTTACTGTCTTTGTGAAACTGTTTTGACTCCTAACAGGACTTGGTTGATGAAAATGATGTATTGACTCCTTCTGAAAGTAATTTCTTGGTATGTTTAAAATATTCTTGAAGTAAATAGCAGATTTCAGCAAGCCACATGCTAAATAATTTACTTCATTTGGCTACTTGATTTCATGTTGAAATAAAACCCCCTTATGCATAAATTGCAGGCTAATCTGCCTCCATGAGTTTCTTAAAACTAGCACTTTTAGAAGTGTGTGACACAAAAATAATAGTTAATTTTTTACAGCTCTGAGGAAGTAGCCCTCAGTTCTGCCAGCTTTCCCATTTATAAGCAGTGATTTCTGACAGAGTCTACTTATAAAGCAGAGGTGATTATAGATTTAGGACTAAAATGCCAAGAGGTCTGTAAGATACAGATAGTGGAATTTTTATTACTGACTTCAGTGGGAACTGGAGTGTGGACAACCAAGGACATCGTCTATACACAGATGTCAGGAAAAGAAAAGAATTGAGAAGAGCTAACACTTTGTGCCAAGAAGTTTTCAGGACTCCTTTAGTGTCAGAGAAGCGCCTTCAGTTCAGGGTAACATGTAGCARTTTAGGCATTGATGTCAATGGGACTTAAGCATCTTTCAGTACTTTGTGCTAAGTATGGATGTATAAGTATAAATGGTTAAGGGCAAGTCCCATAAAAAATAAGTCTTAGTGATTAAAAAGTTCAGCCCTGGAGCTCACAGTGGAAGTTAGGGGTCAGACTTTGCTCAGACAATGCATGAATAGACCAATTCTAACTTTACCTTCTGGGTTTTTTGGTTTTCTTTGGTAAAGAAATTTGGTAGCTATCATTAGAGCAGCAGCAGACATAAAAGCAGTTGTAAGTAAAATCCAAAAGCTGATGATGTTTCTGACGTGTTGCTGGGAAGGATTATAAGGGGAAATAGAAGGAGAAAAAGGAGAGGGGATAGAAGCAAAAAGTTATATATATATATTCCYCCATATATATTTTATCCCATAGCCATATTGGTCAAATTGAATACCAAGGCAAGTAAGTTACTATTTTGAATTATTTTAAGTCATAACTCCTCTCTAACTTTGTAAAAGCTATTTCCTCTTGTTTTGTCCTCTCTGCAATTTATCTATATTGTTGTAGACATCTGAAATATCTATGTTATAATGAGATGGATTGTGCTCGAGAAATGACCATTATTCATCATTGACTGTCAAGGGAATATAGGACGACTAGTCCAGATGTTAGTCATTTATATTGTCATTTATTCAAATGAACCGGCCTCTTACTGCTTATCCCAAATCCAAAAAGCTATCATCAGAAAGAATTCACCATTTGGATCTCCTTTATATCTTGACTTTTCAGGCTCACCTAATAGGAGATCTCATAGCATCTGAAGATCACAAAGCACCTAAAAGGGAATTAAATGGCTAGCAATAGGCTCTCAAGAGCAATATGCACACAGGCTTTCTTTCCAGGACTCTTACTACATAGTGCATACTGCTCAATTTCTCTATGAAACAACACACTTAACAGCTGAGAGCTGTCAGCAACTGAAGATGCTTCCTGAGGCAAAGGTATTAGGACCTTGCCAGACTTCTTGCATAAAGGGTTGTTGAAGACTGAGAGAGGTGATAATGGGTAGCAGTGAAGAGAATGTTTGATTTATATAATGAATACGTAATCAGTACTTTTATGCAAAGAAATACAAGCCTTTATGTCTATTCTTTGTACAGGATTCTTCAAAAGTCTTTTTATGTCCAAAGACATAAGAAGACCCTTTCTTCTGCATTTCTAAGCCCTTTTTGCCTGTCTTCTTGCAAACACAAATGGAGCTTGACAGAAAAGATAATATGTGGATATTGAAAACCAGCAAATAGTTTGTTTGGTTATGTTGAGGGTATGCTGGGTTATGAATACCTTGATTTTACTTYCCACTTTGCAGATGCTACAAAGAAATTGCACCTGTATCTGCAGCTGCAAAAGTGTTGGAGGAGGGAATATGTCAGAGCTACATTTAGGTAAGAGATAGAGGGACTGAACACACACATTCCTGTTATTTTGTGAGATAAAACTCTATGCATGACATTTTTTGTGTGCATCTATACCACAGAGCAGCATTCCCAAGTTGCTGCTAAATGAGCCTGAAAAAACAAATCATTGGTTTGGGAGTAAAACAGTTTTATATTTGACTCATCTCATTTTTTGGACCTAAGCTAGAATGTCTACATAGTTCTCATGCCATTTTTAAACAGACAAATATGTTCTCATGTTCCTGTGTACTATATATGCACATCTGTCCCAAACTAAACACACAGCAAAGAGATTGGTATTCCAGAGTATCTATGTTAGATGACTTTCATTTATGGTTCACTCTCAGATGAGTTTAATCCTATGTTAAGTTCAAAAGAAAGGATAGGAGAAATTGGTCAAAGAAGAGCAGAAAAAGTATTTCTTGTGGAGAATCATGGGTAGGTAGTCATGAGGAAAACTGAGGAATCTTAAACACTCAGGAGATGTGAGGGAGGCATGAAGATTTTACCCCTTAAACGGTGGGGAAGGATATGAACAACTAAGAAAGGCTAGGATAGAGAGGCTTCCATATTGTGTGCAGCTTTTTTACTGTGTGCAGTTCTGGGCTCCCCAGTATAAGAGGGACGTGGACCTTCTCTAGAGGGTCCAGAGAAGGGCAACCAGGATGATTAAGGGAATGGAACATCTCTCGTATGAAGAGAGGCTGAGTGAGCTGGGCCTGTTTTCTCTGGAGAAGAGACGGCTCAGAGGGGATATGATTAATATGTATAAGTTCAGGAAGGGAGAATGCAGGGAGGAAGGGGACAAGCTGTTYTCACTGGTGGCCAGCGATAGGACGAGGGGTAATGGCCACAAGCTGCAGCACAGGAAGTTCCGTCTCCAGGTGAGGAGCAACTTCTTTACTGTTAGGGTGACAGAGCAGTGGAACAGGCTGCCCAGGGAGGTTGTGGAGTCTCCTWCYCTGGAGGTCTTCAAAACCCGCCTGGATGCCACCCTGTGCCACATGCTGTAGGTGTGCCTGCTTGAGCAGGAAGGTTGGACTAGATGATCTCTAGAGGTCCCTTCCAACCTTAAATATTCTGTGAATCCGTGAATATCAATTCATCCACAGAAAGAAAACCTTCCAGCCCTATTCCCATCAAAATTTACTGGCTCATTTAAGCATCCTTATAGTCCTTATAGGCTCCCATTCATTGTCCATTTGTCTTTAATGTAACTGCAAACACACAAGTAAAGCCCTTCTCAAAAGCCCTTGCAACCCTTGCCCTTCATCCTATTGTCTCACTCATACTTTGTAACCTGCTGCCTTTGGTCTTCAGTTTRTCTCTTTCTCTATCCCAAATTATTATTGATATTGCTGTTTGTACATTTTTGAGAAGCCCTACACCATTTCTGAAGGAGATATAATGTCATAACAGCTGAGACATTTGTGATATCTGGGTATCACCTATAACATCTTATAGATCAATAACAAAATTCAGCCCAATAACAACCTAACTTTTTTGTTTCTGATAAAAAGATTTAACTGAAAATATTTAAGAGGAAAACATAACATTTTCTATTTATAGAAATTGTATACCTATGGTTTTAAATGAGAGATTTAAATTGCTCTGCAATTTTTGTAGCCCTGTCCACAAGAGATGAAGTCTCTAATTCCAAGTAGATTTTTGGCATGAGAGGCTTTCTATTGAAAGAATCAATTTAGCTTAAAATCAAAGCAGGTTTTAAATGAGGTAATTCTAATACGTGTTAAAAACAGTGTTTTTATTTGAATGCAAAATCGATTAAGATATACAGAAATTCAAATTTGCTACTTTGACAATGTCTAATCAAGGGAAAAACTGAAATACTTGTTCCTATACAGCATACCATATTGTTCTCCAAAAATTGGGTACAAAACTAAACACATTACATTTTAGTTAGAGATAGTTTCAGATACGCATCTTCATTATGCTGTCATTATGTGACTACATAAGAGACATCTCCATTAGGCTGTTAACTGAACATGCAGTGAAGTGAAAGTAATGATATTTGTATCCTGTTATTGAATGGACAAGTCATTTGCTCAAGAATATTACACCATCAGCTACAGAGAAATATTTTGATTCATTTTAATTTCCAATTCATATTTCAGGAAACCTTACTGTGAATCTTATATTTTAAGGTATTGGAAACATAGAGTATATTTTTCAATATTTTCCATGTTATCTTATGCTTCTTTCTTGAATAAATTAATATCTAAAATGAAAAGGAATGATTACCTACAATTTCAAATGTAATTTTACAATTTATAGACATTAATTAAGTGTGCACATGCCTTATTAATTTGTCTGAAAGAAGAAAGCTTAACACACTGGCATGTCCAGTAGAAAATCATGCTGTTCATGCATTAAGCATTGCAGAGTTCTCAGTTTATAATTTCATTTTGGTTTGATTTTGTTAAATACATGGAATGCTTGTTTATCTTTAGGAAACATATCCCAGTGTAATGCTGCTTTAAGCTTCCGATCTCTCTCTCCCTAGTCTAGTTGTTGCAAACTTTTATCATTTGTGAAGGTGCTTAATTTAGGGGAAATAGTAGGGTAATCAGTTCAAAGAAAACCTGCAACTAAGTTAAAGGTCCATTTCAACAGAGTAGTTCACTGTGAATCCTGTCATGGCTAAAGCGTGTTGTGTGGAGAAGACTACCTAAACTGACAGTGCCATTGGAGAAATGTCTATGAATGCATAAAAAATGTCTGCATCATAACTTAGATCTTGGAGATATAATGATGTTTTAGTACCTTTCCTGACATTTTGAAAACCATCAGTGTCCCATAGACCTTTTCTGATATCTACCCAAAAAGAAGATTGTCTGCCTTGAGACATTTCAAATACCATGAGATATGTGGGAAAGTGAATCTAAAACCTAGCATGAGAACATAAAGCTTTAGTATCAAGAAATGTAAAGGTATGTGTCAGTATGGTGGTTATGTAAACTCTACTTTAGCTGTTCTGAGTCTCTCAAGTGAGAATTCTAGTCTGTTCTATACATAATATGTTAACCCCCATGGTGAAAGCATACTCAGAAATTCTCAGTTCCACATGACAATCTTTTCTTTCTCTAGTTGTGTTGAGTCAAGTACTTGAGACTCCAGTAGAAGCAGATGGCAGCAATTACCTGAATTAAAAATGGTAGAATCATAGAATCATAGAATGCCGAAGGTTGGAAGGGACCTCAGAGGTCATCGAGTCCAACCCCCCTGCTCACACAGGGTCACCTAGAGCACGTGGCACAGGGCTGCATCCAAGCGGGTTTTAAAGATCTCCAAAGAAGGAGACTCCACAACCTCTCTGGGCAGCCTGTTCCAGTGCTTTGTCACCCTCACAGTGAAGAAATGCTTCCTTAAGTTCCTGTGGAACTTCCGATGCTTCAGTTTGAACCCATTTGCTCTAGTCCTATCCCTGTCCACCACTGAAAAGAGGCCGCCCCCCTCCTCCTCACTGCCTCCCTTGAGGTATTTATACACGCTGATCAGGTCCCCCCTCAGCCTCCTCTTCTCCAGGCTGAACAGGCCCAGCTCTCTCAGCCTTTGCTCATAGGGCAGATGTTCCAGGCCCCTGATCATCCTTGCAGCCCTGTGCTGGACTCTCTCCAGCAGCTCCACATCCCTCTTGTACTGGGGAGCCCAGAACTGGACGCAGTCTCCAGATGTGGCCTCACCAGGGCTGAGTAGAGGGGGATGATCACHTCCCTCGACCTGCTGGAGACKCTYTTCTTAATGCACCCCASGATCCCGTTGGCCTTCTTGGCCMCCAGGGCACACTGCTGCCTCATGGTCAACTTGTCGTCCACCATGACACCCAGGTCCCTCTCTGTGGGGCTGCTCTCCAGCAGGTCCACGCCTAATCTGTACTGGTGGTACTTCATTTCAAGGGGCTACCTTTAATCTAGGCTGTTTCAGCCTTGTGATACAGCAACGTAACCCCACGAGCTGTTCTGTTAGCACAACTGAGGAAGTGGTAAATCACATCAGTAGCACAGGAAGGATAAGCGGGTGGTAAAAAGAGTGGAAATATCCTAAGCTTGTTTTGCTACTCAAGCCAGAATAACTATTTCTTCAGAAACTGGAGGTATTGTGTAAAAAAAAAGTTGTTGTTTTTTTTTCACATTAATTAGCACATCCTAGAATACTTTAAAAAATGAATACTTAGAACAGTGAGTGCTGATGAAATGTTAGCAATAGAGTTTATTCAGTTTTCTCTTGTGTAAATCAGTTTTCTAGTACAATCAGATTCTGCAGATCTTATGTGGATCTGGCAGTTTGTATTCACAGACTGCACCTACAGTAAGGCTGACAGTACTCACTTGGGGACCTAGGAAGGAATCTTTCAGGCAAGATCAGACATAGCTGATAGTAGTGATAGTCTGTAGTGCTCCTCAAAAATGGAGTTGCCACTTCTTATCTTTTCATTTCTCCAGTTTGACTTCCTTTATATCTATTTTATATAATTTCTTGCTGGATTTAGTAGGTGGGATAACATCACAGAAAATGCCGGGAAGTACTAGAGTTGGCCCAGGGTATATGGAGGAGCCACATGCAGCACAGAGAAAAGGGAAAAATGGAAAAGCAAACTCCAATATTTCACAATGAAGCTTTTAAGTCTACTCAGGGTATCTTCAGAATGACATGACATGGCACTGGCACAGAGTAGAGGCTAAAGAACATTCAGCCTAGGCAAGTACAAAGGTAGAATTGGATTATCAATGCATAACCTGAAATTTCCTAGTTCTTTTAGGTCAATACAATTGCAGGCTGACAGGATTTTTTTTTCTTTTTTCCCTTGCTGTTAATCCAGCTGGATATTCATGCATTTTATGTTGGTATTACACAGGGTGCAGCTGAACTAGAATTAAAGAATTGAGCCACTTAACTGTATATTTATTAAATTTGTTTCTCGCTGGATGATTTTCACCAAACTGACTCATCACATGGGTATGCAAGCATTGAGCTGGCACTTGAGAATTTCTAAGCATATGTACTTGAGGGCAGAACACTGAATGGCACTGGTGCACCACTTTAAAGAATACCTAGAAACTTTACCTTTCAATGAGATTGTGGCAAAGTGAGGGGGAACAAACAAACAAATGGCAGAACTGCAGTCGTAATATCAAATGTTTACCTATCAGACAACACATATTGTCTACTCATCTATTCACTTTGATCAATTTATAACAGTGATTTGTTTGGTTGGCCACATGGGACCAGCRGTCCTACCTCATGGTTTAGAAGAGGGCACCATAAGGGCTTGAGTGACCACAAGCACAGAAGATATAGACATCTTTCTGTTGTATTTCCTCTATTCCTACTTTCTCCATCTGTTACTTCTTCTCAAGTACTGAAGACCTGTCACAGAAGGGAAAAAGAATTGTACCCTCCTTACAGGATGGGGGAATAGTGAAAACCTCTAACCTTCCTGTATTTCACCACAGAGAATTATAGCCATATGAATGTCCATATCAGTCTACTGGTGAAGTCTCTAGTGATTTCCACTTGAATAGAAGGCATTTCTGCCRTAATTAGTTTATGGTAATTAGATTTTTTTTTTTCTTTCCCAGCAAAGGAAAAATGTACTTTGCTCACATAGCTGGTGAATCCATTAAGGTTAAATCTTAATGTATACTTTTACTTTAAAGAAAAGGAAAAGGCAATAAAAAATTCCATCTAAATTTTTCTCAGTCTTCTGTTGATCTCACTAAAAACTGGATGAGAATTCAAATACTGGTTAAGCAAAAGGCAAATTCTATTCTTAAATTCTGTTATTATCTATGATAATTTTTATAGAGATATATATCTAAGGAAAAAAAAACTAGTTGTTTAGCTCATTATTTTTATTCTAATTTGTGAAAAGCAAAAAAGTTTGCATAGCATCTGTAACTGTAGATTACAGAGGTGGATTCGATGGAGGGAAAACAAAGCTAMTGTTGTAGCAGAATGGAGATGCTGGAGTGGGCAAGAGGCCACAACATGACCTAAATGCAAGATGCTTTTACCAACCCGGTTTACTGAAAGGTGATGTGAAAAGTGCATTTTGGTGCTACAGAAAAGAAAATGGCAGTGACTGTTGTCCTGAGAGGACAGGGGAGAAAGCTAGTCATTGCAATAGCTGCAGGTACCTAAGGCTATGTCTGAGTTGACTTAGTGAGTTCTGCATTATGTTTGTTGCTTAGTGTCCAGAAGACATGGTAATTAAAGTGTTTTATTTCTTAAACAGTTTGTAATCAATTCTGTTCTGTTCAGCTTTATTGTATTATTTGTAGTATGAACGAAATTGCTTATACAGAATTATAGCATTACAGTCATATGCTAAGTACTAACATTAAAAAACAAAAGAAAAAATTACCTGGATGATATAGAGTAATTATTTCTTTGGTTTTCTCCAACTAATGTGTAAAATAAATGAGAAGCTGTTATTTCTCCTTTGATGGATAATATTTTAGCTACAGGAAAGTTTTGAAATTAGGAGCTGCATGTCATATTTTTAATCCCCCAAATCTTGCAGCTTGCTCATCTTACATGCTGACCCCTTAGTGGGACTCTGTCTACCAGTTGCTATTATTGTAGTAGCTATTTAACAGCTAGATGTATTTAACATTTTTTGTCTTTTTCCCTTCTTTGCTTCTGACAATTTGCTCTTCTTTTGCTATTTGAGTGATAAAACAGAAACTTAAAAAAGGAGGTAGCGCAGCACTCTAAAAGCTGTCAGGTTTTAGATTGTCAAATCTCTTCTGGCAGCTCATTCCACAGTTGAGCAAGCTTGAGTATGAACACTTTTATCTTTCTTATTCTGTTCCCGATTAAAAAGGTGCTTATGCTTTATGCATAACTTCGAACCGTGTCACTAGTCCAATTCACATTTCCAGGATGGCAGACATGCTTTAGGTTGTACATGTTCAAATTTCCTGTCTGAATTGGATTTTTAGGTCCATGTTTCAGCTCTTCTGTACCCCCAAGAAAAAAAAAAAAAATCTTGTACTGTTTCATAGAAAGATTAAAATATGTCTGCTGAGATACCTGGATTTCAGAAGCGTGATTGAAAACCAGACTGAAATCTTCATGTGGCCGTAGAAGGAGGTCAGTAGGAGCACTATTGTTACAGTTCATTGTGTGGCAAAGGCTGTGTGTCCCAGACGTGCTAAAGATTTTTCTTGAGAAATCATCCTTAGCTTCAAGTAGAAACCACTACAGAAAATCATGTGACTGACAGCTGTTTTAGCAGCATGGCTTAACTTGTATTTTTTTGACTGGGGAATGGAGTGTCRGGGTGCTGTAGCTGCTGTGTAAGGGAAGATGATCCAGGAGGTAAGGGACACAATGAAGCAGCATTGCAGTGGCTCAGAGATACGAGGGCTTAGTCCCACAGTACCTGGACCAGAAAGCAGAGAAAGTCTAATGATGGCAGCCAGGGTCATCCAACAGTCTAAGTTGTTYCTTTCAATATATAATGAAGCAATTTTCCATAGAGATTATTTAGATCTCTGTTAGTGCCTTCTAATATTTTATTTTCTTACAGAATAATGTAATATTAGTCTTTTTTTTTTGAACTAATATGGACACTCTATAAACTTAAACCTCTAGGATGAGATTCAGATTGCCTATTAAGACATGAAATATTCACTTCAGCAGGGCGATCTGTCTACAGAGACTGGCAACCAGTTTTTTGTCCAGCAGATAGCAGGAGAGAGTATGATTTTCAAAGGCAATTTGAAAAGAAAAACAAACAAACAAACAAACAAAAAAACCCCACCCAGCTTACTGTACAGGAATATTGCTAGAGCCAACCACAACCTCTGTATACTGGAACCTGTCAGAGATCTGTCTCCTCTATAGGGCCACAGGAGGCCATAAGGCTAYGTGACAAAGGTTGCTTCTGAAAACAGATGACTGATAAGTTTCATATCTTTTGCTGGGACAGAAGGTGTCAACGATATTATTTTGGACCTATCTTAGTTGCTGAGGCGCTAACCCAAGGAAGGTGAGTTGCAGATTGCCTTCCCCAAGGTGGGTACATCCAGGAAGAGGCAAATCCCCGAACTCCTATATCTAAAAAAAAAAGGTCAAAAGGCCTTGTTAAAAAACAAAGGCCCCTTTTACAGGGCCTCCTTTCTCAAGGACCTCCTATACAACACTGTAATAAGTCTGGGCTCCTGTGCAACCAAATGTGCAAATCATGAAAGTGAAGCAGAACAAATAARAGGAACTCTTCTCTAGAGCTCAGGGCATTTGATTGAGAACTTGGATTGTAGCGTTGCAGTCACTATTTACTTGCACTACATTTACATTACATTAAATTATTGAATAAAAACAAACACTTCAGGAAGGATTTTACAGGGTTGACACAAAACTACAAAAGTCTTCTGCCCAGAATATATAGCATCAACAACAAAGAGTTTCTACTTATGAGTCTTTATCTGACATAAATAAMATCTGCCACTTGACTCTTCCTCTGCTCCTTCCTCACATATAGAGGCATTCTCTCCTTTTACCTCAGAATATCAATATAAGAAGTCTTTCATAACAATCTAAGAAGTGCTTCTTACCTACTTGCAAGCCTTCAGGAATCCTTGGAGATAAAGAACAACAATCACTTGTTATTTGAAGGGAAAGCAAAAGCAGCCAAAGCGGAAAGGAAGGCAATAGATACAATAAGTTGAAGAAAGCCCACTCAGGATTTTGTTGAATGCTTTCATTCCTGAAAGCATCCCATCAATTGTCCATCTTGAGAAGAACAAAATTTGCTAGACTGAGAGAAGTCCCTCTTTCTTTCTCTCCAAAATCACATTTACAGTGCACTCAGTGGTTACTTCTCATTGCTATCAAGGTGTTCCTGCCCTAAGAACGGACAACATGTACAAAGCGACTTGTAACTGTGTTGCTCAGAGCCAGCTTCACCTTGGACAGGACAGCCATGTCCACTCCATCAAGCAGATGACTTGCCTCTGTTTTTGGCTCCACGTGACAGTGATTTTCATGAAAAAGAAATATTTTCTCACTGTAGTTAAGAGGAATGAAATAACATGAGGCTGTGTCACAATTCTTTAAAGTAATATTTTCTGAGCTTAATGAGGATTGGTATTTCTTCTACCCTTGTCAGTATTATCCTTAGGCAGTGATGTATGGCCCAGCATTTTGGTTTTACCTGAGGAAAAAGTGTGCTGTTGAGAACTGACTTTTACTTAATACTACTGAATTGGAAATAGCCATTTGAAGTCTTCTAGCTTCAAACTTGCATTATATGCTGGCTGAAATATATTTACTTCAGTTACTAAAAAAAAAAAAAATCCCTTAAAGAATCCTTCTGGAAGATTTATAAATATTAAACATGAACAATATATTTAAGTTACATATTTCTTTTCTCTGAAACTAATACAACATATAAATAATAATGTCATTTCAAATTACTGTCTTGAGCAGCAATACTTGGAATGTTTAAATTGGATTTTGTATCTTCTTCTGGTTGTATTTCATGCCCTTTATTATTTCTATGTCTCTTAAGCTTTTTTAGGATGTCTGTTGAAATGGTAGACTTTTATGAGAACAGAATACTAAAACCCTTAGAATATCTGTATTACATATTAGTCATTTGGAAGCACTGTACTATATAATATGTTATGCTTTTAACATAGATTTTCATAGATTTGTTATTTCTTTTTCTTCCTCAGGGCTAATTTCGTGTGACAGGAAGTACTAGAGTAATTGCCAAAATACAGCTTCAKAGAGCTAGAAACAGGCTGCTATAAACCACTATGAACCACTATAAACCACTATTCTGCCACAATATTAGCTTTGTTTTCCCTCTTTTGAATCCACCTCTAATACAGTCACAGATGTTATACTATCTTTTCTACCTTTCACAAATTAGAATAAAAAATAAGGAGCTAAACTGTTGACTTATATTACTGCCAGCAGCAGCCTGATATTACTTCCACAGCAGGAGGTGGCAGTTATAAAGGTCTCCTGATGGTCTTAGTGCTTTCAACAAAGGCAGACTATGGTCATATTTTATTATAGAAAGGGATGACTTAAATTTTAAGGCTCATTGCCATGTTTCCTATCAATTGTAAACAAATGTGCAACACGTTCTTCAAATGACATACACATTTGGAAGTTTCATAACTAAATATTTTGGAATAGCTGAACACTGAACTAACATTGAATGAATTAAATGAAGTCCATCTCTTCTTCTGTTCAAGAAAGACAAGAAAATAAGTGATTCTTTAAAATTTGATCATAATTATAAAAAATTCAGCTCTGGGATATGAGCAATGAGAGAGACCAAGTGAATTTTAACCAGAAATATTTGAGTACAAATCCTCAGATGGTCACCAAACCCGCACCTGCACTTGTTTGGTATTTATGATCTGAAAAGGGCTTTTATGATCTGAAAAGGGTTCAGTGAGGCAGTATGAGATTGTGACTTTGTTATGGTTTCCATTCAGAACTCTTCCTGGCAAGTACTCAATTCTTCTCCCCTTTTACCTCTGCTACATGTTCACTATGCTGAGGTCACACTGTACATGTAGCTTGTAACTGTTTAGACAGTGGCTACTGAAATAGATCTAAATAACTTTATAGCTCTATAGAAGTCCTCAGCATTGCTAGATTTAAAAAATAGTGGCAAAACTTCTGAAAGATAAGAAAAATATCAAACAATAAAGATTCAGTTCTGATTCCACAAATCTGTGAACTTTCTATATAACCATCAGCTTTAATTTTTAAGCAGAACAATATAGCATTTTGATAGTTTTTAGATATGGAAGAGGTCTTAGATCTGTCTGAGGAAATACCTGAGGAAAGATGTCTGAGAAAAGCATTTTTCTAATAGTCCACCAGAAGGTCCTTGAATTTCCCAAGAATTAGTGGAGGATAACTGAAAACATTATTTCAGCTTTCTTAATTGCATCCAACTTCCCAATTTTTTATTGCCGTAGGGAATTAGTCACGTAAATTTGCATGGTGTTTCCTTCTGTATATGTGTGGGAAAAGTGAGACAATTCTAGTAAATGAGAATTTCCTTTCTTCTAGGAATGCTGAAATTTGATTGTTCTATAATAACAAGAAGTATTAAGGATATTTGCTGCAGTGGAAGCTATGCAAGTGCTGGAGCAGTAAAGCTACATAAATGCTGGAGTTGTAGTATCAGCAGTAAAACTTGTTTCAACTGCGGMAACAGGTAACAAATGTTGATATTTTAGTGTTAGCAGAATGGAAAAATGAATGTAAGGAGTATTGTTCCTTCCTTTTGCATGCATTATCTTAAATTCTTCTTTTAAAGTCAGTGATGATTCAAAAGGACATAGCCTGATGAAAGGCTGATGTATGTATTTTGCTAAGGATTTGAATTTCTTCTGCAGTCTGTGAACTCTTTTAAAACACAGTCTGAATCTATTATAACTTTGGGTAGAGGATGTTCCTGGGTAGGCACATCTTTGAGTAGCTCTACCTGGCAAAGATTTTTGCTAGGTATTGAAATSTTAGTGATTCCTGTCAAGGACACGTGTTATAGCAGGTTTGTTGTTACTTTAAAGTGACTCAAAAGGGCATTTGGAAACTCTGTACCTAAAACATTTCTATCCTTTTCTTATGTACTTGTATGAATTTTATAGTTTTTTTTAAAATATATGTAAAATAGACTGCTTGTTGTTTCTAACAAATCTGGACAGAATATTTAGTTTACAGTCCATCTCATTCTCACATAGAAATATAAATTCAGTAAATGAATCATGACTAAACATGCCTCTTTTCACTGACTGTGAAACAAATCTAGACAAAGAGTTCAGATATAGATGTAATACAATGGAAAAAGAAATTTAGTTGAGATTGATCTTCATAGAATCATAGAATCATAGAATGCCGAAGGTTGGAAGGGACCTCAGAGGTCATC
>NW_020455093.1:855353-904270 GCF_003342845.1 Nothoprocta perdicaria
GTTGTTAGAGCTATCCCACCACGTTTCTGTGATTCCTATGAGATCGTGGTGCTGGGACCGCACACAGATCTCCAGTTCGTCCTGCTTATTCCCCATGCTTCGTGCATTGGTGTATAAGCATTTCAGGCAGGTAATCGAGGCTGAACTTTTCCCAGGAGGAATGAGAGAGGATCCTCCATAATCATGCCCTAGCTGTACTTCCCCACCACTGTAGGCCTGTTAGATATCCATTGGCTTAGGTTTTACAGGATTGATTCCCCAGTCCATATGACACTCCCCCTCCCCCTTGCATCTTGCATCTTACTTTACTACAGGATTTTATAATTTGCGGGTTTTTTTTTTTTTTTTTGGATGACTAATCAGCTAAAAAGAAGCCTGAAGAATATCTTCATCATGGTTTATTCCACAGTACATGATATCATGAAATTTGACTCAGAATGGCAACAGTTCTTGCAAATATTTACATCCCCAAACACTTCTGAAGAGCATACTTCAGGCTTCAGAGCTGGTGATAATCACGGTGAAAGTAGACAATTCTGAGACTTTTGGCATTACAGCAGCAGGACATCGGAGCAACTGGACTTTCTCAGTTTTCCATCTTMTTTTCCAAGGGTATCCTCTGAAGTCTCTTTCTATCACATAATTCAAAGTCTAGAATGGGCAAAACAATCCTAAGATTGCTTTATTACTAACTAAGAAAAACTTTTCACATATCAATGCCAGCTGATCAAAATGCTGTACAATTCCTTCCATGCAAGCAATAACACCACGTCAGTAAGAAGAGACCTCTTCCCTAAGTGAAAGGTGATCTGTTAATTTCTGTCAACATTTCACTGAGGACGATTATCTTTTAGTTTAGCTAGGGACTATTGGTTCCTGACAAGGAGGCTGATCCTAGGTGCTATACAACAAAACTGTCTAGCAGGTTGTGAGCTGCACACTTTTTTCTTATCTRCAGCAGGGCATGAAGCTGACATTTAAGCAGAGGAAGTTATTGAAGTGGAAACATGGCTCTGGAACAAGCACCTTATGTTACAGTAACAGAGATGACTCCTGAAAGGAAAGGTTATGATTCAGAAATACCTCATCCATGAAATTCTAGATCTGAAGTGATTCATCTAGAGAAGACATTGTTACCCTTTTTTTTTTTTTTTTTTTTTTTTTTTTTTTTTTTGTAATGCAAAGTGTGCTTGAAAACAAGGTAGATATAATAATGACCTACTCTAACTTCAGCTAGAAACAGTTTAGCTCTCAGATTAAGCCTTACATTGAGTAGTAGAAAGTAATAAATTCAGTTTGGTATCATCATCATCATCATATTTCTTCCTCTGCTTTCAGCTACTGCCTTACAATGTCTCATCTGTGGACACTGAATTCAGATCTTCTCTGTCACTATTATTCTAATTCAGTCATCGGAGTCGTGGATGATTTCTCTGTAGCTGAATGATCTGTGCTTTGACAATATAATGTGAGGTGAATGTGGTCAGGGGATCTTTGTGAATGGATGGCAGGCTATTTTCATGTTTTATTTAAACACCAATCTGTTAAACAATTGAACATGGAGTATTAAGATCCACATAACTCCTCCATCCTTGAAGTATATGACATTAAAAAAATGCAGTCAATTGTGATTTTCTAATGAGGGAAGTATGATAATTAAAATTGTCATAGGSTGTTACAACTTTCATACATATGACCTAATACTTTAACCTTCACTAACTCAAACAAATCAGTCTTTTGAGAAGACTTCAGAAATTGTTTCTAGTGATATGACCTCCTTCATCTGAGAGTACAAAATCTATCTTCATACTCAGTAGCTTGAGCCTAATGTGAAAAAAGGGAAAAAAAAAAGTGCCTTAGTGATTTGAGATCTGGCAYAATGTTGGGGATAGCTAGGTTAAACACTTTGTTCTGTTTGATAGCCTGCTTCTGTGACCTGAGCAACTCATTTAAATCCAGATCGTCAAATCTAATTAGCTGTATAAGCTCCAGTGACTATATACAGTATGATCTTACTTTTAATCTCTTTTAAAAACTCATATACTTGTTTGTAAAATGAGATTAATATTTCCTCATATTACAAGAGTAGTGTCTGAATAATCGTACTGCAAAGTGCTTGGTTATTTCTGTAGAGGATGTGAATGGGCCCTGTGGATACATAATGGCATGCAAGAGCTGCAGCCAGACACCTGATAGATGTTCTCAGGCCTAAGAAAGAAATTCTGTGTTCCTAGGACAGAAATTGCCAATTTATCTATGTCCAGTAGGCAGTGACCCATTTGAAAAAAAATAGAATCCCTTTACTGCTAGCAACTGAGATGAAGAAGACTGAGAAGACTTAGAAACCAGAGCTGAACCTAAATACCTTACCAGTGGCCTTTCCAGGGAACTTGGTGTACTTTGATAAAATCTTGTGCTATCCCAGCTTGCTTAAATCCTGTAAACACAGAAATGGGACTTCGCCTTCCATGTCTGTCAATATACTGCCTTTCTGAAAACTAAAATATCATAAAAAGTAGCAGATGCTGCTGAGCGGGAGGAATAAAAGAAACTGCATGGTGATCTTTGTTAAAGCAGTTAAATTCCTACAAAATGCATTCACAGAAGGTAAAAAGGAATGAAGAAAAGAAAAAAAAAGCCATATACCAGCATAAACCACTAATTGTAAAGTGAAATGAGAGCACTAAATTCAGAAGGTGATAATAGTTTGTAGCTTTTTAAAAAATAGAAAATGAATAGAAATAAATGTGTAATCAGCACAGAGAGAAGAAAAGAAATCAGTCCATGCACTATGATCAGCCAGTTCTTAGGAACCTAATTAGACATAATAATACTTGATATTATACAGTGGGAGTTGAACAGTCTTTACTTTTAAATGTTCTAAGATGTGCTTTGAATTTGTCAGCAAGTTATCTCCTGTATCTTTTATTTCTCATAGTGATAATTACACACTTACACAGAGCTAATTAGAAATTCAGGTTGAATTTTTGGAATTTCAGAGAATTAACTTGCTTTAAAATGTCACATCACCTATTGCACCTGAAAATGGGCAATGAATAACAGAAATACTTTTCTGAGATTTGTGAAACACACTAATCTACTGTTTAGATATAATTTGGTTACAATGTAGTAAATGCTGGTTTAAACAGTCAAACATGTTCTGCTGAATTTTCTAGTGCTTCCACTCTGGCCTGGAATGGGTAAACAGATCTACAAGAGTTTCTGACATTGATTAATTCCATTCTTAAAACAATTAATCAGGATATACCCCTGATATATCCAGTCCACTTTTATTCCCACATCAGGGACATAAAATGAAATAGGCCATAGTTTGTCAATGTAATACCAGTGAAAGAGTTAAACTGTCAAATGGATGATCATAAGAATTAGCCAAATTTAGCACAGCATGCATTGAAGGTGTGTATGAAAGTCAAAGAGAAATTTTTAAAAGGATATCTAAATGAGAAATCTTGGCCATGTAAAAAATACACACATTACTGGAACGCAGTTGAAAAGCAAAAATCAATAGTATATTGTGACCTAGCTATAAACTATTCCTAAAAGAAGGGTGTAAGTAATAAAGATGGATATGTAGAACTAAATTAAATAGACCATAGGAAATGTGATAGGCTTGTGCTGTTGACCTCATGATCAGAGGAAATGAAGAATAGAATKTTGTGAGACATTATAACGTAATAAATCTAATAGAGCTGTAATAATGAATGATTTCAGCTGCACATACAAAAAGCTGATCAAATGGTTTGTCTGACAGTTTTCAAATTTACAAGTTGAGAAGTTCCTATCAGCCCGTTATTTAGCAATTGACTGAAACTGATGGAATAAGATACAACTATAGTAGTGGCTTTAAAAAATACTGACCATAGCAGGGCTAAGTACAGCATTGTCTTATGAGGGACTTGCAGATGAGGTTTAGAGCAGAATACAATTTAATTGACCTTCAACCTCGGAATATATGAACAAACACTAACCCTTAACAGGAGCCAGGAGCCAGGAGCCAGGAACAGGCCTAAGAAAAAAATATTTTTCTCTTTCATGAAAAAAAAAAAGACAAAATTAAACTGTTTTCTTTTTGTCTCCATTCAGGATATCAGCATTTTCCAGAAACATAATACACTACAGATGGGAAGTTTCCCATCTTGACAAGTCCTGTTCCCTAGCCCTAGTATAAGGAGGTTTCTTAAGCTTTTTATCAAAGTGTCATAGGGGCATGACAGCCATTAAATAAGGAAAAGATTGAAATGCATCAGTACTAGAAAAAAGTAAAAATAAATAACCGCTTGAAAGGAGGTTGTAGCGAGGCAAGAGTTGATCTCTTCTCCAAAATAACTAAAGAGAGAACAGGAGGAAATGGTCTTAAGCCAGAGGAGGTTCAGGTTAGACATTATCACATCAGGCTAGACAATTTCTATATGGAAAGCATTGGAACAGGCTGCCCAGGAAGTGATGGAGTTACCATCCCTGGCAATGTTCAAGAAATGTGTAGATGAGACACTTAGGGACATGGTTTAACAGGCACAATGTTGAAGGTTTGGTGGTTGGACTCAATGATCTTAAAGGTCTTTTTCCAGCCATAATGGTTTTGTGATTCCATGATTCTATTGAAAGCATTCTCCAGACAATGGAAACGCAGTCCTAAGGAAATGGAGAGAAAAAGAACAAAAAGATAAGGCAAAAGTAAAATGGTGTCCAATTGGAAATTCTGAACTGAAAAGTGTGAAAGAACAGAATCTTATGCTCATTTCACCTGTGATGAGCTTGAGGAGGGTAGGGATTGGAATTACTTTACAGAGATTTGTTTTCATTTCCTGGAATTCATCCTTCCTAAAAATCAGTCTAATATCAGAACTGATTCATAACATCATATTCTCTCTAAACATGAATTGGGAATAACCTCAAGGGGTCAGTATGCTTATTTCTATACCATGTTTAGGAGCTCTGTAACAGCATTTATGTATTGCCATTTGTTTACAATTGCCTTTTGTCCTTATGACAGTAGATGCCAGAATTTTCTCAGAAAAGTCCATATGGATATATGGGATTGTTACAACAGCAGATGACACACAAGATAGAGTCACACTATGCCTTAAAATGAATAAATGCATCTTTAATTGTRGTATGAACTAAGTTTTCCAAAATGTATTTGATCTTTGCCTTTGTGTTATCGTCAATAGAGTGCATTCACGAAGTAAGATTACATGTGAAAAAAGATCCAACTTACTATTTCTTAGGCCAGTACTTAAAAGGCAGAGTAGACATAGCCAAGCTAGATGCAAGATTCTTTTTTGTTTATTATTATTGTTTTTTTAATTCTCAGCTCCTATTYTATATGTGTTTAATTCTATTTCGCCAGAGATTTCTCCTGTGTGCTGTGTGGCACGGATAGGTTATATGTTCAGTAAATGGGAAAAACACCTCAGAGCGACCAGTACTATCTTTGGGGAAGCAGAGACTGCACTCTGGAAGCTGTATTAGCTAAGCTAAGGAAGATCTCTAAGCAAGGTTCATAAAGCAAGTATCAGTTAGCATTTCTGCCTATGGGATAGTAGCCCTGGGGCTACAGAGGAGAAGAAATATTGAAATATCTCGGGACATCAGCTTGTTCTAAGTATGCATGTGAGTTCTGTTTATGAATGACATGGAGGCTAGTGACCCACGCAAAGAAAGAAGTAGATTAATGCTGGGGGGAAAATTGAAGCAATGGAAGACTTCTTGCTAGGCTTCTCTGAAATGCTCCCAGGACAATGACAAAYATACTTCATGAATGTAAGTTACTGAGTCTAAATTTTTAAACTACATAAATGAATTGTTAATGGGACATCTGGTGAGGAAACCCAAAACAGCAGGACTAGTTTTGAGTAGTTCATTGGCTTAGGTTGCAAATGAAATTATTTAGAAAACACTGTGTATCAGTGACTATAATGTATATATTTTCAGAAAGCACAGCAAAGACTACCCGACCATTACAGTAATGCTTAGTTATTATAATAGCTTAAAAAGAGGAGCTTCATATAGAAAAACACATTAAACAAAAATTAAAGACACAGCTAAAAGGATTAGATGGTTGTAGGTCACATATATACTGTTATGTCTTAATGATGATACACCATTTTTTAAAAATCAGGTWAAGAACAAATGCAAATGCAAAATCAAATGGACCTTAGAAAGAATAAGAACCCAAATCCACCAAAGCCCCATAGAATGATGGAGTAAGTCTTAGGRAAAAAAAAGAAAAAAAACACACCAAAGAACATCCCTGCCATAGTTAAACACTTAGACAAAGGAGATTTTTAAACCTAAAAAAAACCTTTAAAAAATGAAGCTGTACTTAATATGGAATGCCGAAAAGATTTTAAAATCAAACATATGTAATCTTAGTAAGATAAATCAAAACAAGCTGTTGAAAACCATTCAGAAGTGATAAAATTTAATGCATATAATACAATATATATATGTATATATATTTAAATACATTATGATCAGGAGAAGCCAGAGAGTCTTTAGGGATGGAAAAGATCAATATATAAAAAGTGTATTTTAAAAGGATAAGCATTGACACAAAAACTATCTTTACATCTCTTTCCAAAGGGAAGGAGAATGGGAAATCCAAATGGTGGAACTTTTCTTCATGCACTGAGAATCTGGAGTTGTCTCAGGTAGAAGTACCAGTGAAGGATGTTATACAACAGATGAAAAAAAAAATAAATAAATAACAGCAGTTCACAAGTTCCAAAGAGCTTCAATGCAAGTGAAGAATGAAATGAATTGTCGATCACAGGGTACAAACTCTTGCTTAAAAGTGTATCAGAGCCAGCGATTTAGAAGGTGACAAACATGATGCCAATATGTTACTAGAGAGAATTCAAGATACTACAAATAAATACTACAAATAAAGTCTGTATCAGATAAATAAACAGCAGTTTTAATAAGGAAGCATGTTATGGGGCACATGGATAAATGAGAAGGGTTAACACAGATTTTTTTAATGGGAAGTCATCTCCAATGGATCTATTGGACTACTTTGAATGAATGAATAAGCATGAATAAGGAGATTGTACAGATTGTATAGTTATATTTCTAGAAAGCATTACCCTTACCAAAATATCTTAAAAAAACAAAGCTGATATGAGCAAATAGAAAGTCTTTCCATAGATAACTACTTAAAGATAGAAAAAAAAGGTAGTTAGCCTCTTCTCTGAAAGGAAGGCACTAACAGCATTTTATGGGGATCTTTGTTGTTCAATGTATTAATAAATTATTTATTGTATGAGGTGAGATGTGATGACAAAATTAGCTGCCAGTAATTAATTATTCACTTTGTCAGATTAGTGAGAAAGACAGAAGCTGATGGCAAAGAACTGCAAATGGACCTCACAATATTGAATAACTGAGTTATATAGTGATAGATAAATGGGTGAGAAAGTGGGACATGGGGAAACTATCTATCTGGTCACACAGAGATAATCTCTGAGCCGAGCATACATTTCCAACTACATTACCACAACGTAGGAACATAAGTCTTGAGTTGCAATGATATAATATCAGTTCAGTGCCCAGGAACATAAAATTTTAAAAAAGTAAGAAAAAAAATACAAAAAAAMTATAAACCAGTGGTGCAAATCCTGGATGCTGTGTGCTGTTTGGATCCTCTATCTTAAAAAGGTAGTCCTGGAAAAGTTATACAGAGGGTTGCTAAGATGGTCAAAGGCACAGTATGAGTCTTTTTTATAAAGGGTGCCATACTAGAAAAGAGTTGACTAATAGGGAAGGGAGCTACACTAGAAATGTATAGAATCACGAGTGGCATGGGGAAGGTGAATAAGGAACAAGAGATACTGTCTCGAGCAAAACGAGAGAACTCCCTTCATAGAAGATGTAAGTAAGATAGCATGTTGCTTGCATCTGGATATTGCAGATTGTAGAAGTTAACTAAGTTTGAAGATGGGAAAAACACTAACTGATGTGAAAGCCAGAGTCAGGTGTGGGAAGTTCATGAACCCCAGGAGGCTGTTTCCCTTCTTTAAGCCATCTCTGCTGGTCATAGGCAACTAGGCTGAAGGAATCACTGGTTATCTTTCTAAGAATGCTCTTATGCTCTTACATGTCCTACAGATGGTGGATACAGTGTCYTTGATGCTCTGAGTCAGTGCCAAGGAACTCTTTCCTGAACTGTATGGCTGAAAGGATGTAAATATCCATAGTTTTACCTCACTGGATAAAGAGGAGTAGAGAGCATTACCTCTGTGTAATCCTACTACCTGATTTTCTCTTTTGCGTTTCCTTGGTTCTAACGGTTCCTAAATTGAAATCATAAGCAGGACTGCAGCTGCAGGTTTACCTTGAAAAATAAGTCATGTTATTTTCATTTCTGAAATGTGGTAATACTCTTAGTTGTCTGGTTGACAAGGTCATGGATAAGGAATTGAAGGCTTCAAACTCAGCCTGCCCCATGCAAAATACTTGCTGAAATACATATGACTTATTCATGCCAATTGTCTTGATTGACATCTTTCTCAGCTTGACCCAGAGGTTAAGACCAAAATGAGTGGAATCTTAAATAAAATGCAGCTTCCAAGAATAGATTGGAAGCATTGCAGGGGAGGGTCCGCAAAGCTAGAAAATCAATTGAATTGTTCAGGTCATATGCCAGTAGAGAAATACTTCTCTTTGAATAGTATAATTTTACATTAAAAAATACTCCATCAAAATCCATTACAATAAAGAGTTGACTAAAATGTACTATTTTCTTTTACAATTCAGGCAAGACATAATTGTGTTTTAGTTGTTTAAAAAAAAAAGAGGAAAAGGTCTCATGTTCATTTAAAATGCAGAGAAAAAAAGCAAAATATTGCATAAAGATCTGGAATCCTTCTGGATAAATACATTGTAATYGCTTGGCAGAAGAGAGCTATTGAAAGAAGTCATTGCAGATAGAGAAAAATTCAGCGACATAAACATAACCTATTTTCAGGAAATCAAATTTGCATTTAGAGGTAAGAGAAATCCTTTCTTATTAATAGAATTACACAATTGCAATTATTTCTCTCAAAAAGAAAATACTCTTTTTTTTTTAGAACAGCACCTATATCTAGATTGTTTTCATAGASATTTCCCTTTACCCATTCAACACCTTTATATAAATAATCCTGGATGATATATTATAAAAATATTAAGGATTGGAACAAGCCTATGTCTGAAGACAACAAATTTCGAAAGCCATATTTTGTTCCAGATGCAAAGCATACTTTTCAGAAGATCATTGGAAGGTTCTGTGGTATTAAGTGGATTTCCATGTTTAACATTTAAGAACAAATTATGTTGAATAAACATTGAATCAATATCTCTTCAACATGACAAAGTGCTGATTTTAATCGGAAATTTCAATCTAGTAAAGTAGAAAAGGTTAATCTTAAAAAAGAAAACCAATTAGTAATTCATGTTTAACTATAAATGCTGTTTTCTTGTCCAATTAAGATCCATCTGCTTCATAGCCTTTTTGTGCATATCAAATATGATGTTCAAACAAAAAAAAATCAGAAGTCTTCATGCAGAGAGGAAATAGCATCCTCATTAATGAGAATCGTGCAGCATTGCTATTATTCTGACACAAAGAAAAAAATTAATAATCTAATGAGTTCTCTCTGTTTTTGGTAAACTGACTTGAAGATTAATCTTTGTTAACTGCTTGTTTAATGTTACGGTTAATAATTAGTTACCTCGTAGCCTGGTATCATCCATCACTTTGCTGAACTGCTTTTTTTTTTTTTTTTTTAATAATAAGAGATTGTTTGTCTTTGCTTAAGGCTGCTTTGGATAAAAAAAAATCTAAAAGGTTATAAAAAGAGCTCTAAATTTTCATTCAGAATGCAAACCACTCATTGTTCTTAAATTTCCATGTTTCTTTCCAAAAGCAAAATAATAGTTTATTGCAAATTTCTTCAACATTCTTGGTAACCACCAATTTTATATCATGTTGATTCATAAATATGTATTCTTCAGTAGAAAAGGGGCTTAGATGAAGTAGTATAAGCTAGTTTTCAGTAGGAGTATTTTCTGAAATTTATAAAGACAAAATTAGGATTGTTTTATTTTTTCAGTGGCTATCTTCATGCCACTGATCTCAAAAAAAAAAAAAAAATTGCAACTATCTGGACTTTGACTTGAAGTGGTCCCACATCCCTCTGGCTTTACAACCTTAAACTGTATTCTAGTATTCTGACTTGTTGACATGCCCACATGTTCATATTGTATAACTTAATTTTACTTTGAAGAAGTAAATTTTTTTTCTGTCTCAAGATTAGGGGACACTAATCAGCTCAACACTTTTTTTTCCGAATAAAGTTGAAATTATTATAGTAAAAGTAAAAAGTAAAATAATAGTCAAGAAAGATACAGCAAAGAATACCAAGGGATAGTTTTTAATCTTACCAATATCAAGAAATTAAAAATTATAGTTCCCACAGTGATCCTTTCTCAATTTCCTGGCATTTTTTATGCCTATTTTGTTTGTTTTATTTTGTATTACAACACGTGATACTAGCTTTAAAGYTATAACAAGTTTTTATATAGTAGCTGAATTAATATTGCCTAGAGGACTGTAATTTTGAATATGTTGCCTTTTGTATGCATGAGACTGCAGATATAATTTTCCATTAATATATTTTCCACCATTTAATTATGGAAAGCACTGTTTATGCCCCTTCTGGTGTGCTGCATACTGTACTAGAGAAGTTAGCCAGATCCTCAGCTAGTGGGGAAGGGTATATAACTCAGGTRAAATCTTAAAGCTGCTCTTGTTTCCATCAGCTTACTCTGTCCTCTTACAGTTAGCATGGAGGGGATGCAACACATTAAAATCAAGATGATGCAAGGTCTCTTCTTGCCTTGAAATAGATTTGCTCTGAAATTGGAGTGTTAATTCTAGTCTCCTGGGGAAGAACAGCTGCCTGATTGTGTACTGAGTTACATGGGTGTAAATCAGGAAGAACTCCCTGAAGCTGGTAGAGGTATTCAAGTCTAAAAAGCAATGTGAAACTCTTATCAGGACTGCAAGTTCTTGCACAAGGTGACCAGGCATATGCTTTTAGAGGGATAAAAGTGMCTATAATGTACTTTCATGTGGTTTATTAGGTATAGAATACTAGGGGAACAGCATTCTTGTCAGAGGTTTTCTTGGTACAGTAAGTCCTGACAAAGTGCTTTTTTTCTTCTTGGCCATAATTAAGAGGCTGGTTAGAGGAAGTTGTGATATTCAACAAGGACTGTTTTTAATGGTAAGTGTTTAGTGGTAAGTAATAATATAATATTCTTTGGTTGTGTACCTTTTAAAAGTTACACCACCTACTCAATATTTCAAGAATTTAAATTGAAAAAAATATTAAGTTGAAATAAAATATATTTCAGGAACTGTTGTAAAATTGCTATTTGGGCTACAAAGATTCTACATTGCAAGCCAAATTTGTAAAGTGAGAAGCAGTAGTGCAGAATGGCACTCAAATTTCTGCTTCTTTATTGCTCACTTGGGGAGTATTCAAGGGACTGGGCCGTTACTAGTGGTGGTGAGAGAGGTTCATCAGTTGTGGGAAAATTGGCTAGACAAATTGGTCCTTGTGCCAGCTGATTCTTGAAAAGGAAATTACTAATTCACAGTAGTGGCATGAGTAAGTTGAGGCAGTGGTTGTTAAGAGTGTGAGAAGGATATTGGATTACCAAAACGTCTAGCTAGAGCTGTGATTTTGGGCAGTTTCTCTGCTCAGTTCCAGATACCTTGCACAGTGACAGCAAAGCAGGCAGTAAGTAGGGATAATAGTGCAGGTATCAGAGCAGTAGCTCCATGTAGGGGAAAAATAAAGATAATCTATGATTCTTTACTGACAATTGCTTTCTACAGTATATAAGTSCAGTATAAGGAGCAGAAATGAACTTCATTGTGGCTGATACTCTTCCTGAGGGGTTATCACACACTGAAATAAAAGGACCTATTACCAAATAGCACTTGTGTTATTTCTGCTTGATAACTTCATTTGCTCCCTGTCTTCCACCAGATGATGACAGAGTTTAAATCTTTTTCTTTCATTCATTTTTTTTCTATATTCAATAAAAAAAGAAAAAGCAGGCACAACACTCAGTTACTTTAACCAGTGGAAATGATTAAAGTAATAGTGCTTGTGAAAAGGTCCTGGGTTGTGTGAAATGCATGCAGCAGCAGATAACACTCATATCTGTCCTTGTAGTTTCTGTGGGAAGCTCTATAGAAAGAGGTCACTGCCCAGGATAAGCCATTATTTATTCTTATTTAATTGGATCCCATGTCTGTAACTTGCTCTCACAGGAAACTGAACTCAGTGTAAATTAGTTATTTTATTCTAAGGTCTGATATGCAACTTACACCAGATTGATTCAGCTGAGATTTAAAAAAAAAAAAAAAAAATCTTAATACTTTTTCTTAGATACTGTACCTTGAAAGGCACAATATTTTATCCAAGTCAGATTTTCCCCTTTTCTTTATTAGCATGTTTAGCTTAACTAGCACTACTTAAAACTTTTTAAAGAGGTAAAGTTTCATTAAAGTTTTAAAAAGTTGGTCTCTAACATTATGTTTTGTGTCTGTCTAATGCATTTATGAAATACAGCCCCATGCAAGTGCTACTCCAATATAAATCATAGATGTCACTTCCAGTTAAGGGCAGCACACAACTGCATATTTGCTTTAATGAGTAAGCAAATACGAGATTTCTTCTTTTTTTTTTTTTTTGGCTTAAATATTTTTACAATCTTTAATAAAGCACAGACTGCTTCCTTCCCTCTTACATAATAATTCCTCTCTGTCATGGAGAAGTTTGGCCAAAGATATTGTTCACAGAAAAGTCAGGTCAAATGTCCAGTGAAGTCTTAGCTAGTGCTGCTGTACTTCACTCAGTCTGGAATCACAATTTCCCACTAAGATTGCTCTTCTAGGTTAAGAGGAGTGTACAGCTGAACTCAGTAGTAAGTGGTTAACTGAAAAATGACCTGATTTTTATGAGCAAAGCTTTGTGTAAAAGAAATGGAGACATGGATTTTTTTTTTTCTTGTTTTGCATGTGACTGGTAAATTTGATGGAACTGTGTTCATACCTGAAATCTCACTTTTAAAAGGTGACTCTGACAGGATCCCCTTAATTCCAAATTAGGTTAATCTTTATTGACAATCTGCACAGTCAGGTCCTTCTTTCCATCAAAAAAAAAAAAAAAAAAAAAAAAGAAAAAAGTTAATATCTTTGAAAGACGATTTGCCAAAAATCCAGTAAATAGTAAATACCATCGCCTGCTTTTCTAGAACTGAGACTGTGAGCGTGGGAGGGAAGTGCACAGGTGAGGGGTCAGGGAGTGAACTCAGCTTCATACTCGTCCCAGGACTGGGCAGAGGAACCTGCTGTAGCAGCCATCAGGACTTTGGGCTTGCAGTTCTACAGGTTGCAAGCTAATTCTATAATGTTGTCAATAATTTCAATAATTGTTGTCCATAATTTCACTTTTGGTCTGTTCACAACTTCCCAAGAAGTTGTGTGTAGTGCCCAAGAAGCACTACATTCTCTGTAATGTAGTGTTGTATGTTAATTCCAAATGGAAATACTTTACTGAAGTTAAGGTATCAGGTATGTTCTCTTAAATTATCTATTTATCAACTATCACAGATATTTCCATTTTTCCATTAATGAGGGTGATATGGTACCATATYGAAAAGATCAGAAGAATGTTTCACTTAGCTGAAACCTTTAGCTTAGAATTTGGCCCCTTCAGCACTGAATGGAGCTGAAGAGAGAAATATAAACCCATTTATCTCCTAGAACTGCTGTCTCACAGTCCATTATCAACTCTGAATATACATTTTAAATTATGGTATGTAATTTCAGCATGAAAGTAAGGGAAGGGACTCTAATTTAATAAAAGTGATATTGGTTGTGTTTTGTTTGGTTGTCTTTATCCCCAAAGCAGGACAGCTCTTACAATACGCACAATTACTTCTTTGCTCACATTGTGGTGCAAAGCAGTGACCTGTCAGAGATATCCAGGCCTATCCACAGTGTTCTGAAGATTAATCACTGATTTCAGCTATTTATATAAAACTTCTGAGAGTCAATGGACTACCTAACTGCAAAAGATTTTATTATTCAAATATGACTTTTGTCTATAGTCCTGTGGTACTTATAAATAACCACAGCTTTCAGTCGAAGTGCATGCATTGTCATAATCCAAGCTGATGCCTCTGCAGAGAAATCTGTGGATAAACATAGAGGAAAAGGAGGATGAGCCAGATAACCTGGAAAACTGCTCTCTCTACTTTTTTGGTTTTTTTTTTTCATTTATGTGACTTCTAGCTTCTTTACTGTGTGCAGCTCAGGTTAAAAGCTCTGTAGGGACTGATTGATTGATTGATTGATTAATCAGAATATTTCAGTGGTATTATTTCTGGGTGATACGAAATTCCTTGTGCCTCCTGCTTTGTAGTCCTGATGTTTTGGAAGTTAATCTAAGTCAGGGATTACCTGAGACACAATGGATTATAAGATTAGACATTTGTAATTTCTTGTTTTCTTTCTCTCTCCCTTCTTCTCTCGCACTTTTTTTTTTCTTTTTTTTTTCCTCCTCTGTATACTGAATGGGAATAAATGAGGCTTTTTTAGATTGTCGTTTTTGTTTAAATTTTCCTCCTTTTTTTTTTCTCTCTGTGATTATAAACCCATTGCAGCAATTGAACTGATGTGTAATGGTGCAGCAAAGGTGTATGAATATATTTTGAGTGATAAATCACTGCTGAAATGCCATTACAAGCAACCACTTCTGTTATGCTTACTCCACTATGTTTTGATTTCTTTCTTTTATTTTTATCTAATCACTCTCAAAATTCACCTACTTTCATGTGGGCTGGAAATGGAGGGGCATGTTGCATATTGAAAAGTGCCTTCTTTCATTTCTCTTCTTGCCTTTCATGTTCACAATCTTTTAAATCCAGAAGCTGGAAAGGAGATAGGCTGTGGGCTATTTTTGCTGTCCTTGAGCAATCTGTCATGATTTCTGCTAACAAAATCTGTGCTGGTGTTTACACCAGCAAATTGACTGTGCAGTTTCTCAGTTTCATTAGATTAATTGGATGACATTTCATACCTAGCAGTTTAGGGCATTATAAATCCCAGAACACTTTTTTTTTGTTTGTTTGTTTCAAAATGAAATGATCAAATTTTACATCCATCTCTTTTCATTCCTTTTTTTTTCATTCTTCCTCCCATTCATTACTATCTCCTGTCCTCTTTACCATCATTGTTTTCCTGTTGTTTTGTCCACTCCATGTCCATGAATCCAAACCAAACATTTTGATTACTTCAATGTTTTTAATTCATTTTTTTTTATCTTCCTTGAAGTTAATTTGTATGTCAAATTTGCAAATGGATTCTCTACAGATTATATTTTGTACCTTTTGGATTGTTGCTCATCCAGATGGCCAGGTGTTTGCATTTGACTCTTTGCTGCCCAGAACAACATACTTACTAAACCATACAGAGACCAAACTCGAAGAAGCATCTAATTCTAAATATTTTAGATTTGTTGACCATGTCTGTGAATTGTTATGTAGATTCTTTCCACTTGCTCATTTTCATTAACAATATTGCTATTCTTTTTATATCTATTCTTTCACTAGCTACTTTCCTTTCCTACAAGCTCTTTCTCTCACTACAGTGACATTATTCATCACTACCTCTTCTTTTCTTTTTATATGATATGATTCAGTGCTCTAATTTCCCAGCAAAATCAGATAGAAATTCCAGCATGCCTGTCATAATTTACTGTATTCTTCTCCTGTCACTCACTGGCCAGCTGTCCAAGAGAATTAGTTATTGACCACCAGAGTAAAAGATGTATCTTTGTCACATATATGTTTTTTAATGCAACTATTATTATATATTATACAGGTACATAAATATAAATTATGTCTCGAAAGAATGTTGAAGGTCATTTAAAGGTCATATTGTTCCCGACCTCAAGGTAGAATCAATCACAGTTAAACTTTTCTTGTCTTTTTTTTTTTTTTTTTTTTTTTTTTTGATCCACTTAAGGGAAGAAAAAAAATCAAAAGCAAGCTTCTTTTAATGAAGATTCTGCTAGCTACTGCATTGGAAATCTACTCCTAGTCCAAGTATCATTATCAGTGAAATGACTGATCTAAATCTCTTACGTTGCAGTGGAGCTCATAATTTTGGGGGAGTCAATGAAATGAAGTACACAATTGGGTACATTTAGCATACACAGATTTTTGCACTGTACTGATCCTTAATAAAATCCAGACAGGATTACGAAGTGTGAAACTTTCTTCTGCAGGAAGATTTGCAGTATGTCATTCAGTTTATGAATAAAGAAATCAATAACAGGATTGCCTTCTATTTCTAGTTCACAATCTAGTAATGTCATTGTTAACCTATTTTCTGAATTTGAATATATTTTCCCCTGTTTTCAAATCTCTGACTAAAGTTATACCTTCCTATATTGTACACAGTGAAATGAAGTTTCTCTTCATTCATGGTACTTATAAGTAACTGAGGCAGTCCCTTAGCCAAATTGTATATGTTGAGTCTTGTGTTCTTTAATTCAATCTCATAAACCATTCAGTTCCTGAGAACTGAGATTTTTTTGAGAACTTCTTCAAGCCCACCTTCCAGAAATACTTGCAGGTTATCTACTCGGAAAAAAAAAAAAAAAAAAAAACCCGAAAACTATTGATCTTCTGAACATATAGCTTGTGGGATAATAATATATAATCTCCAAAATTGTCTGATACTCTATTTCCCCCAGGTGAAATCTCTACCTATCTAAAATGAAAAATGTATCTCCGTTTCCACAGCTTAGCACACTTCATGCATTGTGAATACTTCTGGATTATTATTTGTAGGAAATAGCATATGAAAAATACTATGAAAATAAAAAATATTAACATAGATGTCAAAGATATTCGAAGTTATCAGTGACCTGTAGTGTTTTTTGATGCCCCACCTTTGAAAAATGAGGAACTCATTCACATGTTTCCCATTCCCCAAAGAGCCATTTATGTTAGTCTAAGCTTTTGCTAAAAATTTAGTTCATAGTGTTACAGAGATGAAAGACTACTTTGTTCTAGTATCTGTTTTTGCCCACAAGCTAAACAGATCCTCTCTGAATTTCAAAATGATTTTCAGATGTGTGAGTTGACTCTGTTTTTTAAATCTTGTTTTTCTTTCATTTGCTCTTTTCTTTCTTTTATAATCTTTTACATTATAGGCAGAGTTATTAAAACTATCTATTATTAAGGTTGACTGACACTTTGTATTTTAAGACCTTGTTTTTAGGTACTTGTAATTTTGACAAAGTATAACCATAAGGGCTAAAAGCTTGCTAAATTACCGCATCAAGTTGATTTCTTGCTTGCTTGCTTCAACCAAATCAATTCACCCATTTCTGAAGAATAGGACATATAGAAATATTGTTTTCATATATTATAGAGAATTATTGCAGCCGGTTTTCAAAGATCAACATCTTCATGCTCAGAAAGATTTACCATTCTTATGAAAACCCTACAAAAGAGATGAAGTCTGCAAAGTCCAAAAGACCAAAAGCTGAAAAAATAGGCCTTTTTTTTTAATATATTCAACATAGAATTGTGATAATTTTGCAGCTAAATTTGCTCCTCAAATCAACTGAAGTCCAGCAGAGACAAAGCAGAGAGAAAGTTGGATCAATACAATATGAGTTGGACAAAGGCTCAGCTAACTTATGTAACCTGTGGAGGCCGACAATAACCGATGCCTTTGCTAAATTTTGCTTCATCGATCTGGTCTTTAGGTAAACTAAATGCTTCGAGRCACAGTTTAAGAGGATGATTTCTGAAAATCCAGATCGCTAACTAAAATATGATAAATAACTTTCTAATAACTTTTTAATAACTTTTTAAATAAAGGAGGAGCTTTGCTATTTGGGAACTCAGAATTTCTCAGAGAAGCATAGAAGAAAAGTCAAGTAACTCCTGTTTCAATTAAAATCACAAGAGTTTGTGAAACTCCCTCTGCTCAGTGAGCACCATCCACTTTCCACAGTTATTTCCTAGAGTTGCTGTCAGCAACACTGCAAGGGATCCTAGACTTCCCATTTCCTCTGTGATTCCCAGAGCAGAAAGAAAACCCAGCAGCAGGTTTCTGAAACCTATTTTCATGCTCCACTGGGGGTGTTTTGGAGGGAAAAGGAGGGCAAAGCAATGAAATCTTTTTGTGAGGTTTGCTGCTATCGTATGAACCTGTGATGATCTAGAACTGAAGAGAAAATGAGCAATAAGGGTGTTTAGTGCTGTTCATTGGCAGTGAGAGAACTTCATTGCGAGATGAAATCAGATGACTACATCTATGCTTGTAAAGTAAATAGTCAGGGCCTAGGCTTAAACATTGTTTTATGGCAATCATAGCTGTTAAATTGTTAGTGTATGCCTTAGCCTAGGTTTAGCCTGACAGCAAACACTCCCAGGCCTGGGGAATTTGCATTGACCAGAGATATTTCCCTATATGCAGTTTGGATSCATCCACCTTGTTTTGGTAGCAATTGAATTTAGCTATGAGATTGCAAGCTGCACTTTGTTATCTGCCTGAGGACTAGAAAGTGTTCCCTGGACAATATTACTCTGTAGTAACATAGCCTTTGTATAATGCCTATTTATTGATAGAGAAGAGCAACATAAATCTGGAAATATTTAATTTTGAATAAGATTTTAGTGTGGCATAAATGTGACACATCTTGGATAGCTCTTACTTGGCACATAAAATGTGGACAATGTGGCCCGGCTTTTTACAATCTGAGAATAGACATGCCTAGCGTGTGTGCCTAACCCTCAGGGCTGAGACTAGGGTGGGACATTGAGAACAAGCAGATCTATAAATGCTAAACAACTGAAAAAGACGAGGACTATCTTAGGTGTCATTGTAGGAAAAGCTATAGTGACCAATCCACTTAGAAAATTCTTGTCCTCCTTTCCCATTCTACTTATCCTGGCTTTATGTTGTAACACAGTGTCCCCTCTACGGTGACACTGCAACTGTCTGCAAAGTCATATTGTTATCTGTTCCATTAAACCGATCTGTGTGAAACAGGACATGAAATACTATAAGAGATTATTTTAATCAGAAGCCCATTTTTATTCATTTTTGGGCTGAGGGCTGTCAGCTTTGACTTTCAGTTGCATTAAACTTTCCTGTTTGAATTAAATGAGGAGTTCTTTCAGAATGCAGCATGGCTGTAAGTTAGAGAGGAGCCGAGTGTCACAGAGGAACCAACAGCAGCCCAGTGGCAGGTATGATTTATGACATCCTTGGGCATCTGAACGGTGAATATTAGATGGGTGTCAGCTAGTGTTATTCATAAAGATAATGAGGCAAAGTTCTGTCTCTGTTTTAAGAAATGGTGAATTAAATTAACACATTAAAATTAGAGTACTTAAATCAAAGAGCAGAAGTGATTCAATTTTGTAATTAGTAGATGGATATTATATCCATACTCATGGCCTGCTTTCTTCTATCTTTAAAGGCAGGCTAAACTGACATGAAATTCAGAAGTCCGAAGATACAGAAAGGGCACTTACTTACAAGTATTTAAAAAGTTTGGCATCTTTGAAAAATAATTCAATATATGATATGTTTGTATTGCACACTTACTGCATAACTAATACAGGACAGTTTACAGTTCTTTCATGTGTAAATTACTTCAACTAAATGACAGGGAAAGAACATTAGCTCTGGTCTTATCATGGACTAACAGAACAGGAAAGTGACAATCATAATTATTGAAGTCAAGTCATATTCTTCTGTTCTCCAAAGGTAGAGAATAAATGATATATTAACCAGCCATGAGTTGTTTTGATTTGTATCCAGTGTTGTTTTTATGGGGGGAAAATCCAACCAAAATGTGCGCTGAACTACCTTTTAACTCTTCCTGAACAAGTACTCTCCAGCACTTTTTTTCCATATACAGAAACTCTCCAAAATATGCTTGCCAAGGAATTTTTATGAGCAGCAAGAAACGCTCAGCTTGCTCCTAAGAACATATCAGCCCAGCCTGGTGAGAACAGCAGGAACTTGAAAATTCTTATTTACACAACTATATCCATCCAGCCCTTTTGAGTAAATGCTGATTTACTTGTGTCACTTGGCCTCACCAAGCTCTCTACTGCGTGCCAACTCATCTTTAGAGCCAGAATAGAAGAATGCAAATATAACACTAATAATAATAAAATACTCTTAGAAAGACAATGTGAAATGGCTGGATTATGTACACACAGATTACTGGAAAGGTCAGTGTAGTTCACTGCTTTCCTCTGGTACATGTAATATGCTGTGCATCCTATGAACTGGCACAGCACTTCTGCAGCCTCTTTCTTAAACCAGCATTACAGATGCTCTTTTTTTTTTTTCCAGAATTAGAATTTTTTTGGTTTTGTGACCCCAAAGTCGCCCTTTACCAATTTTGAATTGGTAATGGCAATTTGAATTTTTGAATGACAAATATTACATTGTCTTTCTTTGAATACAGAGATATGATATGTAATGGCATTATTCTAATTTTTATGTTATGTTGAAAAAATATCATTAATTGGCATTATTAAATAGGTAGTTTAAGATGAAAGTGATATGAAATGTCACTATTTTACCTGAAATAAGATCCAAGTGCTATCAGTCATACTATTCTGGTATATCATTTCTTAAATTTTTCAGTCAAGATTTTTTTTAGAAAACAAATCTCAAAATATGTTTCTTGGGTAAACCACTTTGATCATCAGATCTAGTCTCTCTACTTCAAAAAAAGAAATTTAGATAGTTGCTTCATATAATGTTTTGTACAGAATGGTATTTTGGAAGAGACATATAATAGAGTAAGTTAACACAGACTTATCTCCTGCCGCTCAGTAGATATGTGCTTTGGCAATAAATCAGCTCTTCTGACACTAGGTTTGTTTGTGTCAGACGTGTGGCAGCAGCAGACAACACTACTCTGAAGTTCAGCATTAACTGATTTGGAGAGAGATGCTTTCTGAGCATAAGCTGTGAGCAAAATGTTGTGCTTATTTTTTGCTATTCTTTAGCGTTATAAATATCTTTCATGGGATATTTTGCTTGTTTGCCTGTTTCTCTTTTGTGATTCTCTTGTGTGAATGTTTCTTTCTCCATGCTTCCTGACTAACTTGTGCGCATCACAAGGTTGGCCCTAGACAAGCAACATACACCTTTCAGCACCACTGGTCATGAGTGTTTTCTCGCACAAGTGACTCAGGTGGAATAGCATTAACCTGGCTTGCTTGCCCCTCTCATCCGGGTTTCTTGACAACAGCTTCAGTTTTCAGAGAGTTCTGCATTCCATTCTGCAAGAAACAATTGTTGCCACTGCATCAAATGTGTGTGTGTGAAAAAAATCTGGAAGAGTTTGGGTGTTTTTTCACTCCACTTCAAAGGTATGAGGAAAGTGCCTGGTCTGAAGCTGACATATAGGAGATGCAAATACCCAGTGATCTCGGAGTCTGAGAGAACTGAGAGCTGCCTTGACAGAAAGGAGATGTTCATCACACTGCATCAGTGTTACTGAGTGCTGGCTCCCAAGGGGACCAGTAGGACTAGTAAGCAGGAGATAGTCATGAGGTTTGCAGATGTATTATTAATATCACATTTTTCAGAAGAAAACAAAGGTACTTCCTTGAGGAATCTTTCTGCCAATATTTTTGCAGTTTTGAAAACTGATACTGTAATTTTTCACAGCATAAACTGAAAGACATAATATATCTGAATTTTAGAAAACCTACGTTCAATGAACATTTTCCTCAATGCTCGACATAACATTCCAGAGAAAAGTTCAATGTAAACTGTTGGAAAAAAAGTAAAATTCTTCCAGCACCAAAAATGGATTTGTTCTCAGAAAGGGCTCCTCTATTCCAGTAACTTCTGAGGATTTTGCAAGTAAAATAAGTAACAGCTATGCTGTATGTACAATCATTTTTGTCACAAATCTAAAATGATAATAATAATTTATTAAAACAAAGCAAATCCAAACCATGTTTCAGATCTAAATTATTGTAATCACAGAATATTTGAAGTAGACAGAGTGTGCTGGACATTTTCTGATCCAACCTTCCTCTCAATCAGCGTCAGCTAAAGCAAGTTGCCCTGGGCCTGCCCATTTCAGCTGACATTTGGTAGAATCTCCAAGAATTGAGACTCCACAGCCTCTCTGGGCATTCTGAGAAATCTCGTGTTTGACCACTCTTACGGCAAAAATATTTTGTCTTATGTTTAAATGGAGTTTCCTGAGTATTTCCAGGTCATGCCTTGTATTGAGCATCACTGAGAAGAGTCCAGTTCCATCTTCTTTCTATTTTCTTTCCATTTGCTTTCCATGTTCTTTTTTTCTTCTACCCCATTAGGTATTTGTGCATATTGATACTATTTCCCTTGAGTCTTCTTTCCTCCAGGATGAACAGTCCCAGCACTTTCAGCCTTTCCTTATATGACAGACAAATTGGTATTTGAAAGAAAGCTTCTTAAATTTAAGTTTCCTGATTTGTACCACAATGGAAAATTCCTGTCCTGTTTTCTTACCAGAGAAAGGTAAGGTTCAGGAGGTTTATTTTGACAGCACCAATCTTTTGGGAGCCACTGAATTTAGTGAAATTGAGGATTAGTTAGACAATTCTACATATGCACATAAGAAAGAAAYGCATAACTTTCTGATAAAAATGAGTTGCCTAGAGTTTATAGGAACAAAAAGCCATGGGGATATTTCAGTATCTTTGTTACCTAAGCCTGCTCCACTTTGTGTTAATATGCTAAAATTTTACAACTAAAAACTGGCTTATCATAATAATTATGTAAAAATATTTATTTGATCAAATTATTTGCGATTTAGTGCTATTTTTTCCCTTTGTTTGGATTAATCTATGGTTTGGTGAATCTGAGAAGAAACTGAACTATTCAAAAATAGGCAGATATTTGTTGGTGGTTTATTTCATATTGCCTCTGCTCTTTGGGTGTGAAATTTTGAACTCCTCCCAGTTTTGTTGTAGGTTTAGGCCAGGGCTTTACTGTTATAGAGCCTACCAATCACACAGAATGATATGGGAAGATTATATGATATAATTTGCTGCCTCTATGCAACAATAGGAAACAACAACCACATTTTATTTTAGGCTTTAAAGGATGAATTTAAATTGTATACAATGCAAGTTCCTCCTGGTTGGATTCTTAATGAGTATAGTAGCATCTAGAATTCATGCCAGAGTACTTAAAGGTGGCAAATTTGATTACATTATAAATATCTTTCTGGCATATTCATTGTCCCTTTTACTTAAATACACTGCTATTTTCCCCAAAAAAAACAATTCTTGCAGTTAGCACTCTGCAGTACTCTTTAGGCATGTTCCGTCATTGTCTTTCAGTGCTGTACTCAAAACCATGAATAGCATGTACAAACCAGAAAGATTAGAAGATGTAGATGAAAGGGTATTAAAAAATCCAAATGAATAAGTCAAGGTTCATGATCTACAGTGTATATGGATTTTTTTTTTCCTATTACTATTTGGTAATATTATAAGGTTCTATCACCAGAAAAATCTTCCCTTCACGAGCAAGACACATAATGAGATAGCCCTGAGAAAGCTTTTGCTGTCCATCTCTTAATTTGCCTCTAGGGAAGCCAAGTTATGTCCACAATGGAGAGAAGTTGGAGCCAGCTTGGGAATGACATTTCATGCCTACAGGCACTTCAGTAATTCTGTTATGCATGTTAATAACATAGTTCCCAGAGATGGGCATATACTGGGGTTGCCAGTTACCCCTTCTTAGCAGTCAAATGCTTCTGCTGGCTGAATATGCATTTAGGACCTCAATATGCCTTCAAAGAGCTTCAATTTTGCRTGTGAGAGGCCAGTTTCTGTTGCTATGACACTGAGTTACTGTTTAGTCTTGCTTACCAGCGCAGCAGTTTCATGCCTTTCTTCATAAATAATATCTTTGAATCAGGCTTGCTGAGGAACGTTTTTTATTTCTGCCTGGCTTAAATAGGAAATTTGTTTTGTTCATGCCATCCCTAGGAATCAAAAAGCTTTGCTGGCACACAAAACTGTGGGGCACTGCCTTGCTAACTGTGCACAAGAAGCAGTAGTGAGGCAACTTGAAGAGCTGGAAAGAGGAGCCAAAGAAATTTTCAGAAGATTCTACCTGTCAGCCAGTAGATACTCTGAGAAAGCTGTGCTTTCTTATTGTGCACCCACAATAGATCTCAAACATCCACGCCTTTATAGATGCTTTTTGTTGTTTCCAGGTCTTTCATAAACCAGAGTCACTTGGATGGTTCAGGCACAGGTCATTGTCTTTAGTCAAGTCTTTAAAGGAACTGGCAGAAAGACTGTTAAAGAAAATAAGGTCAACCAAACCTCCTCGGTAAGATTTTATTATTATAATTATTCTAAAGTTTTMTTTCAATTGCTCTAAACTTCTTCAATATCTGGCAACTTTCAAGCTTGGTGAAAAGAAAATCAAATTCACTATAGCACTAACAGGCCTGGCTGGTTGACTAAGACTGATTTCTATTCAGGTTTCCTTACAGGAATTTTCTTTAATTATCAGATTAAAAGTCACATAATGGCTATGTTGCAGTGCACATAACTGCATGGAATCTGGTCCTTTGTTTTTCCATACAATAGCTGTACACATTACATTTTGGAAGGAATGTGAATTGCACTTTGATCAAAATGTTTATATAAAGAGACAGTACAAAGGCCTACTAAGCTACAAAAGTGGTGAAGGAGGTTTCATGGGAATTTGATAGATTAAAAGCTGATGGCACTACTGTCACAGTCTCGGTGGAAATCCAGTTTGATCTAATTAACAACAAAGAGCTAAAAACACACAAAAACAGCTATGAAAACAAATGATTCAAAATGATAAAAAACTATTAATTAGACAGTGGGCTATAAGTACAGATCATAGACTGAGCAGGAGAAAAAGCTATTGGAATGTAAAAGATGAATGATTCAATTTATCCTTTTCCAAGCATTTAAAAAACAGATGTCTGCAGCAAATATATATCTAAAGGGAATTTGTGTCATAATTGTTTGTATCAAAATCATGAGAAATTACAAGAAGAAAATCTCAAAAGACAAAATGGTTGAATTTATAATGTTTTCAGTTTTAAAAAGATATTCAATACTGTCCATCCAGCTCAAGCTCAAAGTGTAGATTTTTAACTTACATGAATGACAACTTTTTAATTATCCAGTTGCTGATCTTTTTTTCAAAATAGCAGTTCCTAGACATGCCTGATGTAAGCCTGGAAATTCTAATTAGTTAATATGAAATTAATTCTGTATGAGTGTGCTGATGCTTCACATTTTAATCTGATATTTTTGTGATTTTTTATGATTTAGGAAGAAAATACGGCCAGAAATAGCTCAAATTTCTGTGCATGGACTTTTTGTATATATAATTTTTTTCTTTTTTTGTTAAGACTATCCTCTTTATAGTTATTAGAATTTTATTTTATTCTGCAACTCCTGAATGAGATTTATTTGTAAAAATTAGAAAACAATATTCACTAAACATAAGTTGAGATATCCAGCAGAAAGCAGAAAGATGGTGCCCAGCTGTCTTCTTTTGTCACCAAGTAAGGGAAATGGTAAAAGCAAAGCTCATGAGTAAAAGAGTTCTTTGTAAAATTTGATGACTGAAGGCTGGGTTGGAAAAGATGTCTTTTCGCAGAATCATGGAACGGTTGAAGTTGGAAGGGACTGGAGATCACCCAGTCCAACCTCCCTCAGGCCACTCAGAGTCACTTAGAGCAGGCTGCCCAAGACTCTGTCTAGACAGCTTTTGCAGATCTCCAAGGATGCAGACTGCAACCCACAACCTCACTGGGATTTCTCACTGTAAATGTGAATATGATATTTTAATATGTCACTCATATTTMCAGTCTTGTGGAATTTTTTCCACCAATTTTTCTTTTAATCAATTCGAGTGTTAAATTATAGCAGTAATTCTTTCTATTCTTTATATATATATATTTATGTGTGTGAAGGGACTAGATGACCTCTAGAGATCCCTTCCAACCTACAACAAATGAGTAACTATCACTGCTGATTTGCAAATTTCTTTTCCATTTTTTTAACCCATTACAGTTATTCAATTCCTCATGCAGTAAGGTCACACTGTCTCTTAGCCTAGTGCAATTTTCTCATTGTAACTTTGAACAATAATCTGTTTCTGTGATAAGTATCTGTTTCATTACAGCATATATTTTTAAAAGGGACATTAAAAACAAAACAAAACAAAACAACAACAACAACAAAAATCTCTTGAGAGTCTCTGGAACATCCCAATGCATCTGAAATGTTTGCATCCAGTTAATGACCAGGAGAGAATGGTGTCAAAAAAAGGCTGCTTGCACTGAGAATTGGTGGCCTGCTGTCCTGTCATGTAATGTCAAGCCTGTGTGGTTGCTCACCTTCACCTCTACTCCAGAATTATAACCACAAATCAGCCTGATTCCTTGTGACTTTTCAAGTTAAAAGATTCARTATTTCTCCCTGTAGCCATAACCCACAACTGCACAAGGATGTTGGATACAGACCCCCACCGGCATGTTTGAACCAATTCAATCATGTTCTGAAATCTTCAGAGATATCTCTCTGCTCCAAAGATATTTTCAAAATGTATGTATTTTAAAATTCAAAGAATGGGAGGCCTGCTTGACAGATTGCCATAAAAATGTCTTATATCATGAAAGCAGTGGTATGTGTTGTATTCCAGTACAGCATGAAGGGAAAGGTGTCACATGCACCTATGCAAGGTATTATAATTATATCCAGGAAGGTTGGACTAGATGATCTGTAGAGGTCCCTTCCAACCTTGAATATTCTGAAATATTTACGTTCTCCAAAACAAGAAATTTGGGATAATATACTGGAGGAGAACTACTTCCATGCTTGCCTTTTTTGCCTTTCTCATACTGTTTTCTCTGAAATAAAAGAATATAAGAAAAAAAAATACTTAACATTATCTCATCTACACTATCTGTAGAAATTAATTAGCCTCAAAACAGTCTATTTAATCACCTTAAGATTTCATTTTGGAAAGAAAAGAACAAAAGAGACCTAGAAATTGACTCATTGTGTGTTGGTGAAAATGGGTAATGACCCATACCAGAGACAGAAGCAGTTGACAGGCCTGTTTTGCTTAGACTATGCAAGCAAACAGCATCAGGCTCACCCATTGTACAGTTATAAGKAAAAAGAATACCTATAATAAGACAATGACATAAAATTGCACTAGCTAAGGAGGTATCTGCAAATCTTTAATAAATGTCAGAGCTACTGAGTATCATCATCTGTAGGGCAAAAGTCCCAAAAGCTGTGTTCTTCATCTCCAGGTCAGTAATTTCCTTAATACTCAAAAGACTGCAGGCCAGTTCCTAAAATAAAGTGCATATCCCACTGGATTCTAGTTTAATTCAGTTCAAACATCAGGTGAAGAGATGTGGTGGTGTTTGATCTTCTGTGGGTAAAATGGTGGCTAATGCAATGGACTAATGGTGGCAGTGCGATAGGAATCAGCCCACCATGAATCTTTTCAATTAAATTATATAAAAAAAGTTTCCAAGGATCTCTGAGCAAGGTACTAACAAATCTCACACATGCTGACCCCATCAGTACGCACCCACATTTATAAGACAACGATACATTAAATAATCTTCTGTGATAAATTTTCAAAAATTCACACTGTGTGATAACTACTGTATCATAAACCACCCTGTTTTAATACAGCTGGTTAGTCTGGTGTCATTGCTAGTCCCATTGGTTTTTTTCAGAGTTAGTTTTGCTGTTTTGCAGAAATTTCATTGTAGATAGATATGAAAGGAAACTGAATTTACAGCATATATTAAGGATTAGCACTCAGCTTTACTTGTTTCCCTTATTCTGCATTAGTACTGATACATATTACTCTATTACTATTATAATTTAAACATTTTAAGGTACATTGCATTTTTTAATTTTCACTTACTTGCTAAATGAAAATGTTAAGGGTCACCAACTTGCTCATTTAGCTCTTGCTGTAATACACTGAAATTTGTAATGCAATTGTAACAGGCAATTTGAAATTGTGAAAATCTTTTCTGCTAAAGTGGAACATTTAAAAATGTCAAAAAATTTCTTTATATACATACATTCTTTAAATTTAGAGTATATAGACAAATAGTTTGTATCTCAGGATCYAAATTGTTCATATATCTGTTCCAAAAGGAACCAGATATTGCTAGATATTGTTAGAKACAGAATTTCTACTTTACTTTTGAGAATATGCTCCTTTTATAACACTTAAATCATTGTATTTTTAATGAACTTCTGTGGATTACAGTAACCCAGAAAACGCTTCTAGTTCAATTTATGAATCAGAATTTCATTAAGTTAGAAATCATATTAGAAAGTGCTGCAGTAAGCTAAAATAAAACTACTTCAAAATCAGAAAAAAAAAGTGATTGATAGAAATTACAGGATTTTTTTTTAAACTAGTTAAATTAAACAATCAAAGATCTTACAAATAGTTCTGTCCATATAAATATTAGTAATGTGAAGTTGGGTATTTCCTTCTTATCTTCTAATCCTATCTTCGGGATTAAAGACTATATTTTCAGAATTCAACCTATAAATTCAAATGTCAGAGTAGAATCTAGTTCTTGAAAAGTTAGTCCATCTAGCAGTAATAGAAATATATGTGCTACACACTTGTTTGTTTTTCTTGCTCATGAATGTGTCTGAAATTATCCCTTGTTCCTAGTTATTTCACAGCATGAAATGTTTTTAATTTGTCAAAATAATAAAAAAATATAAATCAGAAGTACTGCAGGTAGAGAATAGAGTTTGGGGAGTGGGTAAAGTTGAGAAAATGACAATCAATATTTCATCATAATGTCTCCAGAGGTTTCTAAAGCACCATTTGCACAGTGAGAAGTATTTTAAGACAGAAAAATGTTGCATATAAAGAGCATAGAGAAATGAACATTTGCCAAGTTTATTAAGAAAAGCACAGCATATATTTTCTGCTGAATAGCTGCATATTTTAATAATTTATTACATCCTCAGCACACACAGAAATTGTGTTCATTGTCTTTTTTTATTGTATTATTATTTGTGCACAGAGGTGTGGAATGGAAACATGAAAATAAATATCAACTTGATACAAGCACTTTCCTGTCCATAAGAAGTTCAAGATACAAGGTCAGTAGATTTGCTCATTCCAAAGTGCCCAGCTGAGTTGCCTTCTAATTTTTTTTTCCAGAAGGAAAGTTGTGATAAGTGAATACCTCAATATGGGGTGAAGGTCTTCTATGTCTAAGGTGAAGAGAAGAAATCAGTAGAAATCAGGTTGGAGATGGCCAGTGGGATTCAAATATGGCAGCTAAGGAAATAGTCAATCTGGAGCTCTGGTCCACTGATGCTGCTGTGCCAGGTTATTTATATAGAGCAGTGGATTCAGGACAGTCTGTATGTRTTAAGTTTAGGCAGTCTTAGAATAATTTCTGTCTCTCTCATCAGCTAACACATTCTGGCCACATTCAAACCAAAAAAACATTTTAGATCTCAAAATGGGRTTACCATATCAAAACTGCTTACTGAGAATGATCTCTGTCCAAGGATGGCTACTGAATCATGCTCAGAAATTGTTTGGAAGATTTGCCTTGAGTGCAATTCTAACAGCCTAACAACACATAGTTATATTCTCGTTACTGCCCAAACACTTGTGCACTACTCAGTTTCCTTCTTCAGCTTGCCAGTTATTTTTTTTCCTCTCCAAATTCACGTCATGTTTCCAGACTGGCTTCCATTTACTGAACAACTGAAGAAATATGGTTAAAACATTGGTGAATCTGTATTAGTTGCACATCCCAGCATATTTTCTACATTAAAATACATGCAGGAAATTTCACCCAGCATAAGGCAGAATGTCRTGCGTATAGAGACCTTTTGTAGTTTAAAAGTTTTGAAAATATACTGTAAGTAAGCTGAAACTAATCAGCTTTAATTTAAGCTGTAGTTCTTTACAGAATGACTCATACCCTCATCATTATCTTACCCTTACAGCATTACCAAAATACTGGTGTAATTAAGATCAGTATCTTAAGAACTTTCTCCTGAGGAAATTTACAACAGAGGAAGAGTACTTTTCAGATTTTGACAGCATGAGATATAATTTCTGTCTTTTTTTTTCATAAGACTAACAATATATAAGACTCTACTACATAGTAGAAAAGTCTTCTATATGATTACTATCTTTAAATACAATGCTAATAATTACAGAATATGAAATAAGTAAAACTACTTTATGACTATCTTATGAATAATGTGATTTTTACAGTTGAAGTTAAAATGCTTAATGGAGTTCCTCACATGTAGAGCTCTATTTTTAGTCATTTTAAATATGCATTATTAGCAAGGAAATTGAGTAAATGTTTTAAAAGACAGAAAAGGCAATATGCAAGATAGAGAAGTAAGCATACATGCATACAAAAATGGAATGACTTTTCCCCTGAGTTATTCTTAGATAAATATTTAGATATCAGTACAGAACTCTAAACAAATAAGGTAGATATGTGCATCCCACTCCTCTGAGATATTTAACTGAAATTACATAAGAAATTTCATGTCTATAATAAATTTCAGGGAAGGAAAGCAACGATTTTCATCCAGTTGCATGAAGAGTACCTGGTTTCATTTTGATAAGCAGTTTTAATGCAAAAACTGTGGCCAGGTGTATAATCAACRGTATGACCAATTTGCTTTATCAACACCAGATTTTGTAAATTAAATCTTATAATAATGGAAGAGCTATGAGATTACTGCATTTGAGAACAAAAGTTATTGTTACATGTTTTGCAGCGTTTTGCACCTTTTGCTCATTTAGGATTTTTTATAGACCATCACACAGACTCAAATGGTGTCAGCAGCCTACTTCTCATTCCCCACCTCCAAGTCATTATCTCAACATCTCCATGAATTCATCTCAATGTCAAACATAAACAAAAAATATAAAGTTATCCTCTGACCTCTGTTATTTAGTTAGTGATTTGCAAATAGATGTTGATGTGATTAAGTGATTAAAATGAAGAGTAACCAATAATCTAAAATGAATCCCTAGTTTCTAAAAGTTAATAATTAAATTTCTACTTACATCTGTCTTTCAATGTCTATAATACAATGCAGTGCACAAATGTCAGGCTAGAAACTCCTAGAAAATGTAGAGGGGATGAAATTAATAAAATATAAGCCAGCAGTTATACAGAAATTTTTGGTCGCTAAAAAGAAAACATCTGTTCATATCACTTGTTTATAGTTATCACAATAGAAAATGTCAAGCATGATGTTTTAGGTGTTGAAATAGTATTTGTAGGACATAAATGTGAACATTGAAGGCAGCAATTAATTATTTTACCTTTATACAGGAATCAGTTTTAAAAAGACTGTAACATGTTGCGTAGAAGTATTATCTCAGCCTTCATGACTATAAGAGTTAGTGTTAAGTTAGCGCTAAACCCTGACCCATCCATTTTTTGGCAAATTTGAACTGTAATGTTTTGACATCAATAATCTATAATAGTCTATTTTGTTTTCCCCCATTTCATCTTTATAATACAGAACTTGACAGATAATTTAATGCAAAATATGGAACCTAAAACTAAAAATGTAATTATTTTCATGATATTTAGTGCTTTTTTGGCCTAGTCTGCCAGAAATGCCTAAGAAAGGGATAGAAGAGGTGAGTTTGCACTGTAAAAACAATACTGTTTCACTGGACTTTTAATCATCCTTAAATAAGATAACTTCAGTTCTAAAAACAGTCTAGCTATAGAATCCCAATTCTAAAGACAATCCAAGGCATAAGTAAATGAGAAAATTATATGAATAGACCGGTGTAGGAATCCCAGTCTGGATTTTTTCCTTACAGTCTTTGATTTACCATATGGAAAGTTAGGAAAATAGCTCTCTAAGACCTCTCTTACAGAAGTTAAGAGGAGGAGAAGCAACTCCTAACTCTAAGGATACACCTTGAAAAAAAATTGTCATCCCTTTTAAAATGCGATTGAAATACTATTCCTACATAACTGCATTTAAGATGAATAGCAAAATGRAATGGAGCATAGCAAGTTTACAAACTCGACATTCAGAAGAGGATCTTGCTCTATTTGACATTTCTTTTTGCAGTCTTGCCCTGACAAAAGTTTTAAATCATCAACACTGCTGGTCAGTGTGATAGTAGATTACAGAGGCGGCACTTCAAAGCTGCAATAGCATGATCCATTCTCACTTTCTTTTGAAGAGACATGTGAGAGTTATCCTAGCCAGTTCAAAAGGCAGAGGAATGGAAAAATCAAAGCACTAATAGGAAGTAAAAAAAAAAAAAAAAAAAAGAAAAGGGATCTGTTGGGCCTGATTCCCATACTTCACTTTTCCAGTCACAGAAGGTTGAAACTTCTTGTCCTTCATGTCTAAAGGCCACTTCTTCCTCTCCTATAAATGAGAGATAAAGGAGTGAGTAGCATGCAAGGGGCTCTCTTTCTTCTTCCCTGGGCTGCTCCTGCCTTTTTGTATAGATATGATGTACTTTTGTGTATTCTCTCTTTTTTTATTATTATTATTTAAACTATACATATCTATAGACTGAGATCCTTTCCCAAACAGCCCCTGACCCCTCTGCCTGCTATTCCTTTTTAGAAGGACCACAGTCATTTATGCCAAGATASTGCTAATTGGTCCCTCAGTTGCAGCTAGAGAAATAATTGGTTTGTATTGGCTTTAGAGCTGCAGTAGGGACTTTACATCTTATCTTATTCACAGTACTCTTGAATAGTCATCATGCTGAATGATTCAGGAGATCAGAGGTTTAAAATATTAAGTACATTTGATATTAAAAAGGAGTTCTCAGAGAGTGCCTTTGGGTTTGAATAAAGTGGTCAGTCTTAAATTTTATGTCCTGGGAGGTTATAGATAGAGATTGCGCACAGAATCACTCATGGGAGTTCAGCAATCAAAGGATCCTTCACATTCAGACCCAGTAGAATGCAGTTAACTTGTTTTCCCAAAGAAATTTACATTCAGCAGACACTGAAATCCTGCAAATGAGTTGAAATACATCTTCATAGCGGGCTGTGACTATACCAAGTGCATACTAAAAGATCACAGTCAAAGCTCTGAGAAAGACCCTGACAGATTAGGAATCAGAGAAGTGACAGGCGTATTGTTTGTGGAAAAAAACAGCTATGGCAGCATGCCCATTTTCCCACCTCCTGGAGCACAGCCAGTTAGGTTGGCTTTATAACATAAATGACTTTGTAAAGTACATTTAATGGTGTATCAATTTGTTTCATTTACCTGATAGCAGCTTTTTATCATTCTTAAGAGTCTGCAATTTATTCTGTTTGCTTTTCATTTTTCTTCGTAGCTCGTAAGCCATCCAAATTTTTTTTTGGCATGAATTTCAATGATGTTTACATTACTAGACCAGCAAAATGTATGAAGCTATTGCACTTTATGGGATTGTTTTGATTTTTTATTTGTTCAGCTTTTCTTTTCATCAATGTCCAGCAATAGCATTCTTTAATCGTCCCATTTAYGTTGTTGAAACAGTAAGTAACTATGTACTCAAAGTAATCACCTTTTGGAAAATTTATTTTTTTGATGAAATTGACCTATAAGCTTTTGTTGCAACTTACAAAGTGTAATTTTAAGGAAGTTTAACATGTTTTTTGGACATACTTCCACTAAAATTTTATRAAGTCACTTTAAATCGAAAGGCATATGGTCAAAATGAAAGACTGGAATTCTAAAGTAACTTGTTTTCTGAGTCTTTTTCTAGATATTTTCAGGTATTTATACATATACTCAGAAAATGATGTTATTATAAGTGTTGAACTTGAATCAGCCTAGTCTCTGCATTTCATCTGAGCTATTAAAGCTGAAAGTGAATTTAGCTTCTGGATGGAAATTGCCTCTTCCAAATTCAGCTRGAGCATTCTAGCCTAGCACTTCCAGGCACTATGGATTCTATAATTAGCTGGGACCAACTCACTCTGAACTCTTATGTCGATACTTCATCCAGCTTTAGACTTAAAACTCTCTATATCCATTTTGAACTTTTGCAAYCTGGAGCACCTGGCTGAGACTCTAGCTTCAGTTCAGGGCAGGTCTTGTGAAGTCCTGTGGTCTTCTCTCCTTAGCCCTTGGCATGAGCATCTCTTCCCCCTTTCAGTATCAATGGAARTATGACTGCCACATGTGGCAAAAGTTGGTGACATGTGACAGAGGAAGGGCTACGGTAAATATTAATACCTTCTCTGATATATCCACTCCTGCAATGACACTTTGGGTCCATTCCTTTAATAAGCAGTGCTGACTTTGTAGAAGGTAATCTATGTTGATAATCTATTCTGATGAATTTTGGAGACTGTGGATGGAAAAAATGTAATGGTACAACTTTATCTCTTTCCATAAATATATATATATATATATATATATATATATATATACACACATATATATATATATATGGTTGCTATTTTAGCTTGCCACGATCCGATCCAAAGTAAGTCAGCATTATTTTTCAGTTTAGTAATAAAGCTTAAATATCCAAACAGTTGAGTACACAGATTATTGAAGGGAGAACTTTATAATGAGATTTCTCAGAGGAGCTCTTCCATATTAGCTATTAAGGGCTACAACAAATATAAGATATAAAGACTAGACTACATGTTCTTTCACAGCTATAGAAAGATCATGTCCTTGGAGAATTTAATCCTAGGAATACTACAAGCAATTTTTTTAAGTCAAGTTTTTTAAACAAAATATATACATCTTCTATTAAGATCATGCTTTCTCCTGTTTTTGAAGTACAAGTATTTTAGGATTYACTGGCTTGCTATATATTAATATTTTATCCTTGCCTTGAGGATATTGTTTTTAAATATAAATTGCAGCGTCCACACTATTCAGATCCTAAGTTATCAACAAGTCAGATTGACCTGCACTTATTTTAGAGGTTATTGTGAGTCTTATTTCAGTTGATTCATTTTATTCAGAAAAYGAGTTGGAAAAGAACAGAATTGAAGACTTTGTGACCTGAAACTATGAATCCTGAATAGTAATCTCTCTGTGGTTCATAGAAACTGATTAAAAGTGAATTTAATTATTTGCTTTTTATTTATTTGTTTTGTGCAACTTCATTCTTGTTKAAGAATGAATAAAAAAGGCTCAAAGAGCCCAAAAAGACCCTACAGGGACTCTAAGGAGTGTTGTAAACATTAACAGAAGAACAATCTTTTAACATGTCTTTAATTCAGTGTCATAGAACAATATAATCAATAGGCAAAGCAACCATCCCAAACAACTGATTCCCATGTAACAAATTGAATTAATTATTTATCATATAATAACACTGATTTTTGAAAAATATGGATCCAAACACAAAACGATTGTGTAGACACACAAGAAAAGATAAATCTGTGCTATCTATACTATGGCATCATGACTGAGATAAAAAAAAAAAAAAAGAAAAAAACCTTTATGTTGGAAGGAATGACCAGTAAAGAGATTGAATTAGATTAAACTAGTTCAGCTGTTTATTCCATGGAAACTAAAAGGAAGAAAATGAAAGTTTAACATTAAAAAAAAAATCCCATTTGGAAAATGTTTCAGCATTCATTCACATATCCTTTTACGCKCTTTGAAATGAAATTGAGAAAGGAAATAAATTCTCCTATACTTTAGTTAATGCTACCTAGYAATTTATTTCACTGTCTTGAGTGCTGAGACATATTATTATTATTTTTTTTAACTACGTAAGGGAAGTAGGATTGTCCCACTACCTCTGTTTTTCATTGGTCTGGTAAATGTAACATCTGAGGAGTGTAAGCATATTCAGGTGGTATAAATACATCTTCATTTGGGGATTGCAGAAACACGTGTACACAAGGGGAGATCAAGCCAGATGCACTGCAAAAATTTTGCAATGCAAAAAGTAAATGATTTCACGATTAGTGATTGCTGGACAGCTTTTTCTTGATTTTCAATTTCAAACAATTTTCTTGATTACCTTCTTTTACCAATATATATACTAAAGTAAATATAAGTATACTATATAATATTATATTAATTTTAAAATAGCAATATTTGTATATAATTATACTAAATTAATAGTTTATTACCAGCATCGATACAATACACACTTATTTGAAAAAAAAAATCACTAAAAAATTACACATTCTGTAATTCAAAACATAAGCTGATTAATTTAAATTTTTTTCTACCAAGAATAATCTCTCTCTCTATTCTGTTGTGACATTATGGAATTTGCAGCATAGATTAGAGGATTAATTTGAAACATTGCTACTCCTTGAGGCAAGATCAGAGGGACTGCTACTGATGACTTGTTTTGATGAAATATTTCTAATACTTCTAAGCTTATTTTCTGAGTGCTTCTCATTCACTGCCATGATGGAAAAATGAAAGAAAAAAAAAAAAAAGAGGGGAAGGGATTTTCCTCAAGATCTTCTCTTTTGTTTTTTAAAAAAATCCAGTCTGAATCATTGCAAGCAAGCTGATATCTTTTGAAATATATAAAGCATATTCAGTAACAGAAATCCTGATAGCTTGTTTATTTTTCTTTTTTTTTTTTTCCCTGAAGAGTCGATATAAAAGCAGTTCCTATCAAATTTCTTGTGTTGTTCTTGTGTTCTTGTGTGGGCTATAAAGAGCTATTCATACAAGATTTTTAGTGAAAAAAAAACCTCAGAGCATAAAGTATATTTTTTTCAGATTAGTATTTGGCCCATTGTTATAATTTTAGGCAAAGCTGTTCTAAATCATAAGCTTCTGTTTTGCCATACTTCTGGAAGGTTCAGCAGCTGGATCTGCATTGATTTGCACAGGCTGAAGATCTGGCATTGAGGATGTTGGCCCCTAGAAGGGATATGCAGTCAGGGAACACACTTAAGGAAAATGTGAAAAGGAAAATTACATTTTTCAAAATCAAAGAATGAAAGTAAACAAACAACTTGAATAGATCTTGAGTTAATGAAACCACTRAAATGAAAAGCTCTTCAAGACCCTRGAAAGTAGAATTTGTCTCCTTGTGYGCATGTAGAAACAGGAAACTCAGAGAGTTTCCTCAATAATGAATCTCAATTATGAACACCTGGAGAGCAGACGGGAATTCAGAGGCTTTCCCTTTCTTTTGTCCCCCAGGCTAGCTGATTTCCTTCCATATTCAGTATTTCTGCATGGTGCTACAGTCCGTTGTGCAAGTATACCTCTAAGTCACTTTGTGCTTGTTACTTGGCATTCTTCTATATGATTGCAAATGTTTTCATAGAAGCTTTTTTTTTTTTTTTTTTTTTTTTTCTTCTGGAAATCCCTGAATTTAACTATTCTCTGGAGAAGGAAATTTTCCAACCCAACTGATGTTATACTTGCTGTGGGTAGAGAATAATAATAAATAGAAATAAAAAACTTGATAAGTTTGAAGTTAATTTTAATATTGCTGATATATACTAACTGCCTGATTTCATGACTTGAATTTATTTTGAAGCAGGTAGCTTATAGGATTTTTTTCTTCATTGCCTATGTGGTGTCTTTTTAATAGCTTTACTATTACTATTATTATTATCATTATCATTATTATTTTATGCATTTGATATTGAGAGGATTCACAAGTTTATGTTCTTCATACAAATCTTCAAGAGTTTTATGATCTACTAATTTCAGTATCATTTTTCTAAGCTGGAATCTGTAAATTACAAGTTCATGCCATCTATTGGGGGGCAAATATAGCAGTGAGAGTGGTTAAAATTAAAAGACTTAAACAATAAAGGGTGAAGGAAAGACTTACAAGGTCACAGATCCATTTAAATCAAAGTTGACAAAATAAAATGAAAATCATGATCAGCTCAGAATCAGGACCATATGAAGGTCTGGAAAATAACAGTAACACTATACTCAGTTGGCAAAGTGTAGCTAGGACAGGTTCTGATAACTAGGGTGCATCATCTACTTGGACTAAAGTGATAACAGTGATAGAGGAAAAAAGGCATTATCCTTTTCACCTTCCCTCTCAATGCACCTAAATATACATTTTTAATTAAAATTTTCTCTCACTATCTTCTTGGTAGTGTTTGCAGTAACTTATAGAAATCCAGAAATAATGACAGCTAAAGACTTGAAACTTTCATTTTATGTTTACTCCTCCTCTCTCTAAGCTATAAGATCCATATGACCTGCTTTAGAATATGGGGAAAAGCAGAGTGAAAGGTCAGCTCAGGAATTTCTTAAACTGGCTTGGCCAATGAACACTTTATTATGTGCAATTGTAAATTTAATAGATCAAATATAAAATGTTCCAAATGTTGAGTTCTTTGGGCCTTTCACAAARTCACCAAACACATGAAATCCTGAAAAGCGAGGATTCATCTGAATTATATAGGACAAAATTTCAGTTGGTCTCATTTTTTTATGTCTGCTCATCTTGCTAAAATCAAATGGAAAAGCTCTCATTGACCTCACTGAATTTTAAATCAGTCCCTAATGCATTACAAAAAGATAACTGCAAAATCAAGCATAAAGTACGTATGGGCAAATGCTTTTTTTGTGTGCAAAATTGACAACTGATAAGATTTTGCATGAACACAATTTGGAAACTGTCTGAAAATGATGGCATATAGCACTTGGCTTAGGATTTTCTTTACGCATTTGACATGAAATTACTTTTCCCTGATGCTGCTATCTCAAGGGAAAAAAAGAAAAACAAGCAAKGAAAAATCCCCTCTACTATGAGAAAGAAAAAAGGAGTTTAGAAGAAAATTAAAAATAGAAAAAATGCTTTTCCACAAAGCTGCACTCTCATGTTAGATTAGTTTTTGATGAAAGGTCAGTTTTGGAAAAAATAGTATCTTTTAAATAGTAACTTTTTTTGTTTGTACTATTACTGACCTATTTTTGGCTATAATTTTTCTTCATTAATGGTCATTAAAAAGACAAAAAAAAAAAAGCATGAACCTTTGTGTTTTCTATTTCAGGAGTAYTAAGAATATAAAAGTGTACATTATGAAAATACCACACACTGGGATTCCAAAATATTCTTAATTTCTAATGTAACTAAGCAAATCTTTGAAATAGCASATCACATAAAAAAGAGGCTTTCATGAATTGCCTATGAGAATAATGCTCAAAAAATCTGCAGAAAATATTATTTTCAATTACCATTTGAAACAATATTTCATAAATAATGATTTTTCAATTTGACTTTTGATTTTTTTACTTTAATGACTTTTTTTCCCTATTCTTTTCGCTTGCTAATCTACCAGACCAGACCAGACTAGTTACTAGACCAGTTTGGGTGTGGTTTCAATGGTTTTCATATATTGTGCAAACACATTACCAAAAGTCTTTTAAAAGTTTCCTAACTCTTCATAAAGTTTCATGAGTGTCATAACTCCTCATTASTAAGGATTTTGATTCTGAGCATTAAGTATCATCCACTGGTTTCTTGAATAAAATGTATCTATATTTATTAATGGAYCTTACATATGTCTTTACATTTTCATTGTAAAGTAGTTTAGGAATTCATTTATGTATTAACAGAGTCTTTTTTGTTTGTTTGTTTCAATTGTCTTTCTGTTTTCTTATTAAATGCTCACAGGTATTTTCTTCTGATTTCCTCTTCTTCTGATCTCCTGAYTTTATAGACTTCCTAGTATAGAGAGAGTACCTTATCAGCCAATCGGAACACAATTACAGTTTAGGAGCTGAACATAACTGAAATAATTATTAATAATCTCCAAAGAGAAAACCTACACTGTCTGGCTGCAAACCTACAGTCTTCTGGGAGGTACATATGTGCAATACCTAATGACATATCAAAGGCAATTGCTTTGGGATGTAACGAACTCATGTTTTTATGCATTCATAGATGATAGTTCCTGGAAAAGACTAGAATGTTCCTCTAATTTTATTAGCTATGTCATACATTTTTTTTGAATATCCTTCTAAGTTATTATTCTGAAGAAAAATGAGTATCAAACCTTAAAAATGGTGTGATGAATTCATCACTACKCTGGTTCCAAAGACTAATGTCAGTCTATGCTAAAAAGTTTCTTTTTTTCTAGATGGACTTCATCTGATTTCAGCTACTGTGTCTTTATCTGCCAAGTTGATGAGTCTATTACCAAGGCTCCTTTTTTTTTTTTTTTCCTATATGGTTTTATACTGGCTGTGGACAACTCATGCTTTGCAAGCTAGAATGCAAAGGTCAAAAACTGTTATAAAGGTCAAGGCTGATGTTTATACTGATGTATCAGCAGTTCAGATTTGGAAAGCAGGAGGTCTATGCCAACTCTCATTTACAGTGCTAGAACTGATGAATAAATGCAGAATACACACATTGGCTGAAACATGACCTAACAGGAATGAGAACAACTAAGGCAGATATATTTAAAATAAGAACCTAAATAATTTTCTACTACCTCCAAACAGTGCTCTCTCTAGCTCAGCATTTACATCTCCAGCAACAGCAATATAAGATTTTTTCAAGGAGAGCACAGAAGCCTACCCACTTTCTCTGGTCCATTTGCTCAGCATCCAGAATTGTTAAATTAGGGTATTAAGAGGGTATTAATTAGGGTATTATATTATTCTGAAATATTCTGAAGAGGATATGCCCTTAATACATTTTGGATTTCGGAAGATCTGTATACATTATGTTTACTGGCTACTCTTTTTCCCTGTGTTCATTGACACCCTTATAGAACTCAAGCAGGCTAATGAGGCGGATTTGCCTTTATGGACGTCATGTTGTTTCTATTTATGTGTGTGCTCAGTGTACCTACTTTTTATTGCAGAATCTGTTATCTTACCAGAGGTGGAAGTCAGACCACCTGTGGTTTTAGAATCCCTTTGAGAACCTTTTTTAAATGGGAGCTTCATTCCAAATCATTAGTGGTTGTTGGTAATATTYAGTGAAAATTATGCTTTCTTGGTCTTTTTTTCCAGGTTAGTGCTTGGACTTCCTTACATCCTTGGTCCTCCTTACRTGGGTCATGAACTTGGAAACGGATTTTTTACTTTTGATGTGCTAGTCATGATTTATTTTTTGCTTTATCATACACTCGCATTGCCATGTTAAAAGTGCCACTACAAAATTTTTTTAGTATCTTTTTTTTTTTTCAGAATCATTTTGTTTCCCATCCTGTAATTATTTATAAACTAAAAGCAATCTTTACTTTTGGCCATATCTTTGAATTTCAGTCTAAATTAAGCAATTTGATAATTATGGCTTCAGTCTAAATATGTAATATTATATAAAATATTATGTATAAAATATGCAATATTATATAAAATATATAGATATATTTTTTAGATATGGAGAGTCAATGCAGATGAGCATGGCATAAATAAATTCCTGTCTATATTTATAGTATGAAATTTTACAGTGTAGTTTAAAATGTGTTTAGAAAGAATCTGGTTCTCAGAAAGATTCTCAATATGACTTCCCAGTTTTCTAAAGTAATTGCTATGAAATATAGAAACATTTTTATATGTCCAATTTGTCTGGTATCAACTAAGTTTTGCATGGTGCACAAGATTTTTTCCAGTACAATAAAAATGATCTAGATTGCCTKCTTTCTGAGAAAGAGGTACTAGTAAATGTTATATGAGCAATATGAAATGAGTTCTTGTAGATCACCGAGAACTTTGTCACCCTCACTTATATCATGTAGTCATTTGAACATTATAATATACGAATATTATTTGAAAAGGAGAAATTATATTTTGACATATTTCCTTGTTGAGATGGATACATATGCAGAAGCTCCCTTGCAGAGGAAGGATTGGATAAAGACGTGAATAAGCAGTACAGTTTTCCAAACATCACATCTTGAATAGTCCTATTTAGATTTACATAAGAAAGCTGTAAGAGCTGCTCACTACTTTGAAAAAAGGGAAGGGCTCACAACTTGTCCTGACTTCTACTTGTCAAGCTATTTTTTTCTATATTTGCCATTTTTCAATATCCGCAGAGAATATTTTCTATCATCTCATTCTCTTGGGAAGACAGATTTGAAAAATCCAAATCTCACTGCAAATTTCTGTTGCAGACATAAGACTTTCTGACTTGCAAAAATGCATATTATATACTGAAATTTAACTGCTGAATTTCCTTTTTTTTAATGCTTCACTTGCTATTAATCCATATTTCAAAGTAACAAATAAATGTGAGAAATAAAGTTTTAAATTTGTTCACAGGAGCAACCAGGTTATGAATGTGGATAAGCCTCTGCGATTATAAAATAAGAACCCCAAAACCAGCTGCTGCTTTGTCAAACATCTTAAAGAACAGGTTACGCAAATATTTGTGAGGAGTAATATCATAGATCCTGCCTTGAAGCAAAGGATAGAATAGATAATCTTCTGAGATTCTTTCCAAACTAAACCTCTATGAGCATTTTTGCTAAAGTTACACTGCCTCTAAGTTTGTGCCAAACTGCCTTTAACTTCCCCAAGCCTTTTATCCACAGGATAAATCTACAGTGGYTCCAGGACTGCCATGCAGAGAAATAATATAATCTATTCTTGGCAAGTTTTCTTTGCTGTCTATGTTATGATGATGAATTTCTTTATTTCTTGTTTTTTTTTTTTTAATCAGATCTTAAAAAGGCTATATATTGTGTGTGTGTATATAAATATTTACACAAACATACATACATACACAAATAACCTTTTAAAGATATATAAGCAATACTGAGGGAATTGGGATTATTTTGTCTGGAGTAGAGAGGAGGCTCAGAGGAGACTTTATCACCCCCTACAGCTATCTGAAAGGAGGCTGGAGGTCAATCTTTTCTCCAAAATAGCTACCAATAGGACAAGAGCAAATGGTCTGAAGTTGTGTCTGGGAGGTTCCGGTTAGATATTAAGAAAAAATTCTATGAGGAAAGAGTGGTCAAGCATTGGAACAGACTGTCTGGGGAAGTGGTAGAATCACCATCCCTGGCAGTGTTCAAGAAATGTGTTAGGGACATGGTTTTAACAGGCGTGGTGTTGAGGGGCTCATGGTGGGACTTGGTGATCTTGAAGGTCTTTTTCAAACATAATGATTCTAGGATTCTCTGATTCTATATAGAGACATAGATGTATATATAGCTGCTTTGTGTGGGAAGTTTTCTTGCACATGTGGTCAATTTGGGGAAAATAACTACTTCATTTATTTTTAAAGTAACAATTTTGTAGTAGTAAGCAGTCAATTGGTACTTCATAAGAATTCTGCACAATGTGAATTTGAAAGAGTGGAGTCCAAGAAAAAGTATTTAGTTTGCCTAAACAGGTCCAACAAGGCATTCAGAAATGTTATTTGTTCATATTTCAAATACTAAGGCACTTTTACACAATTGAAAGTGTCTTGCAAGAATCGACTATGCCATGCATAGATTATACTTCCTCTCAACTGCAAATTATCATCCTCTCAACTGAAATGGTGTAATTAATTATAGTTTCTTAAAATATGCTAACATGAATCATTTTAAATGATGTGAGCTGAATAGGGTGCAATATTTTCTGTACTATAAATATTATTTTTGCAACAACAGTAATTGCCATTAGAAATCAGAAGCTGCGTCTGATTTGATTTTTTTCTCAATAAAAGGAATCCTGCTGCTAATGTAATACTAGAAGACAAAGACTGCATTTATCTGAGTCTAAGATGTTCACATTAAATTGGTGAATCAGTTCTGTTTTATGATTATAATAGCACGTTTGGGTAGTCCTCTTTAACACTAATCAATGATTCACCTCTTTCCTATACTCTTTGAATGATAAAAATGCAGATGTTTCTATTCTTCAAGACTTCAAGTTTGCATTTAATTATAAAGAAAAAAAAATTGAAAGAGAAGAAAAAATCAACAACATTATTTCAGTATATGTTTTCTGAAATAATTTGTACACTACATATTTATTTTAAACCTTATTGTGTAATTGCCAAGTATTTATGAAATTTTCAAAAATGCTGAAAGACAAATTTAAGATTAATGTTTATTTGTCCAAAAACTATATTAAAACTATTTGCTCATTATTCTTTTTTTTCCTAAGACAAATGAATAATGAAATTTTAGAGAAAAATACACTTGAGGATTATAGAAGAAATGGAAAATGGCATATGCTACGGAAATTATGGTACACATTTTATATTCTACGGACTAAGCACAGTTACATAAAACAGAATTACAGAAAAGTCCTTAGCATAGGATAGCAATCTTATAAAACCCAYTGAAATCATATAAAAAACCTGAGGTAAGTAGCAGGAGCATGATAGTGTCACTTGAGATTTTAATATATTCCTCCCAATACCATACTCTTAGACCAACAGTCATGGGTAGCCTACTGGTTTTGTGTAGTATCTGTTCCATATCCCACCCCCTCCCATAAATATATATATATATATATATAAAAATGTATTATATATCTATTAAATATCTTATGCTATTGTGAATAGCACACTGAATTGTAGAATATTCAGTTTTATTCAGTGTGCTAATTGTAGAAATGAATGTAGACTTTTAGGTCTACATGAAAATGTTTGCAGAAATGTGAGATGTCTAAGGGTCTRTGGTGGACAATAGAAAGCTTCAACTCACCTTAAAGCTTGTATCTAATGTACAATGGTCCCTATGCAGCCATATAGAACCGTTTAACACACTCACAGTTACTTTTTCCAGCTTTCAGCTACTGATCCAGGAGAATACACATCTCCTAGGGCGTTTGTGACTACTGCTGTGCTGTGCAAAATTCTTGCATACCTGAGGAAAAGATACGCTGGTGACTTAAATGGCACTAGACATTTACTGGTTAGCAACTGAAGGGATCTCCAAAATTTCAATATTTTATTTTTAAATTGGATCCAAGCTCTACAATATATACACAGTTCAGTTTCAGCTTAGAGAGGAGGATCAGATTCATATCCTACATTCAATCTCCTACCCTTGTCCCATCTCTATTTTCTTGATTTCAAATTCCATTTTATTTGAATACCTTACTGCATGTAGAAATGTATTTACTAAAAGAYGACAGTTCTGGTCTAGCTCAGTGCTTTCTAAGTCACTTTTATACTCCTCCATTCTTAATGAAGTATTTTACAGTCTTCAACTTCTGTTTAACTTAAACTAATTGGATATTAACTTCAAATAATTTACTTCATTAATGCATGTGGTTTCCAAACATTTAGATTCAGAACACCATGTACAGTACAGGTTAACTCAGAATCTGAAATGAGATAATTTCATTAAAAAAAAAAAAAAAAAGGATTCTAAACTAATGCAGATCAATTTGAAATGCATAGTCTGCTTATTTCCTCTTTATAGAGGAAAAGATAATTCAGAAGTCTACAACCTTCCAGATGAACATCCTTTTAATGACAGTGGGCCAGATTATGTCACCATTACTTGTACATGAGTAGGATTCTTTTCTAAGTGTAGCCTCAAAGATTTATGAAGACAGTAACAACTGAAAGTGAATGAGGATGACAACTGGAATACCTCAGATGTACTCCTATAGAAGAACAGACAAATTTATGAGAAATTAACTTACCTAAAATAATGTTACCTAAAACTTACCTAAAATAATGTTATTTCAAATGAAAAGCTATTTCCTCCTGCGTTTTTTTTGCCAAGTGTATAATCTGATTACGGCGGTTTTAACCAGTTAGCTCTCTTTGAGTTAACTCCTAGTTATACTTGGTGGGTAGCACACACCAGAAAACATGGTCAAATGTCATTGTGTTTGATTTAAAGCAGAGATAAAATCTCTGCTTTTGAACTTCGGCGGGCAACTGGCTAGGAATCAAAGATCAGGAGATAAAACCTTCTTCTTTTGAGTTGAAATTTCCTATCCTTGTCAGAGTAAACTTTTTCATATATGAAAAGAATAAGCAAACTAACCAACCAGTATAAGGTATGATTCTATTAAATAACTTTCAGTCAAACTTTCAGTTATTAACAGAAATCACCAAAAGAGTTCTTTCCTCCTGCTCCCTCCTCCTGCTCCCCCACTTCCCTAAAAAAGGAAGGATTTGGGACACTAAATAATGGAGTATCCTAGGTCTATAGGAATGTAAACTACTCACTATATATAGTATGAGGATAATAGAAAATAAAACGGCATTTTAGAATCAGAATATTGTTTGTTTGTTCATTTTGTTCATTTAAACACTGATAACTCAAAGTAATATTGTGAGAAATGTAGGACTGAGAATTTTACTTAAAGGTGTCTACAGTTTTTTTTATATTTTAAGAATTCAGCCCTCAGGTCTGCATCATTTTTTTTTTTTTTTTTCTGGAAATTTTCAAACAAAATATTTCTCCATTTCTAGCAGTGGAGATGAGTAAAGGGGACTGCAGCAGGATGTGTTAGAAAAGAAACAACCTCTGAAACTATTTTTGAACATACACAGTGATATTCTTTGACTACAGCCTTCAAATCTAGTAAAGGAAGAATCAAAAAAATGAGCCATAGAGGAAGACAAAAAAAAAAAAGAAAGAAAATGTGCAGTTAACATGCTCTGTAGAGATTCTTGGACCTTAGAGTTAAAATCCCCAAGGATTTATTAGCACTGGGAGTGTGGAATGTAACAGTTCTTTAAACTGGCATCTGCGGAAATTTAGCTTAAAGGAAGAGCAAAGAAAGGCAATTGAGATTTAGAAACCACAAAGCATGAAGGAAGGAAACACGAGGTCTAATATAGAGCTGAAGTACAAAGACAAAATCAATCTGGTGATCGATGAAATTGGGATAAGTAGTTAATGGCTCATTCAAATTGGATAAAAAAGCACCTGTACCCTGTGAGCACAAGTGACATCAAAGGGGGACAAAATGTTCCCCCTTTCAGTTTGAGGGAGGGGGGAAAAAGGCTTAGAAATGGGGAGAAAGTCCTTGATGGTCTTTCAGTCAGTGACTGAAAGTACAAGAGATTCTGGAATAGATAGTACAGAGATTTGTAACAGGAGTTTACTGGACTATAGCTATGATTGAAATGGGATGACTGGGCTAGCCCAGTGAGGAAAATGGAACAAGATGGGTATCAAAAAGAAAACTACACACAAAAAAAGTCTGAGAGGCTAGGGTAGAAGACATCAGGAGTAGTAAAATGATATTGTCCCTGGAGYCTAAGCATCTCTGGCATCTATAGATGCATGACTCCTGAGTCTTCCAGTTTGTTTGGGAATACAAGGGTCATTTCTTCTCTTCCACACAAGTGCCAGTCCAGAGAAAGGATGATAACTTACCACAGTTTTCTGTTACTTTTTTTTTAGTAGATGTGGCAGGTATCTGGGAGGTGAYAATATTCCACAGATATTCTAATAGATTTTGTAGTTAGTTAGATTTTGTCCCAGTGGATTTCTGCACTACACTGCTTCTGATTTATGTTCTGTACCTTTCAGCAGTTCCTAATACCAATTTATGTAGAACCAGAACTGCAAATGGTTTGTTTTGAATCAGAGAGTCTCAGCTAATACAAGAGAGTGTTTTGTGTCTGTTTGGGAGCAAGTTATGAAAAGTGCTTATACATAGGAGTCTATATGATATTGTCCGTAATTATTTTCTATGGCCTAAATGTTTTAGCTAGTTTTTCAGAATTTGTAACAATAAAGTTTAGATTGGTCTATTTTGAATTAAAACAAGAATTATCTTTTCTTTCTCACAACTAGAGATCTGGAGTACTGTATGCAGTTCTGGACTTCCCAGTGTAAGAGGGACATGGAGCTTCCAGAGAGGGTCTGGCAGAGGGTAACCAAGATGATTAAGGGAMTGGAACATCTCTCGTATGAGGAGAGACTGAGTGAGCTGGGCCTGTTTAGCTTGGAGAACAGAAAGCTTAGAAGGGATCTGATTRATATGTGTAAGTACATGAAGCGGGAATGCAGGGAAGAAGGGGCCAAGCTCTTCTCACTGGTGGCCAGTGACAGGACAAGGGGAAATGGGCATAAGCTGAAACACAGGAAGTTCCACCTCCATGTGAGGAAGAACTTCTTCACTGTGAGGATGACAGAGCCCTGGAACAGGCTGCCCAGGGAGATTGTGGAGTCTCTMTCTCTGGAGGTCTTCAAAACSCACCTGGATGTCACTCTGCRCCASATGCTCTAGGTGTCCCTTCTTGAGCAGGAAGGTTGGACTAGATGATCTCTAGAGRTCCCTTCTGACCTTAACGATTCTGTGATAGAGGCTAGTATATTAACCTGGGAAGAAAATGTGTATATGTAGTTTTACAACCTTCTGTCTCTAAAATAAAGTACTTAACTTTTGGGCAGTTATCTCAGTGGAAATAATAAGGGAAATAGTTCAGAATTTAAGTTTTGTGTAATAGCTACCAAGTATACAGAAGTCCCAGCTACCTCGATTAGATAACTAACAACACAGTTAATGAAAAATCATTTCAAGATTCATGATTATTAAAGCAATGTGATGTGAAATTAAAGGACAGAATCTGTATTAAACAATTTGTTTAAGCTACTGTTTAACTGTAATACTAGAAGGAAGATGGTTTCATTAAGATGATAACTAGTAAATTTCATTTTTCCCCTTAATTTTCCTCTTTCTTAATTTTGAATTAACTGCATTTTTATTAAATGCAGTTAATAAGTGCATTTCATTAAAATCTCCAAGCTACTATTTTAAATTTAATATATTACTCATAAAGAAATATAAACTCTACAGTATTATTCCCGTAAACATCCTAAGCCATCTAGGTCATTAATTACTGCTTGTTTTCTCTCTCTTGGTCTTTTTTTTTT
>NW_020455093.1:904280-985611 GCF_003342845.1 Nothoprocta perdicaria
TCCCCAGGATTCATTGCTTAGTACTGATGCAGTTATTTGCCATATCTGGGAATCAAGATGCCCAAACAGAACGCTGTGTCAAGGGTACATGTACAGGAATGAAACAGACAAACTGATGTTTCCCTAAAAAGTTTTCATTATAAAGGTTGAAAGACAACAAAATCAACAACAAAAATATATAAAATGTATCTGAATCATATCTAGAATCAACAATGTGCATGTTTATTATACTGAAGATGGAAGGAATAAGATTCCCTATGGGTTTCTCTAGCAGCCCTTGATATAAAATGCAAGTACTTCATAAAGATGAAAATATAKATATATAKATATATATATATATTTTGTAGCACTTTCATGACACAAAAATTGTTTATTATTTCATGAATGAGGGAACTGAATACAGAGATGTGACTGTCAAAAGCATCCACTGATTTGGGGTCCCATTTTTAAATGTCTAAAATGGATTTATATCAAAATACAAAGTATCATTTATCATTTTGTATTTAAGTATAGCATGATTCCTAAGAGGTAAAGCTGAACACATTCAAACCAAAATCATAATCTTTAATTAAACACATAGGAAATGATGAACAYGCAATTAGGTATCATCTGTGAAATGTCTTGGTAAAGTGACTTTTCCCCAGAACTCAGCTCCCCAAAGCAACATTTATCTGCTCATGTCAAAAACCACTCCTTTCCTTCCCTCAAGTACTCTATATTTTCAGCTTCTGTAATAAATAATGCAAGACTGTATGAATAAGTTGCTTGTATTATGTTGTACTGGTACATCTTCAGTTTAGTTCTATTCTTGTGTAATAGTTGGAAAAATATTAACTATAGTTATATCATACATACAAAAATAGTGAAAGTCTTTAAAATATCAGTATTTGGTGAAAACAGTATGGTAATATTTAAGTAGTTCACAGCAAGAAAATTATTGTTGTTTTTTCCTTTCGGCATATTTTCTCTTAACTCTCTCCCAGATTCTCTTCAATTAAGAAAAATCTTAAAGTTTGATGCTCAAAAGTTTTTAAACTATTCCAGCTGAGGACTAATGCATGATGAGCTGGGTAGAGGGATTTTGTGATGTATTCTGCAGAATGTATTCTTGATATTATATTCTTGATATTCTGCAGCCCTGTGCCACGTGCTCTAGGTGACCCTGCGTGAGCAGGGGGGTTGGACTCGATGACCTCTGAGGTCCCTTCCAACCTTCGGCATTCTATGATTCTATGATTCTATGATGTGTCCCAGTATGTTGTCTTTCTTGCAACTACCTAATATTGCTGACTAGAGTTCATYTTATAATCCCAGTCATGGTTAGATGCTGTGATGTTGCTCCCTAGTTACCAGTTCTCCATCCTGTATTTTTGCCCATGGTTATTCCTTAAGTTTATTTTGTACTTGAACTGATGAATAGTATCTTATTTCTGTCTCAGAATACCTTCAGTTTGTCATGATTAATCTGAAAACTAATTTTGTCTTCAGACRTACCTCTAAGCATGAAGATTTAATCGTTGAAGCTATTAATAAAAACATTGAATAGTTCCAGATCCAGGGCCTAGGATAGGACCCTGGAGTACTRTATTCAACACATTTCCATACTGATATCCCACAACTAATAGCTATGCTGTAAGATGGTTTTCCACTTGTCCTTCTTTCCAAATTTGTCTTTCGTCTCATTTTTGGTCAGGTTACTTACAAGAATGAGACCTTAGACACTGTGAAGATGTCGTCAAAATAAATGATATAAGTTCTTCTCCCATGATCAGAAGACTAACTACATGTTGCAGAGATAATTTAGATTGATAGGCCAGTTGTTTTTGAAAGTCTATATAGACCATAACCCATCTCCATGATACCTACAAGAGTCAAAAATTACTTCTAATTATCTTTGATTATGTTCTCCATTCTACAATTTCTTTTTCTGCAAATAGAAAACTGTAAACTAAGTACTCTATAAGGCTTTTTTTTAACAGTTCAGAGATTTTGTTCTTTAAGCACTTTCTAACCATTCCAATCTCATACAAATTGGGTTCTCCTCTCTTCTTAAGAACGTGCTTTCAGAAAGTTTTCTTCTTAGTCAACAGTTCTTTCCATCTGCATCTCAATTTATAACTTTTACTTATATAATTCTTCTGCACTTACATTTAGTGATGGCTGAATTTGCTCTTTCTATCTACTCTGTTCTTGTTTTTTATTATTATTTTTGTATAGCCTCGATTCTTCTTCCACAACCTAAGATAATGCTGTGTCCTTTAAATTGTTCCATCAAATAGTTTAATCTTACTATCTTTTCTATGAAATCTGCCTTCTGAAAATCTATACTATTTTGTTTTTACTTTCTTCTCATTCTTAATGCCATGAACTCTTGTCATTTTATGAACATTCTCATTAAAATTCTTGTCTACCAATTACTTGTTTCTCAATCTTTTGTATCTACAAGCACATCTGGAATAAAATACTTGCTTCCAATAATGCAATGGACAAGAGGGGAATGCTCAAACTCCATTTCTATTCTTTATTCACTTTGAGTGTTCTCTTTGTAAAGTGTTATGTATTTTCATTTTCATTTGAATAAAGTTTGGGTGGGGAGTGAATTTTAAAGGTCTCTGGCGTCCCTTTTTATAGCTAAGGAGAAGGTTAAAGCAAATCCTGCTCAAAGCTCTCACTAACTTGGGCTTCATCATAAGTCTTGTATTCTCTGTAGCCTGAATATAGCCTGAAAGAAATTCTATTGGCATTTTCATACACAAGGCAACATCTCTTTTTATTCCTCCCTAAAGTCATGACAAAATGTTCAATATATTCACTACAGAAGTGGAAGGGATGGAAAAATATCTAGCTCAATAGAAAATTATGCATCAGAAAGATATCTTTCATGACAACAAAGTTAGCATCATGCCAAGTAAACAGATGACTGAAAGGAAACTATTTTATATTTAATGCTTTCCTCTATCCCAGGACATATCTGATTTCAAAAAACAAAAGAGATTTGGTTTCATTAAAAAAGCAGGAATTCTCTCTTGCTACATATTTRTAGGTGTTGATCCTAGAAGGCAACAGGGAATTCCTAAGTGATGTCCATTGCTATTGATTTCTCAAGAGATTTGCAGGAAAGGGCAATAATAAACAAATCACAGACCTCTCTGTTGATCATTCATCCTTTGTCTTGTCCTGTACTTTTTTTGTCATATTATAAATTCTTTGGAAAGGAATATGTGACTTATTGCTCATACCACKTTGGAAAATGCACACGTTGAATATACATTAGTTATTATTATTTATTACCATGAAACTTATTTTGAGTCACAATTCCTTGGCCATCATTTAACCTTACATATCTATAAAGGAAATGCATCATCTTATTGAGAAAGTAATATCTGAGATAYTATAAAAGTGCTGGGTACTCTTCTCCAGGTAAATATTTTAAGCTGGGTCTCTCAAAAAATGAGAAACTACTCTAATTGAGCTATTACAAAAGGCTTACGTGAAGGGTCTTTTGTCTCACAAGTAAGTTCCCTGAATACCAGAGTAAAGAACTGCATTACTCATCTGTTTCTCCCTTATACTGATAGTGACTCATTGTCTATATGGGCAAACAGGTTCAAGAGAGATTTAGGTAGTACATCCATCACATTATTTAAGTGATTGTTAGGAGAGAAGGGGATGGCAGAGGCAAGATTTAAAACTGGATATTGCTAAGTCTGTGTRAGAGCTTTGGCTACTGAATTATTGACTGTGCTGACTGGAGGTTGGTTTTGAAAATGAGCCTCTGCTCTTTTATTGAAAATGAAAAATTTATCTTCACTATGACTTAGACACCTAATTTTCTCTCTTGGATTTTGGCCCTGTTGGAGATAAGGTCAATTAGATTGAAAGTGCATAGAAAATCTGCATATATCGCTTGCAAAAACAGGAGAGAAGTGGGGGGGGGAATGCAGTCACAGCACAGACATGTGAGTGTCGACTTAGTGGTGCTTCTTCTCACTGCTGTCACCTGACCCATGGTTCACATGCTGCACAAGAAAGAGCTGACACAGGAGGGATGTGAAGTCCTGCAGGTTCCCGTCTACGAATTTACCTCCAAAAAAAAAAAAAAAAAAAAAGCTAATGGAGGTAACTTTTTAAAAAAGAGGCATCTGAAGTAGCTGTGACTTTTGCAGGCCTGTGTAGTTTGCAGTGTAGGGCTTAGAAGGACATAAAGGAGAGAGCTACTCTAATGGAAAGTGATAAAGAAATGGCTGCAGGTTTTAATTAAACTTGCACTAGGGTAAGRAAAAAATCTGACTACTTCCAAGTGGAGCTAGAGACAGGGAGATAAAAAGGTAAGTTAAAAATAAGATAATGAGTACTGTGTCCTCTAAAAATAACTTTAGGCCACCTATTCTCCAGTTCTTCTCTGTATGTTAACGTTTTCTCCTTGTGTTTCTCCCTTATTTCTATGTCTGTAAAGCAATTTGTTACTCATATCTTTCACTCTTTAAGTATATTAAAATGAAGGATTTATTTGTGGAGTGTACTATAATTATCATTACTAATGGAGCTATACAGCTTCAAGTAAGGAATGTTTACTCAGATACATCAAGTATTCACTCTGAAAGCAATTAAAGAATTTGATGTTCACAGTTAAGTATTAATATTAATGCATGAGAAACTGCATTCAGAGGTGGTTAGGGAGGCCTCTGGGAGTGAGACAGCCATAGAAAGCAATGACAAGATTAGAGCATTACTGGAAAATAATAGAAACAGCAGCTCTCTAAGCAGCCTCAGTGGGGAAGGAGGATCCTAGAAACCTAAATAAATGTGACTATAAGTGGCAGCTTTTAAGTTTGATTTGCCAGCTGTAAAACATTTTACATTAGTAGATGTCTAGAGTCTTTGCACTCAAATGTATCATGGCTTATTTTCATCATTTGTCTCCAAATCCCTTTATGGATTGTACAATTAATGGCACACATGAAACAAAGTTGTATGACAATATAATAATTTGTAGACCATTATGATCTCAGGACTGGAACTGCAATTCTTATCTTTTGTTCCTGACACAGACTCTTGGAAGTAGAGTGAACCATTTAACTGCAGAATTTTCTGTTCTAAAACTGATGGGAAAGTTCYAATATTTCTCAAAGTAATTTGGAGCATTAATCAGTAATGGTTGCAAACATGTCTAAATGTTGTATTAAACAATATAAATGTTATCAGCTGAAAATGTTGGGACTATTTGGCAATCCATACTTTCTGTTCACTGTAAAGTGTAAAAGTATCAAAAATGAACCAAGGATTAAAAACAAAAAAACAAACATCAATAACAACAAAACAACAAAAGAAACACTAGAATAAAAGCTGATCATCTTTGAAGGATGAAAAGAAACAATTTTTGCTGAAAGGTTCTTTGGCAGGCCACCTTCTCCACACTTYGAGAGATTTGCTTTCAGATTATTGTTTCTTCATTTGATTTTCTAGGTGACTCCATGAAAGCTGTTTTGTTTTAAGAAAAGAACAAATCTCTTTCAGTGGATCTCTTTCATTTGTGATTGCCATACTGGAATAGATTTGGCACTTTGACTTTCAGGGTGTATATTATGCCTTTCCTCTATTCATGTTGTCATGGTTGTATATGYGAAAAAGTACCAATGCTGAAGAATGTGTGTATGTAAGTCAGTGGATGTGGGGGAACAGCATAATGAAGAATATGACATTCCCATAGCAACAATGGCAAACCTCCTTATGCTGATGTTCAGTAAAAAAATTACCAGTGATTTAAAGGACAGCAGAAATAAGCTGTAYGTCCTTCCAAAAATTTCTTACCTTGCAGCAACAAGTCAAGGTCAAACACCATTGGCAGCTGGTGGCTAATATGCAGCTGAAGGAAGAGATTTGCTACTTACACTACTTAGGTATATTGCCCTACAAATAAAAAGCCATAAATTATGTGTGTAAAGAGGAATAATGTTACCTATCTCTTGCTTGTGACTCTCCCTTTTCTTTCTTTTTTTTTTTTTTTTGAAATAGCATGCATGCCAGTTTATACGGTGCTAGTATCAAGGCTGAGATGTTTTCTTTTTGGCTGTCTTAGGGATACATTAGTGTAATTTGGTTTATTCAAATCCAGACTTTTTCTACAAGGTGTATACATCTTGCATAGCATCCTCTATTTTACAGCTAGAGATTATCTTAATTTCATATAATCAATATTTCTGTAGATGTAGAGGCAGATTTCTAGATGCCAAATGCAAAAATAATATTTTGGATTTCCTATTGTGAAAACTYCTGTAAAATCTGAGAAGCTTCACTGTCATCTGTATTGTCATCACATACTACTACTGATTAGTATGTGAAAGTGGCAGAAGAGTCYGAAGGAACCCAGATTTAATGTTTTTATCAAAATCTTTGTTGGTTTTAATATTCCAAACCAGTCATTTAAAGCACTGTTTTAGTGCAACAAGAGCAAAACAGTATTGCAAAAGCTTTGAGCAYGAGCTACAGTCAAGAAAATGCAATAATCTTATCTTTAGACAACAGCAGCTTCAGAAAAACTTTTGTGAAAATGATATTGGAGAGAACTAACAGTTAGCAGCTCATAAAAGCTTTAATCTAAAATCAGGAACAAAACGGTATTTTCACAACCCTTTCCCAGCTGTCCTTTATCCCTTTATCAAGGTTTACTTTTAAAAAAGGAAATTAAATATAAAGCATTTTGCAACTTAAATAAGTAAAGCTTTTAATGCTTTGGGGAGTATCACTACATTGTGAAACTACTAAATTATAGAGACATAATTATCAATCCAGCTGATAAAGTGTCACCTACAAACCAATGGTTTATTTGCCACACACTTTGGTAATGACTGAAGTAATATATTGATTCCAAACTATGTTATTGCTGTTATAAAAAATTAAAAAAGAAACAGGTTTTCCTTCTCTAAAGTTGGTAGTTAATGACATAGTAATGCCAACATGGACATATGGAAACTTGAAGCCCATTATGCTTAATTATTGGCCCTCTGTATTAACTCTTTGCTGACTGTAAATAATAGCTCTTTAGTAATACCTATCATAATCCWTGTATGGTAAGTCCAGTCCTATGCCAAAGTCATGAAGATATTTTAGTATAATGATTGGTGTATTTATAGAGATATGTGTGAAATATTTCTATATAGCTAACATACCTTCATTAATTTAATATATGTGGTAGAATATATACATATGCACTAGTACTCCCACTGTGTTTTGGGAACTTGAGTTTCTTTTTTATCATTTCTCCATTTCCTTCCTAGATAAGTTTCTCATATTAGACTTTTTTTTTTTTTTTTTTGCCTTATCTCCCTAAGCAGATCACTAGATTTTCTTTCTGTTTTCTTTTTCCGTGTCTTAAGAAACTGCTGGAATCTGACCAAAATGCATTTTACTGCACTGATTTTTTTAAATGGTACAATTCATAGTAGGATAATGGATATATATGCATATGTGTGTGTGTTTTTGTGTGTATTTATAAAACCTTAAAACAAGACCTCTGGTTCTTGGAAGAACTCAGCATCCTTACATTTGTGTAAATGGCTGGCAATTGTCTACCTTAGCTGTTGTGCAGAACTGGGATACCAAGACAGATATAAAATTTGTGATATTTCTTAAAGTTTTACTGTTACTGCTGTGTTCTGCACGACATGTATTAAAATATCTTTTTTTAGCCTCTAAGGCTTTCCATCATCCCAGGAAATCCAAACYTACTGTTAGCTACCTCTGTTTCAGCAATGAATACTTCAGCATATGCGGTAGCAGTATAGCTGCAGCTTAGCTCTGTATCATATTTATCAGCTTCTGTAAAACCCTCTAAATGGACTGAAAGCTGAGATGGTATACAAGTGTTGCCTATTATTATGATAACTTTGTGAAATGTGAGATTAATTGAAGGATTAGTTTCAAAGTATTTTTAGTGCCTGGGTTTTCAGATTGCATGGGAAGTGAAGAAGAAAATTGTTCTTCCTTTAACAGTATAATGCTCTCATAGTCAGCCATGTGGATAGCTTTACAGGTAGGAGATGTAACTTACGGATTATTGTAATGTGGCATGAACCTKTATGCCTCCAGTTATATCTGTATGGGTATATTGCCCATAGATTGAATCTACAGTCATCTTCATTCCATAAATATACAAAAACATCTGACCTGTGAGTTCTACTGACACTCATACAAGTGCTTAAAAATCTGTGTGCTAAATCACCGAAGTGCCTAAAATAATGAGTAGGAACAGGAGCAGGCTTTCACAGCTTTCACACTTATTTCTTCCAGGGTTTTTGGTTAAACTAGAGAAAGGTCATATAATCTGTAAGTAAATACAAAATATAACATGCTATATTCTGGATATATTCAGTATTTTACCAAAAAAGAAGTCAGAAAGTCAGCAGCAAGACTAGTCACAGTATATTACTTCTGCTTAGAAGCCTAATCTGTTGCATCACTGTCCAGATTCATTTTACAATAAGGTACATTCTCAATACAGCTAGAAGTAAAGCTTTATTAATCTTTTCAGTATTGCAAGGATTATACTTGCTGAAAATATGGCWACCTTTTAGCTGAATATTTTTCCCCAGTGTTAGCAGTGATGCTTAGTTTTGTATACCACACTGTTTTCCTGCCTCCTCACTCTTCAACATCTTCTGCTTTATGCTGAAAAATTCATTATTTTGGAGCTCTACTATCTTCCTTGGGGTCATTAGAAAAAGAAAAGGAAATAAATGAACTTCGATCTTTGCTTTTCCAAATGGAACAATCTGCAACATTCTGCCTTATCTTTCGTGCTGGTTTTATTTATTTTTTTACTATTTAATTTATAGTAAGGAAAGCACAGAATGAACATTACTAGTTTCTGATTAACTTCCTGCACATAGTTTCGGAAGAGTACAATACTTCCTTTATGTCAGGATGAAATCCTAAGCTTATCTTTTTCAGCATTAATGACAGAACTTGCTGACCAATATAAATTCTATGGTTGCTCAATTTAAGTCAAAATAATTCATTATAAATAAAAAGACGCTGTTTTACAGCTCATTTATCAAACATCCCTTATTCTAAACATTCAGTTTTTGGCTTCAGCATTTTCCAGCCAGGTGAAACAGATTTAGGATTTATTAATGTTACATGGGTTACGTCATTTGCTAGCCTCCTATCTGTGTATTTTAATAACAGTGCTCTGAAAAAACTACTTATAAAAGGAATCATAGTCATTAAGATGTTCAACACTACAGTCCCTGAAATTTATGTCCTCAAAGCTGAAAGTGGAAGARATAGATACCACAGCTCCTGTAAGTTGTGCGGAAGAGAGCTGTATTCCTATGCTGGGATTTATAGCAGCCAACATGAGAACATCTGGGCTGCCTCAGTCAGCATCAAACACCAATGCATGAGTCTTTCAAAAACTCTGCAATTTGATACATAAAATTCAGGATTTTTTATGTCAATTTGTCCCTGATTATGCAGTCACAAGACCTCAGGGCAGACAAGTTGACCAGTCCCTACCCTGTCACCGCAGGGTAAGATGCTTCATTGTGGGATGTGGCTGCTTCCTCCACTAGTCAGAGGGATACATTTGCTTCACTAKACCCAGAGCTGGGATCTTACCTCTAAGATTGTGCCCCTGGGTTTKGCATTTTGGCATTGTCTTTGTCTCCATTTTGTCTAAGACATAGTCATCAAAGTAGAAAAAGGAATGGAGTATCTAAAGTTCCTAACTCTGGGATTAGAGCTGTATGTGTAACACCTAAGGAAGAGCCATGTTGCTGTTTGCTTTTTCTGCACTGGCTCCCCTGAAACTGATTCTTCTGTCTGCATTTCAGATCAGGTTCAATGTGTGATGTTCCTCACCTTTGATTATCTTAMATCTAGAGAGTGGGAGGTGTGAATCCTCTAACAGAAGGTTTTACACGTGCCTCAGACAAGGGAGGAGGGATTAGTCAAATATTTTGCTTCTGGAATTGGCTTGCTGGGGAATGAGGAAAGGGGACATGGATATTATATTTAAAATAGACAGTGGTTCCATCAATACCAATGCTTCTGTCACTTTTTACACCAAATTTTACAATACTGAAGCTAGAAGTCTCAAATGCTTGAGACATGAGAAATGAATTGCTGTCTAGAAGCTCATTCACAGCAACTATAAAGGGAGGTTAGGATGACTAGTTTTTAACCATATTGTTAAATTCTAAATTAAATTCTAAATTTTTAGTGTCTTACCCTCCTTTTTTTTCTTCTTTCCTATTTTAAGACGTGATGTGGCACATGAGTGAATCTGGCCACAGAGAGAGAGAGGCAAAGGAGTTGGCTTGGGCCAAGGAGCTCAGCAGACATGAGGCACTCCTGGTAGGAACCCTTGCCAGCTGCTGGGGGTACTGGCAGCAAACATAATGCCTGCTAATCTGGCAGTCTTCTGGTCTGTCCCTCTGACTATCCTAAGGATTCAGGCATGCCTGGAATACTCAGATAGCTTTATACAAGTAAAAGGCGTATGTTGAGTTGAACGGGGAAGGATAAGAGGAAGATTACTCAGGGAAAATTAAAGCCCCTCAAACATAAACTGAAGAGTTGAGGCTGATGACTAAAAAGATCCCCTGGGTTTGTAAGTGATAGCGAATAATCTGAAGGCRTACAGTCCCCAAAACTCCATGCTTTTTAGTCTGTAATCATAACAGGCCTCAGGCTTATTGGGTTGGACAGACATTTGATGCAGAACTGTCATCACTATGTCTCTTTAAGTTCCCGCACCTGATTCAATAGTTTTTTCAGTTATTATTGCACATCATTCATCACTGTCTCACTGCACCAAAAAAATCACCTTTGGCAACAACAAGATAAATGATTTGAAAGCAAAAGATTTCTGTGTTAATGTTAACAACTGGGAGTTTTTCTTTTTTCCTTTTTTTTTTTTTTTTTAAACTCAGTCTTTTACCTTAATTTTGAACAACCATATAAGTATTAATAACTAACCTAAAAAACAAACAAAATGTAATGTGACTCATTAGCTCACCATAAACATATAGATGTTTAATGACTAATATCTCCAATTCATGCCTCTAAAGGTAACTAGAACAATACTTAAATTTGACTTTTGTGAATGGCATGCTCAATTGCCCATTTCAGATATTTTATACACATATATGTAGTTAAAGATGTCTTAAATTAGGAGAATCTACCATGGAGTCTTCTAGCTTGACTTCAATGTAGGGAAAATAAATATTTACTGAATAATAATAATAATAATAATAATAATAGTAATGACCATAGTTTATACTTCAGGAAAATTTTAAAAAACTGAAATTGGGATCTTATTTTGTTAAGTGCTGTGCAAAAAGGTATGAGAAAGCAGTTTCTGACGTGGAATTGTATAAGTTTAGTCGTTGCGTGTAAGCTAACTTGCTACATGTAAAGCTGCTATTCAGAGTTTATGAAACGAGTTCTAAGATCACACAAGACAGAGATCCTTTTTGTAAATAAAAGTTCTGATCTGTTAAACTAGTAAGTAATCCCCATAGATATTTTGGTCTTGTGTTTTGCTTTTACTTGCAGAAACACTGCAGTCCAGGTAGGGCATGCTTGCTGTTTACTATGGTAGTTCTCCCTCATCACAGATAATTCCTAGGTTAGTCTCTGGAAGAGGTTATGCTCAAGGACATTAATATTTTTGAGCAGTCACTCACAAAGAAACATTCCAACAGTGTAATCAAAAGTCTGCACTAACATCCCCCACAGTGACTTACATGGAGAGTATCTCCTGTTATACATCTCAGTTATAGCATTGCTGCTCAAGCAAAAGTGAGAGCGCATCACAGCAGGATACACACTCTTTGGATGCTGTAGGTCAGTACAGGTACAGGCTACTTTTCCACCCATGCAGTGGTGACTTCCCAAAAGTGATCAGCTATTACACAACTTGTTACAGAGAGAATTTTGGTGGGACCTAGAGAGCAATCTCCGGTGGACCTTCCTGTGGCAAGCAAGGAAAAATACTGGCATGGCAAGGGCTACAGGTTGACATTAGGGCTCTCAGTCCTCACCATAATTACTGCTGAATGCAGGTAGCAGCCACCCCAGCCAGGTCCCATGGTCATAGACACAAACGTACTTGTGTGTGTTTGTAAGCTTCAGTCTGCTAGGATGCTTTCCTTTGGGCATACTTCACCGCGTGCAAAAGGCTGTACAAAGAGGATTCATGCAGCTTGCAACACAGTTTTTATTTGTTAATAGTAAGTTTTTATTTGTTAACAGTAGATTACTAGAATTAGTGTGCTGCTAGCCTAAACATTAATGTGTTCCCCAGTCCCATAAAGATACCTGGTGTGACCCTGTTAGTTTGCAGACAACAGTAAGGTGGGGAAGAGTGAACCATTATAGCTCCTTAGAATTGCTTCGTCCTGGATCTTGCGGAGAGGATCTCTTCTCATTCACTCTATTTTTCTGTCTTTGAGTTTTAGATCTTTTCATGACAATATTTTGAATCCTCAAGTTGCTTACCATTACTTGCTTACCATTACTTTTTCAATAGATTCATATCTCTCTGTGATTTAAACTTTATTATCCTGCATAGCTGAGCCAATATCACACAGCTGTGATACTGAATCTTGAATCACAAATAGCTGAATCTCAAGGCTGTGAGTTACAGGCCTACTCAGAAACCATGTAGGTAGCATTGGCATTTTGAAGGAGGTGTCATGCAGAGGACTCCTTTGAAAGCTGAGATGGTGATCAGAACTGCATTTTGTGGTGAATCATTTTGTAGAAAAACAACACTGCAAAACGCTCTTGTGTTCCTAATATCTGGAGTATATGGCATGTCTCTATTCCTCTTGGGAGTCTCAGAGTTGGTTACCTAATGTAGGTGTGTCTGGTAATAACAACAAAGAAGACAAAGGAATGTGTTAATCACAAGCTGCTGATCTGATTTCCTTTTTTTCTTCCCTTTTTCTTTTCCCCTTCAAATCCTCTCCCTCTCCCTCTCCCTCACTTATTTTCTAATGAGGGCATTCAGGCATCTTCTCAGATCTACTGAGGTAGTGGATGCACTTAACAGTGGATGCACTGTTAAGATCCCCTTATAATTACCAATTCCTTGGCTAAGATGGTAGAAGAGAGCTAGAGCAGCCAATGCATCTTACACGATTGACTCTCACATACATAATTCCAGGATGGAAAGGGACAGTCTGCTCAGAAATGCACTTGATTGCATTACTTTTGTCTGGCATTGGTTGTTCCAAGGATTTTTTAATAATAGCGTTTTTATATGAGAACTCTCAGAGGCCAAAASTACATGTCAGAAAAACTCCCCAAAACACTGTCCAAAGACTTTAGGTAYCCTGACTTTTTCTGTGAATTTCCTCTCTGTAGACTTGATGGTCTTAAGTTGTTCTCTACAGGACCCTAGCCCAAGTGACTGAACAGACTGCCTTTTTTATCTAGTTTATAGGCTGATCTAGAAGACAGAACAGGATGTTTGCCCATCTTTGGTGGACTTATCATTTGGACAGACATGCTGTTAAGTGATTCTGGGGGGAGATTCACGCCCAGAAAAAAAAATAGCAGAAAGAACATCTTTCTGTTTGCTTGGGGAAAAAAAAAATCTTTCTTCCTTCCTTCCTTCCTTCCTTCCTTCCTTCCTTCCTTCCTTCCTTCCTTCCTTCCTTCCTTCCTTCCTTCCTTCCTTCCTTCCTTCCTTCCTTNTGGCTATTGGATCTGGGTGATACTGGATCTCAGGGTTCTGTATGCTACTGAGGATTAACCCCCAGGGATATAACAAATGAGGATGATCTGTACGGATATGTTAGCAAAAGTACTGTAATTATAATGATGCTAGGTTGARCGGTAGTAAATACAAATTATTACAGCCGTGCTCTAGCCCTCCCTGTGAGCTTGTTACAATTTTCTGTGTGTGCCTGGTTTTACACAACAGCACAACAGCACAATGCCATATTACTGGTCTGTCTTCCTTAGGATGGTGACAGTTATTGCAAAGTTTGGCAGATGTTTTCCCAATTTTGAATTTCCTATCCTTATGGGAGAGCTTCACCTCTTACTCTCCCTGCTTGATACTGTGAACACTGTATTGTTATAAGTTCCTCTATTTTCTAGTATTCWTTTACTAGGTAGGCTATTCTATATGAAGTGCAAATATAGATTTTTATACTGAATAAATTTTTCAGTTTCACCAAATTTTAGCAACTTATAGTCGTCTGTCTTGTTTATAGCCATTTGGCAGACTGCTTTATGTATCATTTAGMAGAAGCTTTTACAGTTCTCAAGACAAATACTGCTCTTTATTGCAATGACTAGCAAAAACACATAACACTTTTAAGCATTTTCATTTATTTATTGCATTTATATATATATAATATATGTATGTATATATATATATATTCCAAAACAGTTTTTCATATAAAAATGTTACTCCAGCTCCTGAACCTAACTTTTGTGAAGGTCAGTTAAGCAAACCTGAGTAACAAGTAGAAATTTGCTTTTCAGTCATTGTTAGCAAGTGAGCTTTTGTTGAGCTTGTCATCATATGCCGAAGCACAAAACCTTAACTCTCAGTGACACTTGCTTAGGAAGATAAATTCTTAAAAGATTTTACAAAATCAGTTTTCCCTCACTGCTCTGTGAACTGCATAGTACTCCATGAGGAATGATTTTTAATGGTTCCATAAAGGAATATAGTGTTTTATCTAATCTTATTATCCAATTTATTTATCTAATGAGATGGGGTGGTCACTGACTTATGAATTTAGTTGCAAGTTTTAGTATATTTGAAATATGGGTAGTGAACTAGTGACAAAAAGTCATGAGTTATTAAAAAAAAAGGAAAAGATATGAATAGCTCATAGGTGGAAATCTGGGTGAGAAAAAAATGTTCAGAGGTTCAAAGAGATGAAAGGGGATATAGTGGTGTATAGTGTTGAAATCTTAGCTATCTATGCATTATTGCTGCAAATATAAGTAAGCAAAGAGAAATCTTAATGTTAGTTCACACAAATAGTAAACTTCCCAAAAAACCCTGTGACATCACTTAGATTTAGTAAGATAAGTTCAGGACTGGAATATTAGTATAGAACCCGATCAAGAAAAATGTCAGGAAGAAAGTATTGCATATAAAGAATTTCAGAGAGAGGGAGGAATCATAATGAGGTTTGCGGAATGAAGTGTAAGAGGAGCAAACTCAGTGCTGTTGTGGGAGAAATATATTCTATATATTTTTACTAGTAAAAGCAGATGGATGATGTATTTATTTCTGTATAAGATGAACATCAAAAGGTATGGTGGATAAACTTTCATTAACTCAGTACTTGATAGAGATGCAATACATGARATCATATTCTTTCAAATGCAGACATTTCTGATATTCTGCTAATGTGTAATAGTAATAGAGAAAATACTAAGAGTTGGTAATAAAAATCAGTTGTTTTAGTTTTGATTCTAATTTGATTCTAGGTGAGACTCAATAAGTAACTAAGCATTGGAAAGCAGAGAAAAAAATTTAATGAAAATGCTATATGAAATGATAGGATTCATGATAAAGCAAAGAAAGAACAGCAGAATCATGCCATTTAAAAAAAAAAAAAAAACAAATAAGCAAACCTCAGAGTCTGTACATCAGTACAGGGCAGGAGTTCCAAGCAGAGAAAAAAAAAATGGAAAATAAGTTCAGGATAGTTTTTAGTTTCTAAGACAAAATATTAAAAACCTCTGAATACATGGGCTATTAAGCATAAAGGTGCAAACACAGCTATTGCCTCAAGAAGTCTTTGGGCTGCAGATTACTGAAACTGCAGACCATGCACTCTTTCTCAATGCCTGTTACCACTGCCTGTTGTAAGAGATGAATCTTTTCTCTGAGCCAGTATGACTGTTCTTGTTATAGTCTCRTGATGACAGTGATTTACTTATCTCAAAGAAAATAAGGAAGAATGTTGTAGACTGTAATCAAGCTGCCTACTCAGAGCACATAGTCTAGCTATTGTAAAATTTAGAAAGGGCTTTTGGCCTGTATATAATGGTTTAGATCAGATAAAGGAAAATTTACACCTCATATAGTCAATAGGGACTCAGGTGTCTTTGAAGATACCTAAAGATTTATTCAGAGTACTGAATACACTGAATACACTGTCCATAAGACAGCAGTCTCAGACCAGCAGAGAGCAAGACTTGGAGATCCCTCTTTTGATTGCCTTCCTCCCCTCCTGTTAATTTCTGTTGTTATAATAGAAGGCACGACTCTCTCTTCTTTACCCAGGAATATTGCTTGGTTACAGAGGAGATTAAATCAGGTTTTTGGTTTGTTTGTTTTGTTTTGTTTTGTTTTTTACACTCCTGTTTCTTTCTTTGTTACATTTTTTGAAACTTTTCTCTCTGGACAGCTTCACAAATTAGCTGTTGTTTTGTCACTGTGTTATGAAGTCATTGAATTCTATAATGCTGTAAATACCTTTCTTTTCTAACATACTTTTTAGGTGCATCCCAAATTTACTATGCAATCCATTAGGTTAAAAAGTATTTTTTTACCTAAGAAACCAAATATTTCTGAGATTATAATTTTTTTCTGTAGTCTATAGTAATAATTGAGTCTTGACTTGTATGTATACAGTTGTTTGCAGTAAGCAGTTGTGCCTTCTGTAGACCTTTTTCTCTCATAATAACCTGTCTCAGTCCCTTTTTTTTTTTTTCTCTTTATTTATTTTTTCTCCTGTAGCTTTGTGTATTTTCCATAACGTTTATTGTTGTGCAGCTATGCTCTGGATTCTGCCTTTGTATCACTTTTTCTGAACCTCTGCAGAGGAGATCAGGATTACTTAAATCCATCCTAACACCTTGACAGAGTGAATGCAGTTTTGATTATTCTGGCAGCTCTCTTGAGATTAGTTTTGTTGTAGAAATAGAGTAATTTCTAAAATTAATATTGCTTCCTTTCTCCCACTCAGGTGGCTCTATTGACCTGTTGCTCCATAGTTCACTATGATCTTGTAGTTTCCCTTTTCAAGATGTACAGTTCAGCAGCTCAATACAAGTGGCTGGCTAGGCAAAGTTTAATAGCCTAATTTCTGAGAGTACAAAATTGCAGAGTATCTACAGATCCAGAATTACTCACTAAGGCCAAAATCTGCCAGTGCACTGTTGTCCCCATAACATTAAATTTCATAGATGTTGCACCTATTGGAAAATTGCTATGGCCTTAACTATGGGAAAGGTATCTTCAGCATTCAATGCCAAATACCAAAGCTGGCTGCCCAAATGACAAGTTTAAAAAAAAAAAAGAAAAAAGAAAAAAGAAAAAGCCCTTTTTGTTTTTTAATTGAATACACCAATCCACCCCAGGGCAATCAACCTATCAAGGTAGATTTCATTAAAGCAAGACAACCTTCTTAACAGAGAAAAGAGACAACCTTCTAAACAGAGAAAACATTTATGTTGGATGAATTGATTCAGATCAGACCAGTGGAAACAAATTTCCTTTCCAGTCGTCCCTGTCCTATGGTCTGCAGGGCAGGTTCTTTCTCCAGTCCTGCTTCCTTGCCAGACAAATCCCTGTGGCTCCAAGTGACTGAAGAGCCTCTGTATATTCCCCATGGGAGGTTGGGAAGGCCCCTGGCACCTCAGCGGCACCACTTGGAGCCTCTGCCCTTGCCTGCACTCGTGGCTCCCATCTCAGCATTGTCAGTTGCTCTTGGAGGAGGTGACATGTCCCTTTTTTTCCAGAAAACTCCCCCAAATCCCTGGTGCAGCAGCTGGCACCAGGCAGCCAGCCAGCTTTCCTCCCTTCTCCCCAGCCTTTTAACTTCAGAGAGGTGCATAATAAGGTTTAAACAGCCAAAGAAAGCAGATAGAGTTGGCATCCTGGGGTGCTTTATTCACACTTACTGTTCATAGGAGAGCACGCCAGGGTCTGCAGTATTGTCTGAGATGACATGAGGTCTCCTGGACGKCGTGGGGAGTCTCCAGGAGCTGCTCTGGGCAGGCAGGAGCAAGTGTCCTCCCGCAGGTGGCAAAAAGAAGKCTGTGCTCCACAACAGTGACAGAGCAGAGAGCAAACAACGACTGCAAGAACGAGCCAGGGACATCATGACAGTGGGGAAAACAGCAAAGCAAGTGGAGCAGAGTCCTGGTCCCCTGACAGCTCCGCGCAGGCGGGAACCCCTCCGCCAACAACAGTTCCTGCCTACTACCTGCATGTAAACACAGCGTGCAAGTCACTTGTTTGCTGGGTAGTCTTTCAGACTGCAAAAGCTTTGTCCAATAACCTCATTTCTGCTAAATCGTATAGCCAGCATGCACTAGTTAGTGAATTGTGCACCAATACTCCTTTATACTCTTAGCTTTTTACTTTTAATACTCAGCAACAGATTTGCATGTTTGTTTCCTTGTTTGTTATGAATGCATTAAATTGAATTTCCATTTTTTTATTTTACTGGATTTTTTTTTATCCAGTGAAAGTTTATTCTGAATGCATCAAAGGCTTTTGCCAAAAATGTATACCACTTGTTTGTTGTTAAAAGTGTCCTTATATATTGATATATATGCTTGACTAGTAATTCTGCAGTATGTTGTCAAATTAAATAGGTTATTTTTAAACAGTCTTTTTTTTTTAAAAAAAAATATTATTTGCAGTTAAATTTTACTGCAATTTTGAAATGTGGACAGGAGAGAGAGCAAAAATGGACTGTTAGGTAAACATGAGGGAGTTTAAAGTTCATTAGCAGTGAACTGCTTAGGATGTTTTGTCCTTATGAGTCAGTGCGGGAGGGAGTGGAGTCATCCTGACAAAGTCTTAACATTAGGCACTGTGGGTGCAGATCTAAGGCTATTGCCAGCTGAGCAGACTGTCAGTATTACAGTTTGGTGTCAGTGACCAGTTATACGCTATGCATTTCTAATGTAGATTTTCCCTGAGACATAATCACAATAAAGGCGTTCTGGCCTCCTCTTGGTAAACTAAAGCAGTGCAAACTGCAGCTGGTGCTGCTTTTAGAGCTGGAGCTAGCTAGTTAATCATGGGAGTATATTTCCTCCTAAAGGCTCATCATGCAAATGAGATGCAAAGGAGAGAGCAGCAGTCCTATCGTGTTATGCCCCAAAGGAAGCATTTCTGCTTGCTAGTGGCAGTGATGCCTACCTCATACCAGTGGGATGAGTTTGGAAGGAAAATGCACTGTGAAGTAACTCATTAGTTGTATCTGCTACATGATACTTAATTAAGTGAATAATTTGACCAAGCTCAGGCTTCTGGAGAGCTGCTAAAGTGATTAAAAAACAATAGAAGTGCCATATTTCCAATCTGAATATTTTACTTCCACTTTTTTTTTTTTTTTTAAATCAAATAACTCCTGTATGGAAGTAAGTCTTGATGCACCACTGACTCTGCACAAGGGTAGATTTTGATCTGTCTGCTTTCAGTATAGAGCTTATATGCGTGTTAGAGGGAGAAAAATAGGGAGAATGCAGTGGAGAAGAGGAGGGCTTCTGCTATATGTCTGGTCTGCAGTGACTTTTCCGTACCCTTGGGGCTTAATCTTTGCTTTTGAATCTAGAAAGAGAGCAGAGCTGAGTGCTGAGGCCCATTGCAAAGCAATTATCCTTGATGCTCCGTTTCCTGCAGTTCKTTTCAAGGGGATGACATTGTACAGAACAATGAATCAAGCATCACTTACCTTGAAGCGAGACATTCATCTATTTAGATGAGTTAAAAATCAACAATTGAGAAAACCACCCTAGCTGCAAATGGCAATAAAAACCAAACTCTGTTTTGAAATCGTTCTAAATTAAGTGCAGTTAAACCAACTGATGAACTGATGACCTATCACTGAAATGTCAGGGATCAGCAATTGGGGGGGAAAAAGAATACCATGCTATTTGAAGGAGTTCAGTCTTGAAATGAGTGAAAGGCTATAGGATCTTATTCTAGCTGATATGTGTGCACAGGCAAGCCTTCCTGCACCTCAGGGATTTTAGCAATTTTTTTTTTAAACCCTGAAAGTTAGAATTTTAGTGCAATCCATTACAGCCCAATTGTCCTGGCTGTTCTGCCTCACTTACTGTTCTTCTGCTAGGGAGCTGAAGTTCCAGCTGAAACATTATCTTATTAATTCGGATGTCTCTTCTCTTGAAAATCTTTTAATGTACTTAGTTAAAAAATAACCCAAAACTTAAGTATTCATGAGATGCKTGTCACAGAATCATGTGATACATACTAAAGTGACAGGATTTAAATTACCTTTTCATGTCCTCCCCACACATTCCGTAATTGAAAGAGGCATGAGGCATTAATTGGCTATAATTAATTGTTGGTATGTTGGTAATGTTGTAACTAGCTGTGTATACTAAAATTCTTTCCCAAACCAAATATTCCATGCAACAGATAACCATCATTTTAAATACAGATATGGAATTGTCAAGTTTTTTACAAAGATACAAGTGGACAGAGGTGAGAAAGTAAGAACCAAAGGAAGTTCTGTTTGTTTATTTAATGAGTACACTGTTATTTTGTAAAGAAAAAAATAAACACCTCCAAAATCCTTTAAAATCAGCTAATATTTTTTAAATGCATTTAAAGGAGACAAAGGTGTATTCTGAAAAAATGCACTAAATGAAGAAGTAGGGGAAAATATAATTCAGATTTCTTGATCATAAGTATCATGCAGAATAACTGAGATACAGAGACTAGCCATGCAATATCATTATTTTATTTTTTTCTTCAGATGCAAGTAGTATTATTTAAGATTTTAACCCTTAAGGCGCCCCTCCAGGTTAAAAGCATACTAATTTTAAATAGCAAAAGGATGACTGAAAATAGTGAGGATTATCCTATCATTCTATAATAGCCAAACCTTTGTAATTATAGAAATCATATTGAACTAYAGTAAAACCTCTTGTCCATAAATGGCAGATGCAAACATGAGATGTCTAGATTTTGTCATTCTTAGGCTTGTGTTTATTATCCACATAGAATTTCAATGAATTCAGTGGATTTTCTTGTTTGAAMATTTGCGATTCAGAATGAGTAAAACTCACAAAAAATGCAGTTTAATTAAGCTTCACAAATGTTTTTGTAGGTAAGTGTGTAGGTAAATATGAATGATTGCACAGTTCTGGGATATTTAAATGTAGCTATTCATCAACTAGAACACATTTATCTTCAGAATAGTAGAACAGCTGGAAATAAAATACATGGATTTAAAACCACTCCATATATTTTGCATTGCTTTTCTGGATTTCAGATTTTACTTTCTTTCATGTRTTCATGAAGACTTTCAACCAGATTTTATAAAAAGCATTCTTTTTCTGAAATGTCTGTGAATCAGTTATCCTTTGTATGTGTCTGAGGAAGGATTAAGCAGGATAGGTGGCACTTACATTGTTTCAGAGCAGTGATTAAGCAAAAAGCCACACTGAAGGGCAAAACCAGGAGAAAAAAATGCAGTGGAAATACCTTCTTAACAGGTAATAATTTAGGATGCTCTATGCATTTTGCCTGCGATTAGCTCCTGCAGGAGAGCAAAACCTGCTTTAAGGATAGCAGGCCACCTCACTTAGTCCTTATATTGTTACCATAAAAAGGGGAGGGTAAAGTGGGAGAAGGATGTTTTTTTAATGCATAGATTAAAYCAGAGACAAATTTTCAAAAGTTATGAACAACTAGAAGGAATAATTTTCTTTAAGCAAAGATAATGATCTGTTCTCCTTGAAAATCATTACTACTATTTTTTGAATTAAGCATGTTTTTTACTTAAATCTCACCTCTATCTATATAATCCTTGGCTTTTACTGTAGAAGGAGATAACTGCACCACTCTGCTGCCTTTGTTACAGTTGCAAGATACTTATGATAATAATGAAAAGTATTAAAAGATGTCTCAATGAACATGTAGAGCACTAGGGTAGAGACTGCAAGAAAGAAGAGTTTGAGCTATCCAGTTAGAAATAATGAAGTGTGAAGAGTAGTATGATTTAGAAAGGGAGTTGTTGCAAGTCCCACAGGAGTGGGATATATCAGTAACACTACTGTAACTGATAGATTATAATAACTAGCAGTTAGTTATGCTATATATATGCATAACTATGCTATATATAGTTATGCTATACCTATAGTTTCTGTAGTTTTGAATGGACTGTTAATTTAGTGCAGTGAAATAATCAAGGAACCTAGGATAAAGGTGCATGTGTTATTATTATTCTGCTAACTATGCCCCAAAGATGTCCCATACATATGAACAAGAGTCAAAAATTTTTATTAATGATCACTTAAAAAACAKGCATCCTTGAGAGCTCCATCAAGCTACTTTTAGGACGTATCAGGCAGAGAACTGTGTAACAGCCTCTTGCAGCTGCCCATGATTGGTAGCATAGGCAGAAATAGCCTGCAGTTGAGTATAGCTCATAAGAAGTCAGCCAGATGCTCTGGCATATAGTTCAGAATTTGGCATGCAGAATTAGTCACATCCTCTGTGTGTGTGTGTGTTGTTTCATTATCATACAAGAGAAATGCACATCTATTGCTATGTTTGGTCCTGTCCTTTACTATATGTCCTATTGGTCATGATTTATCAAACCCCATCCTTGGTTTTTGGTTATAATTTGGACAACAAAGCATTCTCTTTGCACTTAGGGTCTGTAGACAACACAACACTTCTTACGCCTTTCGTGTTTGTATGAGTCATGTTTTTGTATTTAATTGCTTGCAGGAATTTGGGAAAAAACATTCCCTCATGTTAATGCCTGCAAAGACAAATGATGCTGTAGCCCTTTAATACTTCTTCTATACTACTTCGTTTATACTTCATTGGCATTTTTAGAGGGAAGTAGGTGGGCTATTGGAAGAAGCCTTTCTTGCTTACAGGATTAAAAAAACCCAACAACTACAATTTCCACACAAAATCACAGAATTGTAGAATCACAGAATGGTTGAAGTTGGAAGGGACCTCTAGAGATCATCTAGTCCAGCCTCCCTACTCCAGCACCCAGAACACGTGGCACAGGGTGGCATCCAGGCGGGTTTTGAAGACCGCAGTTTTCCAGAGAACAACAACCTTGTAATAAAAGGCAATTCAGTGCTGATGGTCTACAGCACAAGGAACTGTCAGCAGAAAGCCACATCTGCTACTTCAGTATTTTTAGTARAGTCTCTTTATGCTAAAATCTCATTGATGTTTGACTCCTAGAACATTACCCTGTTAGAATAAATAGCATGCAGTAATGTTGTGCTCTTTCCCACTTGTCCTATCGCTGGCCACCACTGAAAATAGCCTGGCCCCGTCCTTTTGACACTCCCTTCTTAAAGTATTTGTACACACTAGTAAGATCCTTTCTCAGTCTTTTCTTTTYTAGGCTAARCAGGACCAGCTCCCTCAACCTCTCCTCATAAGAGTGATGCTGTAGTCCTCTGATCATCATCTGAGCTCTGTGCTGCAGTAGCTCCATGTSTCTCGTGTACTGGGGAACCCAGAACTGGACAAAMGACTCCAGATGTGGCYTCACTAGGGCTGAATAGAGGGAGAGGATTTGATCTTCTKTAACATTGGGTGTTGGCATTTTAACATTTACAAGCCTGTTGGGAGGATGAAAAATTTTTAGAAACCATTGCAATTTCATAATTTGTGTATATCCCTGTCTTAGGAATGGTGTGTTTGTGTGTGTGTGCCTGTGTGCATGTGTGTGTGTGTACAAATAYATACAAATTAGAGTGTATCATTGCATGCATGTAATGTGTAATAGCACACACAGTATGCATAAGCATAGAAGTTTGATTATATAGATTGATAGCAAAAAAATCATTTGAAATGCAGCAATATGGAATAAATTTATAATTATATAGCCTCTTCTGAAGATAGTAAAGCTGTAGTAGATGAAGCAGCTAAACAGAATTCGTTTTGTTGGCTTTGTGTATTTGAAGAGTTCTACATCCAGCCAATTTCACACCTTCGCCTTTACAGTTAGCTATGATGAAATGTGCCTTGCTTAGATTTCTTGAATGCTGTCTTTCCAGGAGTTCTTGGTTCAAGCATTCTATATGGCTTAATGTATGCATTTTCTATGTGTTAAAAATTCAGAATATTTTATGTTCTTAAAGTCCTGACACAACTTTGTCATATTTGTGTTCAATTCATCTTAAAATAAATAAATATTTTAAGCTTTTTGGCTTTTACAGAAATCTAGAATATATGAACATGAAAAACTTTCATGTTTTTCAATAACACTCAATTAAAGACATAGCTCTTGGAAAAAAATGATCCCTGTTTATTTTTTTTTATTTTTATTTTTTATTTTATTTAGAATCTGAGTCACAATTTTCATGAATGCTTTCCCTGGTAATGTTGCAGAGGTCAAATAATACTTGACTTTTTTACTTTTTTTTGAAGAAAAAAAATGCAGAGAATCATTGTTTTTTCTGGTGCAACAATGTTTTTAGCTTATATGTATATGTATATGTATGTGTATATATATATATACACACACATTTCAGATGAATTACTGGCAGCATTTTAAAAAGCATTCAGGAAGACCAAATTATTCATTTATTGCACGAATTCAAAAGTGTCCACAGTAAATGTGATGTTTAAGTAGAAATTAAAAAATGAAGGTCATAAAGATGATGTTTCTATAGCAGTTTTATGATACTATCACTCAGTGTTTCTTTGTAAAAAGACCTATGCTTTCTGCTACCATGAAAATTTGCAAAATGCAGACTAGATTTTCTGTTATATAGATTACTATGGTGAAATACATGATAAAAAATGAAACTGTAAATATYTTTGTACTCATGTGTATTAAGAAAACAGCCCCTTTATACATGTACTATGCCTTYGGGCATCAGAACATGAATGATTTATTTGATAAAAAAATTAACTAATCAATCTGAMATTTTAAAAGTATCCCCAGTTGTCATTGTCACTTCCAATGCATGTGTATTAAAAATAAACAAGTTATTAGCTTGTTAGCTGAATAAATGGAAATGTTTTAAATTACTTCAAAAATTCCTCTAATTACTTTTGAGAATATCTTCTTATAGTTGAATATAGTCTGAATGATTCATGAAAAAAAGCCCTAAATATTCTAAAATTATTYCCCATTCCCATCCTTTCTTAAACAATGTAGATAAAAGTAATTGCAAATAATAATGCCTTTTATTTTTTTTAAATTGCTACTTTACATATTCAAAACTGTGCTTTGTCGCTTTTCATCACCTGTTTTTGTCAACTTTATTAATCAGACAAAATATAGACAATTTTTAAGAAATTTACTTGAGTCTGGTGATTATATGATGAAGATGGACATTTCACTATCTCAAGGCTATCTCATTAACTAAGGAAAATTAAGTAGCATAAATTCAATCATCATTCCATCTCCTATAAAATTAGTTGAAAGTTTTATTTAGAAATTTTCAGATACTAAAACACAGATTTCAAACTTTTCTTGAGCAACTGARGTCAGATTTTCAGAGACCTTCTCAAGTCCTTCTCAAGAAAAAAAAAAATATTAATTGCATTCATTACCTGAAGAAAAGTTAGCTGGATCTTCAAACCCCCAAATATGGTCAAAGAATAGGCACAATTATTTCCTCGATTTGAGCTTCTGAAAGTTGTTGTATCTTTAAACTTTTTCTTAGGGTAATATGGAGGTAGCCACTAAGTGTATCTATGAATTTTTTACTCAAAAATATTTCTAAATTGTGTCCCATTTGTACATATATATGCAGCTACAGGAGCTAAGATATAATTGTTTGAGTTGTATTACTGTGGACATTTATGCACAGTAATTCATCTCTGCTAAAGTGATTATCTTTTGTTATTACTGTTAATTTGATGTGGATATAGTTTTACAAGCTTAGGTGTCCTGTGATGAGGAAAGGCTGAACGAGGAGGATGACAGCAATTCTTGTTTTTCAGTACAGACCTTAGAGGTCTAGTCGTGATGAGTGACTCTGGAAAAAAAAAAAATATTATTTGAACCAAAACTGAACTCTGAATTTAAGATTCCTTGCTCAGAGGTGAAGACAGAAGTAAAATCCTTGTACCCTTGCTTTTTTCSTAAGAGACTGGGTTTAATCTTCTGGTTAGGTTAGTGTCAAAGGAGTCCAATAAATTTTATGATGCTCTAATTAGCTCTCTCACAAGCTATTAACATTTTTTTCCTGCAGTCAAGTGGCATTCAAAGAAGTGTGAATTTTTTTTCTACCTTTGAAAATATTAAAGAAATCAGTTCTTCTGAAATGAAGTCCACCTTAAAAGCCTTGATGTAAATACATCAATGGAAACTAGAACTCTTTCTCAGCAAGACACGTTGGATATCAACAGTGGACTGAATCCAGTGAATAATATCCTCTAAAACATAACATTCCTGTATACCTGCTTCTGCTATAAAGTATCAGTTCATTGAAATTAATGCTTTCAATCAAAAAATATAACATCAATCACATTATCTTGAGTACCTAGATGAATATAACAATTTCCTATGGATTTATGTCTCTTAATTAATTGATTTTTGAATCAAATTACTACAATTTTCTATATCTGTGCCATTTTTTTCTCACAGACAATTTTGGTATTAGCATGTGAGGTGCCACATATGACTTTCTTTACTGGACTTTACAATTAGGATTGTGAATTATTGGGTGCAAACTTGTGACTTATTAGTTCTAATTTCCCTTTTACCCAGTTCACTGTTTTTAGGGTAACCTGTATGGGAGCCCTAGTCTTTTGTCAAATTTGATTGAAATTAGACAGCAGGTTCAGAATTTGCCAGAGGGATATACAGAAATACACACAGACTGTGTGATTCATACAGTTTTCATCAGAAACAAATGACAAAGTTACATAAGCCTTTTGGTATTGTTCAAGGTGATGTGAGAATAACTGGGAAGGAAGCAGTCTCTTCTTAAGGGGATATCTTACAGGGTTTGCTAAAAGAAGGAACACACACATACAGAATTCTTCAGATTTGTTTAGCAGAGGAAAACTCTTGGAGGTCAGACMAAGGAAACAGTGAAAAGTAACTGCACCTGAACGACTGCCACACTTTCAAGTCTGGGGAAACTGGGGAGGCTGCCAAAACTCACATCAACAGCAGCTTCAGAATCTTCCTGGCAGTAGGGACCTTCCTGACAGTAGGGACACTCTTGCTCAATGCTGTTTTCTAAAGGCGGAACACATGAGTAATATGAGGCGACATTTCTATTTGACAACTTTTGACCTTCTGTCTTTTCTCCAAACTGCAACCACTCAGCCAACATATTCATTTAAGCCACAAACCACTAAGGTCAAAAGCATCTAAAGTCATATTAAACCGACCATATTAAATATCTATTTTAGGGTAACTGGAGAGCCCAGGCTCTCATGAATGAGCTTACTGCATCTGCTTGGCTGTAACGGGAACACCTGCTGCATAAGTTTTTGTTCATATGTGGACAACTTAATTTATATATCTTAATTCTTAATGAATGCCACCATTTGGATTTGACCYAGCTACCTAAATGTAGGTGTGCAGTGACATTTGAGCTGGCTTAGGCTATTTGAGATGTGTCTATTAAGTTGATAGAAATGGCATGGGACCTATGAGAGACATCTGTCCCTCTGGAATGGCAGCTGGATATTAGGAATGATACCGTACAAGATCTGACCAGAACCTTATGTTTAAGTCAGAAAAAAACAATCAAACAAAACCCTCAAATGTCTCATGTCATATGAGCACCTTAGCACTGTGCAAATCAGATATAGGTCTGAATCTTCATTCTACTCAGATGCGGACTGAAGCCCCCTGCCAGAACATGCTCATTGCCTCAAAGCACTCTCTGAGTTCTGAGAGAATTATGTGTTTTTTTGGAAGTTACTGAAGGTGTCCTGGGCAACCTTGACTCCAGTTTGAAGGCAGTGGAAACTTGTCTTTGAAACATCTTGCCCTTCGTCCTGCAGTGCCTGATCTGATGGAAAATTTTAAGCTTAATTCTCTCTCATGTGTTCTACACAAGTGTCCTAACTAGTTTCTAGGCAAGTTAGTTTTCTGCAATGAGATTCTTTCACACACTGTCTACAGATGTATAAGCAGGTAAAAAATAATTGTATCAGAGACTTGAACTGATATTTYCCATTATGCAGCTGGTCAGTTGTCTTCTCAGATTACTTCAGTAAACCTTTTTCATATTTTCCTTTTACACATGAAATGATTGAACTGGTTTAGGCACTTAAGTCCAGTTGAGAGTTGAGATCAATCTGTTCATCTAGAGATATCTGCAGTGCCACCATTTATATCTGAATAAACCCTCCAAATATTTCCTTATAGTCAATGCAGATAAACAGATGATGGTACAGTGTGGATTATTTTATTCTAAAGCAAATGTTTCATATCTGTCTGATGAACTGTACCATAAAAGTGCCTTCATCTCTCCTTTTACTGGATTGCCTCAGTGGTAAATATGCAAGGTAGATGAGACATCCCTCATCAGTCTGGAAGGCATATCCTCCCTTCTAGCTTGTAAGAGTTAAGACTTTAACTTAAGCCTTTAACCTGTGTTCTCAGTGTTTCCTAAGCCAGAGCAGTTAACGTAAGCAATTGAAAGTACCTAAAATGAATTATAAAACTCTGAAACCCCAGTTTTCTTTTATAAGTATAATCTTAGCATGAAATCACTTTTTTACTCTTAAAGTAATTCTTTTTAAAACTCAGTTTTTGAGGACTCTAGGTTACATTTTTTGGATACATTTTTTCTAAGAAAAAAAGTAGTGTGAATGGAACAATTTGTTATGTGGTGTAGTTCTGTAATTGCATTCACTGTTGACACAGCTCCCCAGCTCTTCAAGGTTGATTGCAAGTACATTGACATAAAAAATGTCAAAGTTCAGATTCAGAGAACTGGTCACTCATGACATTTTAACTGAAACTTGCAGTGGCGAAATAATGACAGACTTCTTTAAAAATCTAAGGGATCCAAAAAATGTAGGTGATTATTTTGAAATTCAGGGGGAAGGACAATGAGGATATTCTTGTGAGCCTGATTGCATTTTTCATGTTTTTACCACACTATTTCTAACAATTTGCACCSTGGCTGGAATTTTTAGCGAACCTCTAAAGTACCTTCTGTCCTTGAAGCATATTCCTTCTAATTCAGATGTAACTATCTTTTCAGGTAGTATGGGAAGCCAAGACAACTGCTGCTCATGTTAAACTCATGCTTGAGAAACCAGTCTGTTTTTTTTGGGTTTTTTTTTTTGTTTCCAAATTCTTACATTTTCAGAAGCATATGCCCTGCTATTATTATTTTAATGTAATGGTCTCTAGCTTCTGAAGATTTTGTTAGGGTAAATCTCAGGTACTAAATAATGCTAATATCTGTTAATAAGGACTGAGCTGATATTATGAGTTAAATCAACCGATTTACATGACGAGTTGACATTTGACTTTAGGCAGTCATTCAGGTTAGATTCCTAATAGGGGAGGATCTTTTCACACTTCTAACAAAAAAAAAAAAAAAAAAAAAAAAAAAAAAAAAAAAAAAAAAAGAATATTTGGGCACATCTAAATAGTTAAGTAATCATAGAGATTTGTTAATTATCAGTTATATTAGGAATGTGGAATTCTGTGACTGCAATTAAACAAAAACAGAGCAAGAGCAGAATATCATATCACTATAAACAGGGGAAGAAAAAACAACTACAGAGGGATAAGGTCTTGCCATAGCAGAAGAATAGGGAGAACAGGGATTGCTTTCAGAAAAGCAAGTTTCAAGTTTAAGAAAAACAAGCTGACATCTTTGAGTATCTCTTCCATGTGAACCAGAGACAGGCAGTGAATCAACTCCCCATTCATCTTGATGGCAGAAGGTGCCCYGAGATAAGTGAAGGAACAAAACAAGCAGTACTGGCAGCAGCAATGAAAATGGGATGCACAGTTTTGGGGCTGCAAGTAACTTGGCTGAAGATTTTGAGAAACACAGAGGGCACACAGGCACCCCACTTTCATTGACTGTCGCACAGGAAGGCTGACATCAATAACTTGTAAAGCCTGTGGTCCTGCAGGCGTTTTGCAGTGTGCTGCCAGTGGAGATTCTCTGTTGTATGCACATACTTTTCGCCATAATTTCTTCCAAAGACTGGGAGTCGGTGCAACCTCTAGTCCCRTACCCCAGAACTCTGCTTATCTGCAGGAAGGAGACTCTGCAGGAAGGAGAAACTTATTTAATTTACTTATGGTAATAGCAGCAGCAGGAAGCATCATTTACTGGTGGGGAATGAAGACAAGAAAACAGGATTAGTTTTGATATCTGATATTTTTCACACACCTCCCCCTCACCCCACCCCAGGCCTGGCTTGAATTTTAAGAGGTAAGACAGGTAATGAGATACCAGAACCTTAAAACTGCATTATCCTGATTTATCAGATACTTTCCTTTCAGCACTTTCCTCTGATTAARGACCCCTGAAGCCAAAGATTATTTCTGCATACACAAACGAAAAGCTTGGGATCATAGCTTTCAACAGCTGCATACCATTTCCAAACTAGGAAAATATCAGAGTCAAAACTTTCCTGAGTTCCTTAGAACTACAGCACATTTTTTTTTCCTTGTTACTATGCTGTAAGCAGAAGATTTAATCCTTCCACAAGCAATAGCCTTTGAGTACAAGGACATATGAGGGAAAAACAAAAACAAAAACAAAAACAAAAACAAAAACAAAAACAAAAACAAAAACAAAAACAAAAACAAAAACAAAAACAAAAACAAAGAAAGAAAAGGACAGATTGGGGGGGGAGTCCCAAACTACCCAATTATAAGGTAATCTCACACCTCTCATTAACCTCTCTGTTTCTGTGTTACACAAGAAAGTCATGCAGTGTCTTAATTTCTTTCTGGAGGAGGAATGCAAAAACCCTGAGGAACTGTGTTTCTGCCGTAAGCATCCTAGATGCCTGGAGCTATACAGTGAAAATGCTTTTCAGAATGCCAGCAGATCATGCCTGAGGCTCAACTCGAACATCTCTTTTAGAAATTCACATTAGCAGTGACTTCASCATGGAAGAGCCTGGAAAGAGAATTTTTAATTACCAGAGAAACAAACAACTGCATACATGAAAACAGCTACAAACCTGGAGGAAAACAAAAATGTAGATATGCTATTGCCTTAAATTGGTGCAAGTCTATTACAGCAAAAGATGTGCTTGCCTTTTGATTTATGAAATCAGTCTGTTTACAAGTATTTAATACCTTGATTGTTGCAATGACTTGAGTCTGCTCTAGCAGAAARAAATCAAAGTGTACTGAAGAAAGCACAGATTGGGCTGTACATCCTACTAGAACACGTGGATGTTGCAAAGTATTGCTCACTGCTTTAAATAAATAAATAAATAATAAAGTCAGCTAGAAACAAAGTGATTTCAGGATGCTTTAGATCATAACAAAAGTTGATGGGAAATGTACAGCATATTGAATCATCAGATCATTGTTTTCATTTTTCAAAGGAGAGAAAGTTTTGAGAGTGAATTGAGTTTAATCCATTTTTACATCAGTTTGTTTTATAATTTAAATTAACCATTAAATTAATTTCTAATAGGATTATTTAATACTTCACAGCATATATAAGCAGTTTGGAAAGAATAGAAATGAAAGAAATTAAACCACTTGTGTGACTCAAAAAGTCATATGCCTTATTATGAGTGATTTTTAAGGAAAGTACTTTAAACAATCCATTACATAGAATTACATTTTTATTGGCATATTTCATCTATTTTAGATTTTATTATCATCATTGGGCTGTATCTGTACATGCAATTATATTTGTTCTTATGGATAGTAGATAATATGCAAAAAGCAACTTCAGTCATAATGGAAAAAAATATAGAATGAAGGTTGATACTGTGAATTATTATGTATTACATCTTCCTGATTTTCTATACTTCTATACATGTTTTGTTGGTCTTTGAGGACTTGCTGTCCTYGCTTATAAAGAAATCTTTCCTTGATGATGAAGCTACAGTATGCAGGGCCAGCTGATGGTTAACATACATCACATAGCTTCATTGCTATCAAGCACTTCTGAAAATTGTCTCCTTTAATTCAGTAGCAGTGGAAAGATGATCTGTGGTCTTTTGCTGTATATGTTACCTTAAATATAAGACATTACCATATGTTTTATGGACATTAAACCATTGTACTTTTAACATAAAATCACATTAGGGGCAGTAGAGCAGATCAAGACAGGTATCACGGGTCCTCCAAAAGTACTCCAGTTATTCCCCATAAATTGGTGCTGCACTGAAAAAAAAAMMAAAAMMAAATTATTTAATTCTCCTTTGCCATGATACAAACTATCCCTCCCAAAAGATGGCAAGAGAAAACAATTGAATAAATCAGGAGAGGACATATATTTATCAGTAAAYGGGGAACTGTCATGGACAGTAGAAAGAAGCATAAGCCAAAAGGGAAATGAGACATCTTAGGTGACTGTAGATTTAGAATGAATAGTCAAAACAGATTTTGACAGCAGAGGGATTGTTCTGGAAATGGAGTCCTGTGAGATAGCAGTGAGGCTGAACCTGTGCAAAGAAATGAAACTTTTTGGCTTTCAGCTCTTTTGCAGGACATACATAAGGCTTTACAATACTTGATAAATTTTTTCACTGAGACATTTGCTTGTTGGACTTCTCTTTTCTCCTTATTCTTACTGTATTTCACACAGCTGTCTGCTGTGTTTGTTTTTTTTTTTTTTTTCCAATTTGACCATCCCTTTGCTGAGAGCCAGACTCTCATAACAGTAAGAATTGTGTAATATAAATTAGTCACCCTATGGAAAGGTGTAAAATGGAGTTTTAAAGGAAAAATAAACAGTAACTTTTAGGATGAGTTGGATTCTGTCATAGAAATGTCTATTTCCCTCAGTTCTCTTTGAAGATTGGCCATGTGCCACGTGTGCATCCTCATATAGTCAAGTGTGTCCAAATCTTACTGTCGCATCATCATATGACAAATTAGCAAATCAAATTACAGTCCATTTATGACTGAACAAGGAGAATGTAAGCAACTTGTTTGCATATGTTTTGGTGAAAGCAGGATCTYTTCAGGGATTTTTTGAGAGAAATCCACCTGCTCAAATCCATGGGAACCAACGGGCTGCATGTGAGGGTGCTGAGACAACTGGCTGATGTCCTTTTGAGGACRTTCTCTATGATAATTTCATAACTGTGAAGTTCAGGAAAGGTCCCTAATGCATGGCGAAATGCAAATATGTACTTTGTACCTGTTTCCACAGAAATCCAAAAGGATAATCCAGAAAACTACAGGCTGGTAAACTTCACTACTGCTCTTCTCAGAAGAGCATAGAGCAAATCCTCTTGAAAGCCATTTGTGGACATGTGTAGGAGCAGAAGCTTCATGAGAAAAATCAGCATGGGTTTAGCAGGGGTAAGTCATGCCTTAGCAGTGATCTGGTATAAAATCACTGTATTTGTGACTGAGGAGACAAAATTCATAAAAACAAAACAGAGGGATGCATAAAAACAATAGAGGTGCAAACCCAAAACATACTACTATATTGGGAAATTATTCATGGTTTAAAATTCTGATTATATAATACTGTTCTCATGTTTTTAAAACTATCATTAAAACCTATTGGTCTATGTATGTAACTTTATAACTAAGTTACCATTGAAGTTGCCTAAATATGTTCTTTGCAGTTCCGGCGAAGGGGACTAAAGTCTGTGCTGCAGTGTTTGTCCTGCAATGGGTACCATAGCAATACAAATCCACTGCATAAAACCACTCCACAGGCACCACAAAATACTAATGTGGCATTTATTAGAAAAAGAAAATGTATTTTTAAGGCTTCTGGACTGCTACAGGTGTGTATCTTTCCATCTCATTGTATTTTAAGATATTTCTAACACTATGCTTTTCCCAGGGCTCATAGATTGCAAGTGGAATTTTACACCGCCATACTGACATCTGTCACAAACACATCTCCCATTAATGTTTTTTCTCCAGTTAATTATGTACTGAAATGGTATGAAATTACAAAAGCGTGAGATGAGGTCAATCTAATTACTTAGTGATGTAGAAAATAATTCACTTTTCATAAAGAGTTCTGGTTTTGAGAACCTTGGAGTTTGATCATTTAGCTAATTATTCTATTAATTTATATGTAATGGTTCCTTTTCAAGATCTGTCTGATGTTAGATTTTATTCACTGATACTTCATGTCTTACAGGTAATCCTAYAGAAGTTCTTTTTAAAGTAATGCTTTGTCAAGAGATATATTTGATAGAACTTGTTGAACCAGTTCCCAGTTTAGAAGCTCACCTTAAATATTTCCTTTTCCTTGCATGTACTCAGATACTGTACTATGATATTTATGGTGTTCAGTACTACTGAAAGCTCTCAACTGTGATCTTTTCATATGTCCATTCAGAGGACTGAGAAGCTCTTCTATTTGCCGTGTTTGTAAAAAAGAACTTTGAGATAAGAGATTTATTGTTATGAAATTAAACAGTGAGATCTTGATTTCATGGTAAGGTTAGTGGGATAAGTTGAGTATTTGGAGTATCATGTCAAGGCAGTGAAGACTTTCATTGTGACAACTATCCRTACACATTCTTTAAATCTTTCACTTACCATGCAGAAGTTGGAGGACAGAGGAAAGAAAACAAGAAAAGTATTTGTAATTAAAAGAATTAAAGATTTTTCTCTTTTGGTTAATTATATCAGTTATTCACTTTCCCTTTATCGGGAAAAAAGGTCTTCTTTACTTGATATTTTTATTTCATATTTATTCTCTTTTTGGGGGAAGAAGACAAAATCAATTTATCTAGTCTTGATCTATTGAACTTCCCTCTAAAAGAAGGCAAGGTGAACTTAAATACAATGTTAGCAAACAAACAGAGACAGAAAATGAATATCCTTTTCATTCATTTGAACCTTACTAATGGATATTACTGACACAGCATAAGATCTTAACAGCTATTTTGAGATCTGACAAACTTCTTTCAGTGTCAGTCCATTTAAATCATTGCTTTTTGTTTGCTCTTCTGGTCATCCATTCCCAGAAGTAATATAAGAAATAGAATTGATTTCACAGTGTGAGCCAGACTATTAGGCAGGAATCTGAAAGAAAAGAATAAAGAAGAAAAAAAAAATAGGTTGTGAGGAAAATGATGCATCAGAGAGGGGGAAATAGTAGAAAACTAAGTGTCGTATAATACATGAAACTCTGGATTTTGTCAAAGCTATTTTCCCCTCTCTAAAAACCACTCTCCATAATAAGGCCTTGAACAGCAAGTAGAAAACTATTTTTAAGCAGTCTTTTCATGATTAGACATTTAATTTTCTTGAGGTATGAMGAAACTCAAATGTCAAGGCTGCAGTTGGGATAATGCTTTTGGGGAGATGTGAGAGAGTTGAATGCTTCTGGTTCCTTATCAGACAAAGATGCAGGCTGCTAACCAGCAACCAAATGAGCAGCACTGCTCCTTTRCCAGTCTCCTAGACATGCTGTTGAGGTCAAAGAGGGACTGAGATGAGGAGATGTGGGTGAGGTGGGACTCATATGCTTTATGTGAGTTTGACTGGAATATGATAAACATTAAGCTATTTCTGCATTTGATTTTGTCCATTAAAAAAGTATTTAGAAGATACTTCTGTATTTGTTTCAGTGCGGGTATTGAAGGCTGCATAGTGCTAAAACAGAGCATTGAACCAGGAGGCTAGAGAATAGGGCACAAGAGCAGAAATGACTCTGATCTCAATATCCTAGCATCTCAATATCCTATCCTTGCTCTTTCAGTATTTACTAGCTGGGGGCCTATCCAGAGATTTTTAAATTGCCAATAGCCGCATAAAGTTGTTTACTCCTAAAAAGGTTTAGAGGAATAGTCATTGAAATACATGACACTAAAATGACACTGGGAAGTAAGACACTCCTGAAACGTCTCCACGCAGTTTAGCAATTATCTCATCACAGTTATCATGTGTTGCTGCACATGGGCTGTAGATTATTATGAAAGATAGAAGGTGCCCAATTCAGTGAAAATATATTTCTGAAGGAACCAAATACCCTTGACTTGCAAAAGACACAGCATGACCGATGTTTAAAAGCTGATTGACAGGATTACTGTTAAAATGCTAGGATGAAGAGGAAGGATAAAGCTTATTGCCAGGAGCTCCAAAATTTTAATCTTACATACCTCACATGGTTGGATCTTTTCTAGGTGATCAGATTCAACCCCCTATCTTTAAAGAGTTTATCTTTAAATACTTTATCTTTTCAGAAAAAAACTTTAAACTTAGTGTCTCTAAATTAGGAACTAGTATATTCTTGATTCCTACATTCTTGATTTGTGCTATAGTTAAGAGAGAAATGCATTATGTTATTCAGATCCAGTTCAGATCTTTGGTAAGATAATTCACCCTCTGGAGATAGTTGTTTACTCCACTGACTGAAGAGRAAACCTAGAGCAATGGCATTCCTGACTTAGGCGGTTTGATTAGGCGATAACCTTAGCTGGAATGAGACTGGGATTGAGAATGCAGTTATGAGCAATGAGTATGAGATGACTGAAATATTAATAAACTCATTCCCCAGCTGATATTTTTATCCCCACTCCTGTGAGGCAGTGCAGCTCTTTCAGTCTCTAACTCAGTCCTTCTCTACAACATGTATTAGGACTCTCCGCTGAACTTTGCAGCTAGGCGTGATGACCTGGGAAGAGCCTTTTACTGAAGACTGAGGCAAAAAGTCCCTCAATATTTTCTGTCCTTTGTTACTTTTCACTCAACTCTCTCAGCAGCCAGCAGCAAGATAACATTTTCTTTGATCTTCTTTTTGCTGCTAACACAACCAAAGGAATATTTCATGTTACACTTGCTATCCATCTACAGCTTTGAATGCAGCTAAACTTTGGGTTTTCCTAATTCCAYGCTTGTATATTTAGTTGATTCTGCTGGGTAACCTGCCTTTACTTTTTTTCTTCTTTTTTTCTCCTTTTTTTTTTTTTCCCTTTCGAACTCAGTCAATAACTTGTACTTGACGAAGATGATCTCTTTTCACTCCTACACTATCTTCTGCAAATAAGAATGGACTATTGTAGTACCTTCAGGAGACTCTCTCGCCTAATCGCTATAATCCCACTTGTGTCAGGTTGGTGAACAGACTTCCCATTTCTTCTGTGTGTTTTCTATGTTCAATGCATTTCTGCATGGTTCAAATGGACTGCCTGACTCACCTTCTCTGGGAGACTGTGAAAGCCTTCCTCTTTGCTATGTCCCATGTGTGCTTCCCCCTTACTTCCTGTGTCACTTGCTTTCTTTGGGTTTTGCCCTCCTTTTCTTGACAATCCTAATACCTTCTTCCCTGGGTTAGCAAGCCTGCTGGCAAAGGTGCTCCTGGACCACATTGTCAAGCAGGCTCTGTTTCTCACATTCAGATAATTTCCTGATCATAAAAGCTGAAGTCTTTCAGGTTACCACAGCCTTGCAGCCAGGTATTGATCTGCAATACCTTCTCCTTCCTTAATCAATCTGCTTGAGCAGGAGAATTGGAAAGARCAGTGTTTGGATTCCTGCTCCTTTCAAGCTAGTCTCCAGAGTCATCTAGGCCTATCTTTGCAACAACTGATTTATTAACCATTTTGTTTGTATATCCTCATTAGCAGTGCCATAGATATCAGCCAAGTAAGAAACCAAACATGTTTCTTTTTCTGATCCTGTAAGTTTTCCAGCTCACTAACAACTTCAAACACCATAACTTGGCTATAGTTCACTCACCTGTAAATGCTGAGTTTGCTCAGCATCTTTCCTTTTATGCTGTCTTCCCTGAAAGAAGCATAAGCTTGACATTAAATTGCTTCTTTTTACTGCTAGAAAGTGGAGCACTGACTGTTGGAGGTACAAGATAATAACTTGCCTACCTACAGTCTCCTTCATTTACACTCTGTTGAGWACTTAACACTTTCTGTAAATAGTTCACTTGCTCTTGTTTCAGTCTCAAAATATAACTTAAATGACRGTCTGTGGAGAATGGATTACTTTCTTGTTGAGGAAATCTGTTTCAATAGGAATGAAGTTTCTTTGATATCAAATCATTATTATTTAATGCTTAAGACAGTTTTTAAGGAAACTCAACTCCTTATCTATAAGAAATCAATTTCAGCTGTAATCCAGCTTCCACTGAAGCTGATGAGATACTTTCTGTAGATTTAAATTAGTAGATAGCATGGCATTTGGTAAGCAACTTAYTGCTTCTTCTCTCAGAAAGAAAAGATCTCAAATATTTTTCTCTATCATTTAATCTCCTTGGAGACTCTATTAAAATGTCTCTCTTATAAGTTTTGCATGTTTTAGTGCATGTTAATTTGCACTAAATACTAATTTTTAGTTCCATTTAGAAAGTCAAGGTTATTCAGAATACTTCATAACCTGTACGGCTTCTTGGCTTTAATTTTGAAAGAAGAAAAGGAAAGATTTATTTTGAGCAGGTAGTATATATACTGAATTAAACTAAAAGCAGAAGAAATAGAAGTCTACAAACCTCTATGTATTTCAATTTTATAGTTTATATTTTTCTTTTTTTTCATTAATCAATAGACAAATGAATGGTAATGAAATATTAGCAATAAAGTGCAAACAAAAAATAACAACTCTCATTCTATAATCAGAACTGAAGTCATTCATCTATGTAGATAACATTAAATAATGAGGATCAGAGCTCTGAAAATATTTTTTTGCTTTATGTCTGAATAAAAAAAAAAAGTCTATTTTAAATTCAAACTGTTCTTAATTATAACATTTTGTTTTTCCTGTCCAAAACTTCCCTCTAGGAACACATTCCATCCAAAACAAATTAAACTAAAATAAACAAACAATCAAACAATACAAACTCTCAGAACTCTAAGGAATTAGGGCAAAAAAGCATTTTTGATTGTTATTGTTTTTCCTTCCCCAAATGGAACATTTTATATATGGAGAAACTTTCCCCAAATTAAAATGTTTCCATTGGAAATGRTAGAAATAAAATAATTTTGATTTACTCCAATATTTTTTCTTCATTTGTCCTTGTCAAAATTATTCTTGTTATGAATTTTTGAAGCATTTAGTCGATTATGAAGTTGTGCTGTTGGAAATTGTTTTCTTGAGACATCTCTAAACTCTCCTTGAAACAATGACATATAAGTTGTATCATGGATGTTACTTAAAAAATGTATTCCCCTGAGAAGTGGAAGAAGTAGTTTCTTTATTGGATTTGCTGCTATAATTTTACTTAAACTTACATTTAATTTTTAGATTGAGATGGAAAAAAGAGACTGTGTGCACTGGTAAATGGACCTTTTTAGACTAGATCTTACCATATAGGATGATAAATAATATAAGATATATTACTTCTGTTGGAGATTCAGTTATAAAATTGGTATGTACTGAAGCAGCTGCTTTCTTTTTTTCCAATTATGCTTCCTTAGTACAGAGGTATCTGGAAGTTTTTAGAGGAATGCAATGGATGTAACTAGAAGTACGTTCAACAAAGAAACTTTTTTATAAACTGAGACAATACCAAGACTGTTCTTAAATATTGTATAAGGGTGTTTTTTTATTCTGTAAATTGCGAGTGTCTGAGCGGGAGGCATTTGTATGATTTAGCCAGATGACTAAAATGCCTGTTTTTCTCAACTTGAATATGTTGGTATTAAAAAAATAAAAGAAAACAAAAGAAAAAAAGAAAAAAGAAAGAAAAAAGAAAGAAATCCCCACCTACCTTGTATTTCAGCATCTTCTTAGCTGGAGGTGGGGAACAGTGCATCTGGATTGCACTAAGAGATGTATTTAGACTGCTTACTATAGAAGCAGTTGTGAAACCATAGTGAGAGATCCCAATCCTCTTTTAGGCAGATCTGTCAGAAAATGTGGACAAAATGATGTTTAAATTAGATGGACTGTTGATGATAGAGGTATATCTATCTCAGTAAATTAACTGCTTTCCACATTGAGGTCAAATGACAGCATTTGACTTCTTCAGTACTTTATACTCTCTTAGCCTGCAGACAAGGGTGGTCATAACCATGCAGTGCATCATGAACAAACTGGTCACACTGTATCCTGACATGTGCCTGGGATTAGTCTGGAAAAAAGTACTAGCTGCTATCATCTGAAAACATGCCAAGAACAGTTCTGACTGTTTATAATTATAATCAACAGCATGCTAATGCTTAGGAATATTGCCTGGCATGGCTTAATAGATTAAAATACATGTMGCTACTTGTGGTAAGTTGGGCACATGACTTTTTTTCATAATGGTTAGAAAAGACCTTCAAGATCATCAAGTCCAACTGTAAAGCCATCACCACCATGCCACCTGAGAGCCTCRCTACATGTGACTTGCCCTCAGTGACTTTAGAAGTCCTGCAGAATCAAATAGGAGGACATTTAAATAGCCCATAGCTCTTTAGCCTTAAGAGTTTTYGCTGTTAAAACACCTATGTAGCCACAGGTGGTCTGAGTATGTCTTTGCTGGGCTGCTTACGCTGTAAGCACCTGATCAGTGTGCATTTCCACGGAGTACTTGAGGCACTCAGCAAATTGCAGAATTAGATGGGATGGACTAGATGCCACCCGCCTGCAGACACTCACAAGGTGTATCACTCCCTTATCTTTTACAAAGTAAAAAGCAGAGGGAGGTGGTTGTCTCTGTGGTTTTCAGTTACTTCTGTGCTCTGCTCGTGACGAGCTTTTCCCTCCCCTTGGAGGAGCAGTGAGCTCAATGCCCCAACGTTATGCACCCAGAAAGGGAGCTACTGCAGGGGCAGCTTGAAGTGATTCCAGTTTTCCTATGGAACCCCCTGTAAACTGAAAACGTGCTATGAAGTGTGCTGCAGCCACAGATGAATGGAGTCTATTACAGCCAACCACAAGAGGAGCAAAGCTTTTACTCCCAGCAGTGAAGTGACCATCCTCTAGAGAGGAAGGGAAGTTGCAGTCTTGTTTTGCTCTGTGCTCTGGGGCCTGATCTCTTGTGTTTTCTATTCCTCTGCACTATACAGGGCGAGATACTCAAGCAGCCCGTAAGTGCTCAGCCGAATGGTTATATGAGTGATTATTTAGTAAACAGGCATTTTGTACTTCCCGCTCTCCTGGAGAAAAGAAAATGAAAAACCCTAAACACCACCACACTGGCTTTTTAAAAACAAAGCAGCAGTGAAAAACATTGTCAGTAATTTAATTATCTTTTAGCCTGACAGCTTTTGCTGTATTTAAAAATTACCAACCAAGGGCTTTGCMTTAAGCCTGCCAAAAAGACAACAGCAACTAACAGATGTGCTTTGCTCTTTTTGGGCTCATCACCAGTGAGGTGCAGCTGCTGCTTTGACTTTGTATTTGTGTCTTGCTTTGAAATGTTGTCCTTTTTTATCACTATGCACTAGTTTTATTATCTTGAAGTTTTTTACTAAAGTCTCACATTTTCTGTGACAACTCCATGCTGATGAGCTTCAAGAAGGATGCTCTGTGAATCATGTGGTAAGTTAAATTCATGCTAGTGGTGCAGAGAACTGGTTTAGGTGATACACATATCTACAGGATGCGGCAGAATGATGTTCATTTATAATTAATGGGGCACTTCTCAATGAAAAGATGGCAGTTATTTTATAAGCAAGGCAGGAGTATCAGCTGCAACACACTGAATGTTTTTGTTCACCTTGAAATAAAATCTAGGGTATCACATTTGCTTTCTTTAAGCTGTGTTTAGAAGTACAAAGAGATGGAACACTGGAAAGTGATTTGGTTGGCAAAATTATTAAATGGAATATTCCCCGACTTGACATAATTCACATTTGAAAAGAATGGATTAGACATAGAGAATTTTAACTGTTCTAGCTCTTAGCACATCTGGTAATTGCAGCAGCATAAAATGCAAAAGTGAAGATGGAATAAAACCTCAGCATTAAAACATTTCTTTCCCTAAGAATGCAGGGGAAAGTATGGAAACATGCTGGAGGACAACTGCTCAAGGAATAAATAAAGTACTGGAGAATTTTGTAAAGGATTCAATTGTAACTTTTTTGTTTGTGTGTTTTATGAAAGTACGTTTTTTTTCTTGATGTACTGTCAGACATCCATAATTTTAAAGCTTCAGTCTAAGCTTCCTAGCTTAGGCTATTTTTATCTGGAAAGAAGCATACTTTGTGGATAATGAAAGGAGTAATTACAATTAGCTGAGACACTAAAATCCTTTTGGGGTATAATTGTTATTTTAGAATTATTACTGCATTTTATATTCATAGCAAAAATGTACTTGCTTGATTCTTAGCCAGAAAATGAGACTTTTATGTTGGGAAGGAAGACTGAACATTGGCCACAGCTATGAATTAGAAAGTGGCTGATAAAAAGCTGAAGTAGTTGCGGGACAGGAGTTGCTGTCAACATCGGGGAAGGGGAAAAAAAAAAAAGATGATATAAATATTGAAATCAGTGACTATGGGCCTGTCCTCTTCCTTATATATGACCCTGCCTGTGGTGTAGGAGTAGCATCATACCTCTATTTTCCAGCCTCTCTTCCTATGCTTTTTCTATAGCTAATGCAATCTGAATCTTTCTTATGCTTAGTGTAAATAACCCTGCTTTCCTAACCTTGCTCAGGCCCTTCAAGGTGAGACAAACTGTTCATAGCTTTGGGATATTGAGGAATTATTCATGAAATTTAAATATGCTTTTGTTTTACCATATAATTAGTCTAGGTTAATATGGTATGATCATTACATTTTGTAAATTTTTTAATAATTATGGAAATAAGAGAGTTTTTCTGCTCTTGAATGGTAAAAATCTATGTTCAGCAAAGTAGTGTTTGATAAACTGGCTTTCAGTAGGACAGTGTAAGTGCTGTTCTTCTAGATGGGTTTTTGCATGGCTCCATTGGGGTGTGGCTGAAGAAACTGCATGGGAATTTGAGGGAAGATAAAACTGTGTGCCTTTTGCATGACCTTTTTACACTTTCACTGCAAACCCATGCAATGGATAGATGAACCATGCATTTCCCTTGCGCAGGCAGTGGAAAGGGGAGATTGCCAGCACAGTGAGCTTGTGTGCGGGGGAAGAAGTGATTTGGCATCAGAAAATTACTGCTGTAAACTTTCATCCAGGTTTCCATTCCTCTGATGGAAATAGTACTTTCAGAGTGATAGGGCTTGAATTAAGATAAAACATGAGCATGTAGAGCTGAATATGTAGAGTTGAATACTTCTGTGTTTAATATTTGGATAGATAGGAATCCAGTAGAATACCTAGGTTTAAATATATTTGATGTCTTGATACACTGCATAAGAAGAGCAGAAGAACTTCTAAAATCATCTCCCTGATGACACCTTAGATGAACAGCAGAAAAAGGGGGGCGGGAGGGAGGACCCTCTTAGAGATGTAAGGCATGAACAAGAACATTAAAATAAAAATCTAGTAAGATTTATATACAAAAACTACAACTAAAATATCACCACTTCCAGCAGTGGCTTCATATCTGATAATTCTGCTTATGTCTGTGCTCATAGAAATGCTCGTTCAGAGCACTGTGAACCTGATGTCTCATATTTTTCCAAAGAACAATATGAATTTGTATTACATAACTATATATTGTGTTCAAGTTTTATTCTGTTGTGGGAGCAATTAATAGAAAAAAATGCTACTTTTTCAGTCTTGTAAGTCACAAAATGAGTTGAACCATAGCAACACCCCTTTAGAACTAGGAGTTGTTAAAGTGCATGTGCAGGATGTAGTTCTCTATTTCTTATCTCCTATTAAATCTTACATGATTATATTTTCTGCTGGTGGAAATATCACAAGCAAATTTTGATTTCCACCTAAAGTTTTCATGAATGGAATTATGTATATAAGATATGTACATATCTATAAAAGGCATGGATTCTCTGTAATTGATTTATTACGGCTATTCTGTTTTGGATCTTTGAAACTTGGTGTCATGTGATTTTGATTAGACCTTTATATTTCTTTCATTGACTGGTTGAGGGCAAATCTTACAGTTCAATCCTTTAAAAAAGTAGTTGTGAATTGTCATCTTCAAAAAATAGAGTTAAGAGGAAATTAGGGAAATGAATGCCAAAGGTGATAAATAATTCTCCAGCAAAAATTAAAACTAAAAATAATCTAATTTTGTTGCTTTATTTTTTAATGCAAAGTGCAACAATAAGCAGAAATATTTTTACTGTTTTTTCACTCTCAGAGGATTACTTTTTTCTTTCTGGAAAGGCTGTAATAAAGTCTATAGCAATTGCATTTTTGCGTATGTACATGCAGTAGAGCAGCAAAAGGGGTTAAGCAGAAAGCTATTGGACTCCTTTTATTGCCTCTATTTCACAAAATTTAACCCTTAGTGGTTTTTGGGGATTTTTTTTTTTTTTTTTGAATGCCTCTCAAGTTTATACAATTCAGCCTCAGAAACCTATCTTCAAGTATGTCAGCAGGGGACAGAGAAAGAAAAGGACTTGAGCCATTTCAGTTATGTGTCTTAAAATATAACTTCCTGATTTTGCCAAAAAACTCACCCAAATAGATATACATAAGAGAAGAGATGTAAGTATAATGCAAATGGAGATTAATCACAATATATATTTGCTTTTTCCAATAATGCGTGGTTTCCATCTTCTGCTATTTCCTGTTCTTCCCCTTCCTACCCCATTTGCCTTCCTCTGGGACCCCCTCAGGTCCCTAACCTGGCATTTTTCCCTTCCTCAACCGCTTGGGATGCCCATGCTTCTGACTTTCAGCTTCCCTTACAGAGGCTGCATCTGTCCTTTTGTACTGAAGGTGTAGTAAAGAGGTCAGCATCTAACCTTATATAAATCTGGCCCAAAAGATTCACTCTATTTATTCCCAACCAGTATTTATTATGCATTCAGTATAAGTAAGCTTTTGATATAAACTTTCCCTATAAAAAGAAAAGCCTCTGAAAAAGGACAACAGGGGAAAATTAATGAAAAAAAAGACATACGTAGCAAATACTTTGCAAAATTTTCACTTCATCTTCTTATTTGTTCAGCTCATCTTCTTACTGAGAGTGGCATACATATAGATGGATCACACCACACCACAGTAGACTTTTATAACTGACATGCTGATGTCTGGGTTTATTTACCAACCTAGGTAGCAGAAAACAGATTTTCATTTGTTACCAGCATAGTTGGTGGATATTACATTGCTTTAAGGAAGCAGGGAATCTGCACGTACTTCACTTTGTCCAAATGCGTGAGGTATTTATGAATTTATGGTATTCCCGTAGATATTGTTTTGTCCTCCAGATTATTTTTAAAGAGATATTTTCATCTCTATTCGGTTTAAGACATCCATTCACTCTCTATAATACCTTAAGCCTATGATATCTGCATTCCTGAGATCCAAGCAGAATTTTCTTTTTTGCATGTGAGAGAGAAAAAGGAAATACACATTTTTTACATATACATATAAAGATAATATGATTTTAATTTCTGCTCTCCAGGTGAGCCTTTCATGATTATATGCTACACTGCTGCTAGACATATAAACATCTGTTTATTTTGCCAGGATGACTAGCTGCTGAGGCTCCACACACACATCGAACAGCCCTAATTATTATCCTTTCAGACCTTGAACATGATGGAGATGATAAAGCTCAGGACACTCATCACTGGTAATGTAAGCACTTAGTGATGCTATTCATAGAAATGAGGACTACTTCTGTAGTAATTGAGCAGGAGCCAGATAGGGGTTTGTTTGCTGTCCAGCATTTACCTATAAGGATTAAGTGTTACCATGCTCCCTGCCATAGTTTAAGCTGAAGATAGAGCCCTCCTTAGCAATGCCTAATTTAGGTTAACACGGGCCAAGCTTGGTTCCAAAAGTCAGTACAGATAAAGACACTCTGTTTGGGGCAGCGAGGAAGCATTTTGCAGTATGTGTGCAACTTAGGGTCGGAAAAATCAGCCTCTGGTATAGTTGAAGCCAAAAACTCCAAACATCTCAGATCATTTGTGTGTTAGATTGGCCAGCTGAAGGGACCAAATCCCTTTGACTTGAATCCTAAATGCCTAGATATCTCGTAAGTGTGTCTGTGGGAAAAGATAGAATATACTCCAGTTCCTAGCAGGTAAAATCAGATACATTTAAACAAGATGTAAGGATGTTTATAGCCATATCTCTAGGAGAATCTGTTTTTTTTTTTCACCCTTTAATTTCTATAGATTAAGATATATTTTATGGAAAACGTGTTAATCAAAAACAAAGTACTGGAGCATGAAAAAGTAACTGGTTGAAAATTAAGGATCTGTATTGTGGAGGCATTAAGACTACAGGACTGAATAACTCTGATTGTAAAGCTTATGAATACCTTCATGAAAGAAACATTATTATTCCAAATTTTCCTATTAGGAACGTGAGTTATGCTGAAGTTGTATATCCATCACAACGCAGGCCTGTGGCAGAGTTTAAAGCAGTGCGAAGGGATTTCTGAAGTCTGAGGTGCCCTCTTTCAAAATTCATTGCCTGTCCTCCTAGGAAAAAAAAAAGCTGCAGAGCATAAGCAACTTAGGGATTAAAGTCATTTTGATTTATTCCAAAAAAAAAAAGGGGATTCTTTCCCCCACGCACTTCCGGAAGATTATAGACTGTGCTATTCCCTTTAGCTGTGCACAGGTTCATGAATGATTAATGAAGTTTTAGGTCCAAAATCACTGAGTAGTAGTATACTGCAAGTTTTATAGTGTGATCTCTTACCAACAAATGTACCTTTTGATGTTTCATTTGTTGGATATTCTGTGCTGTGAACTGGATAATCCTTCTGATCTCCCCCGTCTCCCCCCCACTCCTTTATAGAAATTGCCAGTTAGATGGCAGCAAAAACAATATTTCAATGCATTTCATTGCTGTTAAGCACTTGGTTCCTTGTTTGTATGCTTGGTAGGTGAACAGTAAGAAAAAAGGATTTCTCTCTCATTTTCTGGCTTTTTTTCCCCCTTTTTTTTTCCCTAGGAGTAAGGCATAATTTGCTTTGAAGTTTTTGAGTTATTAATAGTCTTTTGAGGAAGCTAGCAATACTCACTCAAACAGTTTTGTTTGGAAACCCTTGTCATGACTGAAATTTAGAAGCTGAAAGTAAAATATGAGTCACAAAAAACTTTACAATGTGAATAATCCTGTGGCAACAATGAATGGAAGAGTACAGGGTTTAATAAAAAACAAATTTTCATTTTTGTTACTGTAACCTATACCTGTTAAGGAAATGAAATGGAAGTATTATATTTAAATTATTAGTGATGCTACATACTCGTGTTGCTTCATTCAATTGCCATGAACATAATTTCAAAATTCCATTAGAAGGATGTTGCTTAACTCACTAATTTTTAAATTAGAAAATGTCAGTGTAATCCTCTCTATTGGGTAGGTTTCATTCTACTGCATTGTACCTCTTACCATGAAATCTCTTAATGAAAGAAGAATCTTACAGAAATATAGTAATATAATTGTGGTTTCCCTCCCAAGAATTTTGTAGCCCTGAGGAGAGAAAAAAAAAAAAAAAAAAAAAAAACTCTGAAAATGCTTAAAAAGTTAACAGAAAATTCTTTCTTGGGGGAAGTGTCAAACAACCTGACTGTAAGGGTGAATGTGTCATGCAGGTAATAAGTAGAAGAGTGGGGAGGAAAGGATGGGAATGGGATCAAAATGGGCAGGCTATGAAGCTATGCGTCCAAATGAGAGTGGCTTGAGTGTCAGGTTTAAGCAGAAGGTGAGCAGACGTGATTTCCAACAGGTCCCCAGTTATTTGTCTGCCCAAGAATGACTGTAAGACTTTGCCAAAGAGTTTGTTCTTTTAACATCTAAAAGCCTGTATCAACCTCATAAAACTACCGGTAAGGGCATTTTGCCTGAAACAAGTAAGACAAATCCAATATCTCAGCTTTCAGCAAGACAGTCTGGTTTCTCTGTGGTTTTTCAATGTGTTAACTGTAGATTATGACATTATCTATTTTAAGCAGCAATCAATGGAATAAGGATATGAGAGCAGTTCAGATAGAGTGGGATGGAAGTCTCTTCAAAGTAATGATTTTTTTATCAGATAAAACAAAATACATTTAAGTTTTAACTATACTGATCATGGGTGAGGACTACATACTTCTGCTTCAGGGCATAAACTCTTTCCATTTCTATGTTTTACTTTTCTGCGGATAGAAGAGATAGGAGAACAAGAGGATGAATCTCATGAATCTCATGAATGACAGCACAACAGAGTCTGGTGAGAGCTGGAAAAAAATGCATTCACTGCAAATTAAAATGATAAAATTAGCAAAGTTCAGTGGGTCATTAATGTCTGAAGTATAGCAGAAGTTAATTGCAATCTTTAACTTAGCTTGTATAAAATGAGAAGTGATTGAACTAGAGAAATAGATTAAATGTTTGTATAAAGCATCCCTTCATGAGAAATGAAAGTCTGTTTTAAACTATGATGTTCTTCATCCTCTTGTTCCTAATCCAACTAAAATATATTTTTGTTTTAAAAATAACTTTAATACTTCTTAAAGTATTAAAGTAAAAAATAAAAATTAAAATAATAAATAAAAAAAATGAAATAATAAAAATAACTTTTAATACTTTTATTATAAAGTGTATTTTTGAACAAAATTTGAAATAAAATAGTCAATATGAGACATTCTTCTGGTATTTATTAATGATAATACACATCACAATAATTATAATACACAGAACAGAATCATAACACGCAGAACAGAAAATGAGAGAAAGGGAATCTCAAGCATTGATCTGGCTGGTGTTTTAAAAAGTTCTGATGAAAAAATAGGATGGAAAGAAGAGGAGAGAATGTTGGTAATATTTTAATTCAAGGTGTTATATGACATGCATAAAAACAGGAGCAGACATTAATTTTCTTTGCAAATTTAGAGCTTCATATTGTGAACTCCAGCACCTGAGTAACGAATCTGTTCTTGTAGACAGATTAATTGAAATGTAACTCCATAAATAATAACAACTGCTTGTAGGAATAAATGCTTTTGAGGGAATAATCTTGCCTATAGGCTACATAAACTTGAATTAACACTTCTTCATAAAATGTTAGTAGACTTTCTGGATAGTCTTTGCTTAGAAAACACAATAGCAAAATTTTCACTTTTTAAAGAGTTAAGAAATTTTAGATTTGCAAAGAATAAACAAAATTTATTTTGAATCCAAGTTTCTAGCTAAAATTATATGAGATCCTCCTACTGCTTCATTTTTGGGATATGCAGCTATCAAAATGGTCCACTGTAGGTGACACTGGAGGTAACTGGTCCTGAAATCTTTCAGTGATAGGTCTATACATCAAGTTAGAGCAAACTGACTAACCGAAAGGTTACTGAACCTTTAAGTACTCAGTTAGGCCCTGATGGCTTAGCCCTGTAAAAATGTCTGATCATCTGCAGAGTAGTTTAGATAAGGCCTTCATACAGTTTAATAAAACTGTAGTGTATCTCAGTATGAGATTTGTCAGTGCTTGGTCCTTATTAAAAACAAAACAAACCTAAAAAAGTTTCTAGGAGGAAAAGGTCATTCACTGGTAATTGTTGAGAGTTATTCTATACAGAACAGCATCTTTCAAACTGCATAATTCTTGTCTGTACAGCTGTTCAAAAAGGTCACTGCTATTTTCTTCTGCTCCCAGAGTAGTGGACAAATTGCATTTTCTCACTTTTATTTTCCCCCCAAGACAATCAAATAGCTTTACTGAAACCTCCAACTTCATCCATTGGCAAACATCAAGGATGGAAAACATTAAAAGAGTGAAAACAACCACAACAAATCAGAATTTTTGACTGATAAAAGTGATTAGCATGAAAAGTATTTTTTTAACCAAACTGTGTTTTAACTAGTTTACCACAATGCTAAGAAACTATTGAAACATATTATTTTAAATCCTGCCTAAACTGGAGAGGATAAACCCACATTCTGCCTATAATCAATGTGGCCATCTGTTTTCCACACCAAGATGGAGAGTTTTGTACACTATACAGCTGGATCCTTGAGATGAGTAGTCTTTTTTTTTCACATCTTCAGTACTCTGTCTTGTTTTTATAGTCTGAATTTGTTCATATAATTTCCTAGAGGAAATGAGCTGAGATTCACATCTGATTTTTGTTGTGTAGTATCTAAACTTCCATCTCTCAACTAATCACTTTAAATTCACTTCCTGATGAGTGGAGAGTAGAAATAATTTCTGGCCTTTTTGGATATCTCCATATGGATTAAGACTCTGAATTGCATCTAAAATTGCCTTTTTTTCTTTTCATTGACTATAAAGAGTCCAAGATGGCTCACTCAGATCTTTAGTAAACATTTGTCATCATCTACACTCTATGTAGACATGAAAATTTGAGTAGAAGAATACCTTCCTACTTACAAAGCAGGTTGTACTTTGGCAAATGTACTTAGTAAAAAATTAACTTACTGCTTTCCTAAAGAATGTAAATGGCTCATTGTCTTTGCGCTATAATTTTAATACTCTTCCTAGTTAACCAAAATAGATGTTTATAAGTCAGTAAAAACAATGGTTTGCATAGTTAACTATTTAACTTGTGTTGTTGCAAGAGATTCTTCCTTTCCAGGTGCAGGATTTTGTGCATGTCCTTGATGAATTTCCGGTCGGCCTATTCCTCCCATCTATCTGCCCTAGTTGAAGGCAGCTATGCCTTCAAGTGCATTGACTGCCTGCTCCGCCACCTGCAATATATTTTTATTTATTATACTATCATATTACACATTCATACAATTTAATTCATCTTTCATAAGAAATGAGAGAAGCTAGGAAGCAAGCCTTTCTATACCTCAAAACTGAGAAAAGAAAATTTACAGACTATTGAGGCTTTGAGACAATTTATTCCTTTTAGCAGTATGACCATAGACTTTTCAGTGCTTAGCAACGCAGGAAGGCTGACCTAAAGACGTAGGATACTGTTCATCATTCTGTACTGATTAGTATCTTTCAATAACATTTAATAATAAACTCTGCTATAATACTGCTACATTTCATGTCATTGACTTTGGGAAGGAGAGGAAAAGGAAAAAAAATAATCCTTTATGTTAAAATTCTCACATGAAACTTATAAATCTGGGTTTAGATTCCAAGACTGAGCGTCTGATTGACCTATTTGAACCTCACCCTATTTGAGCTTGCTTAAACAACAGAGTAATTAAACTGTAGGTACATGCAATTTCAGATAGTCTTGACGTTGAGCTATGCAGGTTTTCATCCTCACTGGTGTAGAATGATGGTGTCAAAACTGGCTGCAATGTCTCTACTGTGTAGCTGTGCTGAAAGCAAGACAAAATAAGGATTCATAAAAGTACCTAATAATCTCACTGTGAAAGGTCTCACTATTGCTGTTCTTAAATCTGTCCTTTCTTTAGTGTTTTCTCTTAGAAAATAATAATAGAATATCAACATACACAGAATTTCACACTTCACACATGTATTTTTTATGAAGCAGATTTGCTGTTTTCTAGTTAAATCCAGCTATAAAATTATTAACTAGTTTCCAATAGTTTAGCTGTTCAGATATGTTCCATTTCCCAATTTGTCTGGCCAAATGAGGTGGTATATATGACACAGAATTGAAAATAATTCGTGTAATTTAACTGATGATATTTTAGCTGTTTTTTTTTTTTTTCAAATCAGCACAAATTAATTTACTGTGATTATTTCTAGTTAAACAGATGAAATATTTTTTTTTTTCTCTAGCACTTAATTTCCATGAAGAGGACAGCTGGTCCTGAGGAATAATTTATATATGTGCTCAAGATGACTATATTATTCATTTCTCCTCCAAATAGCTAATGGACTGTTTCTGAAGTAAACCTAAGATACTGAAGTCTGAGTAGATCCAAAACCCTTGGCCATGTTTGAGTGTAAGAAATGGGTCTCTCCTAGAACAGGTGGATCACAGATGTCCTACGACACAAGACAGTGATCTGAACTATGATGAAAATGTTTTGAGGCTTCCTATCAAGAAGCTTAGTAAGAATTACTATCCAGTAGTTCTGCCACCTGTAAGAAATTGGATTTGAGGGAGATGGACTAACTCTGAGGACAGGTTCCACATGAAGTGAAATTCTGCATCCATTTCACAGAATCACAGAATGGTTAAGGCTGAAAGGGACCTTTAGAGGTCATCTAGCCCAAACCCCGCTGCTAAAGCAGGGACACCTAGAGCACGTGGGACAGGGTTGCATACAGGTGGGTTTTGAAGACCTCCAGAGAAGGAGACTTCACCACCTTCCTGGGCAGCCTGTTCCAGGGCTCTGTCACCCTCAAACAAAAGAAGTTCTTCCTCACATGGAGATGGAACTTCCCGTGTTTCAACTACACCCCTTGTCCTATCATTGGCCACCACTGACAAGAGTTCGGCTTCTTCCTCCCTACCTTCCCCTTTAGGTATTTATACSTTTATACCTTCAGATGTGGCCTCACCAGAGCTGAGTAGAGGGGCAGGATCACCTCCCTTGACCCACTGGCAACACTCCTCCTGATGCAGGCCAGGATCCCATTGGCCTTCTTGGCCACGAGGGCACACTGCTGACTCATGGCTAACTTGGTATCAACCAGGACTCCCAGGTCCCTCTCTGAGGAGCTGCTTTCCAGCAGGTCGACCCCTAATCTGTGCTGGTGCCTGGGGTTATTCCTCCCCAGGTGCAGGACCCTACACTTGTCCTTATTGAACCTCATGAGGTTCCTCTCTACCCAACCCTCCAGCCTGTACAGGTCCCTCTGGATGGCAGCACAGCCCTCTGGAGTGTCGGCCACTCCACCCAGCTTGGTGTCATCTGCAAACTTGCTCAGGGTGCACTCCGTGCCCTCGTCCAGGTCATTGATGAACAGGTTGAACAGCATCGGGCCCAGTACTGACCCCCAGTCAGACTGAGGAAACAGACACAGAAATATAGCAGCATCCACATGGTGTCACTTATTCTGGCAAACCTCAGGTTTTGAGATAAGCTACCAGAAAAGGCTTGATAGATTTCTGCAGATAAGTGTTCCGATATTAGGATTTACAAAGCAGTCAATGATAGCAACACTGTGTTGGAAAACCAAATGCCTAAACCTGTGAAATAACTTTTAAATGGCAGAAGCTTCCTGACATGAACCATGACCATACTTTTTTTCCACTCATATCAGCTCAGATGAGCATCTGTGGAGCTGGGGTCGGTACACACAGAGGTTCACTTCTAAAAGTTCTCCTTGGCTATCCAGCTGCTGTTAAGCAGATGAAGAGTGGTGGAGCTCTGTTTATGCTGCTGCCAGGAGATACACCCCATCCATCATGGAAACCAGTGACATTAGAGCAGGGCACAGCAGTTGATGGCGTGGCAGGCCAGGCTAGTAGTGCTTCACTTGCCAAGAAAGATACCAGTTCTTCGGGGCCTCTCTGCAAAGCTGGTTCAAGCTCTCCAGCAGTGGGAGCAAAACTGAATTTTGCCACCTCTTCAAGGGTGAAATTGCCTTAGTTAAAAGGAGAGAGCAGAAGGGTAATAAAAGCTCCTGGCAGTGGGGAGAGAGCTGCAGGGATCATCTGCAACCCCCAAGTTTCTAATTTCACCCCCAACCATGTTTTTCCAATGTTCTGGGAAGGGCATTGGGGATCATGGGTCCTGGCTGTTTTGACCCAAGCTGTGTAATTGCCAGCTTTGCTACTGCTAATAATGACTTCCAGAACAACTGTGTTACCTTAGAGGAAAGAAAGTTCTGTCCACTAGAATTTAGTTTTGCTTTCTAGAGAACAAAAAGATGAGAGACATCACTACTGTGTGGTTTGTAAGCTTTTGTGCTTTGCAGCACAATTCCACAGAGCTCCTCTTTTATTTGGAACCAAATAAAGTTATTCAAGGAAAATATTTGTTTGATTGAAGCTTTACAAAGCCTCTCTGGACTGTCATATCGTTTTCTTCAGGTGTGATCAGATTTGTGGCATTGCAGTGATGACCCTGACTTCACACTATGCTCATCATGATACAGAGTGTCAGCTTGAGGGACACAATTAATGCAATGTGACCTTATGCCATAGTGAATGTCACAGGGACATTTTTGTGTTTCATTCCAGGAATAACTGTCAGAAATCATTTTGTATTGTGTCAACTGCTCAAACACTTATAGCCACAATGGTATGTGTGATAAAATACCTCATTTTCAAATAGTCTGGCATTTAACCCCTGGAATATTTTCTCTAACCTTTAGATACTCACGATACTTTCCCAAATGAGTGCATTTTATTTACCTCACTAGGTTGCATTGTACAGTGCCATTAACAGGCACTCCTGGTTATTAAGCCACTCTGTAACATACAATGGGCTTTATGTTTTGCTTTAATTGTTTCTGGCCAGTCCAGAAGACCACGATTTTTTTTTTCTTAGCAGATTCTTAGCAGAATTTTAGGCCAAACTGGTCTCTAAAAGCAAGTTTCTACTTCTGTAGCCATATGGCTGCATTTGCTTGGTATGTGCCAAGAGCTTATTGACATCTCAAAGACTTCCTGAGGGGGTAAATGGAACAATGCATGGACTCAAGAAGCACCTGCAAGGTCCAAGAAAAATATGAATGGCACAATGCTCCAATCTGTCACAGAAAAAAAGTGTGACATTTTATTTCAAATCTTTCATTGGAAGAGGTTAAAGGATGTTTTATTGGKTTTTTTGTGTTTTTTTTTCTTTTTTCAGTTAAACCTTAGTATTAATTATCTTACTCAAAGCGCTTCTGGTGATTTGCACCTACTGAATGTCTGTTTTTGCTGAGGACAGGCAAACTGCTAACACTAATAATGGCAATCTGAGGATTACATCATCTCTGTGATGCAAAGATTTTTTTCCTCCAACTTCAAGTATATTCTGCAAAAATTAAACTTTCGTCACTCTGTTGGATTAATGACCTCCACTGCAATAATATTCTTAATCTGGGATCCAATCCAATTCCCATTAGAGCTATTTATTAAAACAGAGGAAGGCTGAAGCAATGCCCTCATGGTGAATTTTTGCTTTCGGTTATAGTGAGCTGATGATAGTCAGCAATTCTTCTATAGTCAAGATGCTTCTTTTGAGCTTACTAGTATAAAGCATCTCTTGATCTGTTCGGGAATTGCTCCCTTCAATGTATGAGGAAGTCTGGAAAATTTAAGAGCATGTATTTTGTCCATTTTTTGAACTAGGAAAGAAAAAAAATCTGTTTTTCTTAAAAAAAAAAATCTGTTTACAAGTGCAGCTAGGCTAAAAGGAAGAGTAAGAGGAAATCTTACTCAACTTTGTGCAACTGGAGTTAGCTGTTTCAGATAGGACAGCAGTTTTCCCAGACTGCACAGTTGCAGAAGGAAGAGAAAGTCTTGAAGTCTCCTTGTAAAAGCCTATTATCTAATGTGCTTTAGATCACCCTGGGTCAACCTCTCGCTTTTTTTCTCCTTAACTCTGCAGGGACAACATGAGTAACACCATGAGATCAGACATTTCTTCTGTTTCAAGATCCTGTGTTTACCAGTGCCCCACAGAAAATAATTAAAGAAAAAGTGTGAGAAATACTGAAGGCAGTCTGACCCTCTCTCAGCATAGTAGTGTTTTAGGTTACTCCTAAACAGGAATCTGAATCTGCAGAACTGTATTTAATAGACTCTGAAATAGGCCTATGCATTTCTTTTATCTGTATTTTTTTCAATTCTAGGCTGTAGTTTATGGAAGGCTTCATCCAGAGTTCAAGATGCAGCTGCACACATGGGAAATATGATGTTTTCTGTTTTACTCTCAATTTCTTTCCTAATAATTTCTTAACTTTCTATTTCCTTGTTCACTTCTGTGAAGCAGGCATTTCCATAGAAATGCCTACAGTGCTTCCAGAAATCTCCTCTGAGTGATAATAGCTCATTTAGAAGCCATCATTTTATATACAGATTTGGTTTTCCTAGCTTATTACTTATTATGCATTTGTCAACACTGAATTTCTTACACTGTTTTATTACCCATTCACTTCTGCAACTCTACAATCAACTTTAGCTTTGAGCTTCCTGAATAACTGTATATCACCGGCAAACTTTACCATCCCACTTTTCATGGTCTTTTCCAAATTATTTTTGTTGATACAACAAACCCATGTCAGAATTCTAATAACTGCCTTCCTTTGTGAATATTGACTTTTTTTTTTTAGGTTTAAATTTCTTTTTTTATTTTAACTGATTGCTGACTCATAAATGAAACTTATTTCTAGGAGCCTTCTCATAGGAATACTTTCAAAAGCTTGTAAAACTTTGCCTACACAACTTTGTGTCACACATATTCATGTACTATTTCAATTTTTTATAGGAATCAGTAGCTCTATCCTTCCTCTGTAAGAAAGATATTAAGTTAAATTATTTCTTTTCTTTTATACCATATTTATCCGTACATCTTTCTTTTATCCATACATTTATCCATATATCCATACATCTTTCACAAGGACAGTGTGCCCTCGTGGCCAAGAAGGCCAGTGGGACCCTGGCCTTCATCAGGAGGAGTGTTGCCAGTGGGTCGAGGGAGGGGATCTTGCCCCTCTACTCAGCTCTTTTGAGGCCTACTGGAGTATTGTGTGCAGTTCTGGGCTCCCCAGTACAAGAGGGATGTGGAACTTCTCTTTAGAAGTGCAGTGTAGAGTGACAAAGATGATTAAGGGACTTGAACATCTATCTTAGGAGGGAAGACTAAGCAGGCTTCTCCAGGCCTGTTTAGCTTGGAGAAGGTTGAGATGAGGTCTTATCAATATGTATTAATACCTGAGGAGAGAATTTAAAGAATATGGGGCAAAACTCTGCTTGATGGAAGAACACTGGAACAGGTTCCTAGAAAAGTTGTGGAGTCACTTTCTCTAGAGATCTTCCAAATCTACCTGGGTGCCACCCTGTGCCATGTGCTCTAGGTGTCCCTGCTTGAGCAGAGGGTTGGACTAGATGATCTCTGGAGGTCCCTTCCAACCTCAACCATTGTGTCATTCTTTGATTCTGCTTGTTCATCTATATGTTCTTGTATCATCTGTAAAAACATTTTAAGGGTCATTTTCTTATTCTATTACCAGTAAATAATGGTTTCTTATAATTGTTGGTACTTTCCATGTATAAAGTATTTCATCATAATTATGTTCCTTTGGAACTTGTGAGTGATTCTTTGTGGTCCTAAAAATTTGTTTCTCTTTGTTAATGGATTCTGAATCAAAATCTGTCTACTACTGAGATTTCACTTGCAGACAGTTACTTTGCTCTCATATAAACAAACTATGGTTTATCAAATTCCCTTACTTATTTTGTAGTGGATACTGATCTAAATATGTGCATAATTTAATTTTAGTGAATGTCCTTGTGAAAGTTTCTAGTATGCCTGATACTCCATTTGTGCTATTTGTGCTATAAACTCCCTCTTGGGCTTTATATCAGGTATATGTTTTGGGAAAAAATCTTTTGTTGTTAAATTCTAAATGGCAGGTTGCATCTCAAAACCTTAATTCCTCCAATATTTGCCAAAATTATACACTTTTTTTTTCTTTATTTAATAGCAGCTCCTAATTCAGACATTTTAGTTGAGTGCATTAAGCTGGACTGCATAACTGTCCTCTGTAAAGTAAACAGTAGATATTAAGTAGTTTAGTGTTTTTTCAAAGTCCATCAAAATCATTGGTCAATACATAAAGACTGTTATCACAATGTTATTAACATTAAATTTTGAATTCAGATGGTGTTGTATATTTATTAATTTAATCAAGGGTACATTTTCTGTTATTCTTTTTTTTTTCCCTTAACAAAACTGTATAAAAATGCATTTGTTCTTGAACTCTGACTCATCTAGCAAAAGCAGGAAGCTCATAGTTTGCAACCTTATTTCAGTGATGCCCTGCATCCTATTTAGAGGCCTCAGTGAGCATAGTTGTCATCTATGAAATGAAATATTGGTGGTGTCAAGTCAAATTTTTCAGGCTCTGGAATTTGTTTACAGCTTTGTTTAATAAGGTGAGGAAAAGTAATTTGAAACATAATAGCTAAAAGAGAAACAAATTTGTACTAACTGAGCAGTAAGAAGTCAGAAATGACAAGAATGTCTTCCAACCTCAAACCCATTGCATGTGTGAATTATAACGTAATTAGAACAAAGTGTACATGATTACATGCATACATAGTCTTCTAACTATGGACAACAAGTATGATATATACTATTTCACACATTTTCTTCTGACTGCTATACAGAAAAAGGCAATAGTAGTTTGTTTTTTTTTTTTTTTTCCTTGATAATGGCTTATTTAGCTGAACTGCTGAAGTGGTCCATTGAATCTTCTGGACAGGTAAAACCACAGCAGCTTTCCAGGTCCAATTGCTGAATAAAATGCATTCCAAATCAATCTTTACAGTGCTGAGTTTCTTCTTATTTAGATTAGGACATTTCAGCAGTATCTAGTTGCGACACCAAAGACTTCTATTTTCTCTACCTCCAACAATGACTCATTCTAAAAAGCAATCCTGAATTTTTATTTTAAGTTTATACAAGAAATTAAAAGTGGAAGCATAATTTTGAGTGTGGATGAAGAACACGTCTCAGCAAAGAAGGATGAGGCAGTCAGTCAGTAAGCTCTAAACAACACTTTAGATGTTTACTCAGATAGTATAATTGTGATTTATTGTCTTATTATTTCTATCATGTCATCTCTTAAAAAATGAAAATAGAATAAGTGTTTGCTTCCAGGATTGGTAGTGAACGACCATAAACAAAGAAATACAGTTGTCCTCAAATAAATATTTTTAACTCTAAAAGTTGTTACTGAACAAAATCAAATAATGACTTTTTTTCCAGTTACCTACAACATGCATGGTTAGGGTGGCAGCTGTGAAATGAATAACAAGAGGGTGAGGTTTCATTTATCAGTAATCAGAAGGTGCATGTGAAGCAATGAACTGAAATTATTAGCAAGGAACAAGATACAACAGCTCAACTTTTAACAAACAAAGGAAACAAAGACCTCTTTCCAGTCTCAAAGACTTCTTTCCAGAAGCAGTGCATTGACTGCATTCATTTTCGTTCCTTATCTTATATGTAAACAAGATAGAGCTGTTGTTATTGCTGTTGTTCCCTTACTCGGTTGTAGATGCCCTTTTGTCTTTTCACATAAGTTCTTTGTATAACTTGCCCTCTTCCATTCCAGGATCTCTATGAACTGGTGAGATCATCTAACTAGACACAGCAATTTACTGCATCCTATATAAACTGTGACTAGAAATTCTTCAGGATGCTTCTTATTTTGTGGCAGCACAGAAGGGCTTCATGGCATTGATGAACAGTAGCATAATGGAGGCAATGAATACTACTAGAAGTTTCAGGTAAGTAGAAAAAGGTGATTAGCGAAGAGAGAAGTCATCACCTGCTATAGACTTCTCTCCATAGTTTGCTGTCTAAGGCAGGAAAGGTAGCTGGTTCCACAGTTGTTGGGATATATACACATACATGCACACATATGTGTGTGTGTGTATATATATATATATATATATATATATATATTTCTGTTTTCCCCAAGGATCAGAGCACTGCATACCTAGTAGATGAAGAGTGTGATGACTCAGGTCTGCAGGATCTTCTGTTATTCAAAGTGGTGTCCAAATGAAAAAGATACTTCCATTTCCCTGCAGTAGCCCATGCCTTTATTTTCTCTCTGAATAATCTGCTTTCTTTCCCTCTCCTGTTTTCCATTAAAAATATCTCTGAAAATGATTCTAAAAATAAACGTGGAGGGGAAGCCTTTAATGTGAATAACACTGAACTGCATATAGAGGTGTGTGTGTGGGTTCTTCTAGAAGATTCGTGCCATTTTTACATATGTTGCTATGTGTGTGTATATATATATAATATGCATTATATATGTATATATAAATACTTGCGTATGTTTATGCACTTCCAACAAAATGCTGGAGAAATGTCCATACTATATCATACAATTCCTTCAGGTAGATCCAAAGGGTCTTACAAAAATAATGGTGACTTACTGTACCAATTTGCTAGGAAAAGATATTGACATTTTCAATCATACCTAATTTATTGGCAAATATGATAAACACAAGGCCAAAAATAACATGCTGAGTAATAGCTTACTCTATGATCAGATTTATTACTGTCAGTGTGCCTATGTATTTTCTACCTGTGAGAGTAAAATTATTGCCCTAAGTAAAAGGACTGTATTCTGGTGGCAATGAGAGGTGAACTTTTCCGTTTCCTACTTAGGTTCCTTCTGCTTTCATGAAATAGGGTGCACAAAACCTAACAAAATCTCTTCAGGCAGAAAATGACCACAGAGTGCATTAGTACTGGGATTTTTACTCTGATATGTAATTAGTGAACTCAGATTTACTTTGTCTGCTTTGTTTTTGCAAGCTTTTGTGTGACCGCTGAACTCTTGGTTAATACAGCAGGGACTCAGGCAGGAACCTCAAGAACTAAAAATATTAACTTCAGCAGCTTAAGCTAAAAACAACAACCCTCTGTAGCCGGGAGCTACAACTATCACATCTTCTGTGGATAGCTCACTAGCATGTTGCAGTTGCTCTGATTGCTCAGCTCTCATTTATTTTACGTAATTTCAAACAAAACTTTGTTTTCACACATTCACACATAAATAGCTTACTCGTTCCCTTGGGGTGGCAGCGAGTATAACTCCTTATAAATGACAAATAAGCTTTTTAGATAAAAATGGCAGGCACCCTTAAATAGCTTAAATGACTTTTAGTATCTTTCGGTAAGGCTTACTCTTCTAGTCATAGAAGTCATTTATGTTGAGCTATGTAAAATTAAAGTATCATGTTGAAACCAGTCAACTAAGTTCCCTTAGCTTGAGGGACTTCAGTTAGTTGCTTAAGCAACTAAGCTCCAGCTCCCTCACTGCTATAAATGCCAGTCCCTCTTTCCCGTCTGCAATGAGATCTAGGTGCCTAAACACAAGCATTTGGTGCTATTTGAGATGCCATTTCCACTTGGCTTCCAGCCATCACTGCAGATGGGAGTAGATGCTTTATATAGCTTTTGTGTTTTACCTACCAACACCAGGCTAGGTCTTTAGATATCCTACAACATCTGAAATAGTATTAGATACGTTATTTAATCCCCTGACTAGGTGATGAGTAGTGGTAAGAAACCTATTAGGTTCCTTAAATAGGTAAGGTACCTATTAAAGTTGCACTTTCATTGAAGTCAGTAGCAAAACTGACTTGATTTCAGTTGTGCAGGTGCAGACCGTTAGCTCCCAGGGGCTTCAGATTAATAGATAATATACCTGAGTAGACAGGTAAGAAGACAATAAAGAATGTTTACAAAAAACTTTAATTTCCTCGGCTGGAAAGTGGTAGACACCAGAGACAGCTATGTATGACTATCTATCAATAAGAAAAAGTACACTAAGTACATTTRCCAGATAAGCTTGGGTATTGTGTGTGTTAAAAATAAATAAATAAATAGCTAAATAAATAAAAAGACAAACAGTTGGCTCAGAACAGAGAAAATAGTAAGTTGTGCAGTTTTTCAGTTTGGAGTTTCACTGCTAGAAGTATTTTTATTTCTAATCAATAGAACAAAATCACATGATTTTAGAAAGAAATGTATGTGATTGCATTATACAGTCACACAGACTATACCTGCACACTTTCATTATGGGAAGTTATTCGCTTTGTCCACTAAAAAATTGCATAGTATCTGATTGAATTGAAGTGAATAGGAGTCTCACAGATAATGCAGATAGTGAAGACTCAGAGTTGTCCTCTATTTTGAAAAGACTATGCCTATTTTTTAAATGATTTTCATAATATCACACTAATTTGCATTGATGAATTATCTTTGGTGCAGAAACATTTCAAAACTAATTAAAAATGTGTGTCTGCATGCAATGTAAGAACACAAAATAACCGCAGATATACATGTGTTCATGAAAAGATTTATAAAATCATTTTAGCTGCTTACAATGCCGCAAACTTTCTGAGAATTGCAAGAACATGATTACAATCCATTCTGAAGCTAAAGGCTGATCTAAGTGGCATCTTATCTGAGTGACTACAAAGCTAAATTCCTGGGGAAAGTTATTCATTCACTTCTGGTGACAGATGAAAAATATAGTGGCAGACTCAAAAACAATCATAACTGGAATTCCTTTGGAAAAAAAGTTCTATAAACACTAACCATGTACACTTAGAAACATTGGTTCTCCAAGGTCTTGATTTCCTTTCCTTCTTCCAGTGAAAATATAAGGCATAGGGTAGTTTACATCTAAGCTCAATGGGTTTCAGAAAAAAAGGTTAGCATAAACTTCACTGCAGATTAATAAACCATTTTATTGTAAAAGAGAGCTCTTTTATTCCAAATTTACCTAAACTGAATCATCTACCATACTGATGCAGAAAAATAACAAGACTTTAGAGACTTTCAGCATTTAATTTGAACAGGCAATATGTGTGTTCCTTTACCTGTCACTAAAAGCTGTTGTTTATATGATGATATTTTTCATATTCAACCACTTTCTAAATATTGGCATTTATCTTTTTCCTTTCACTGATTTTTTATGCTCTTGTTATGCAAAGAAGTAAGTTCGCAGAAGAGGCCCTTTTTTGAAACATGCCATAGTGATACTAAATATTCATAATTGAGTAGTGGAAGAAATAGGACATCAATAGAATTACCTGAAGTAGAAAGATAAATACCTCTTTAAAAATTAAAGCAAAGCCACAAATTCTCAAGTTACACACTAACATGAATCAGCACCCAGCCATACTCCATGTAATTTTTTGTCCCTTAAATTCTGCCAACATCATGCAAATTTTTAAGGAAAAACTAAGATGTCATTCCCTACCTGAGGTTGTCACATGGGATATTTGAAACTTAAAAGTTTTCAAAGGGAATCATATCTGTTTAATTGTTGTCTTTTGAGAACAGAAACCCTCTTGGTAATGAAGATGAAGACTTGGGTCTCTAAAAGATCTTGTCTGCAGGATATTCTCTGTGAGTGCTCTTCATACTCTGCTCCCCTGTGCAGTTGTCAAAGGCTCAGTTTCCATAGGTCAAGTTGCTAGCTGCTCTGGGCCTTCAGTCTACATTTTCCCAACTGCCTGAGAAACCAAAAAAAAAAGAAAAAAATTAAACTAATGATTTTATGGTCAGTCCTCTCTAACTGATTTAGATTTGCAGAAGATCTAGATATTTCAATTCCTCCATAGTCCTCCATAGTCACACAAAAGATATTTAATAACTTCAGAGGCCAAATGCTAGCAGTGTAAAAAAAACCCTACTGTTTCTCCCTAACTCTTATTTCATGACTTAGAAAATTCTGGGATTTCTTCCCTTTATGATCTGAGTAATCTCCCAAGCATTTTGCTGGCAGATCAAAGCGGACACCTGCCTAGAAAAGCAACACCAATCTAATCCCTAAAAGAAGTAGTGTGGTGGACATAGATGGATGAAGAGAATATGAAGGGAGTCAATGTTGATTTTCATCAGCTTTCTAGACTGGATTGCACTGTAACTTCAGTGAAAACAAAAGCTATTTCCACAAGGAGATTCTGGGGAATAAATTTCTGTGATAAGGGGAAAGGTGTATCACACAGGGCTTTGAATTGCTGCTCTTTACACCAGAGCTCCAGTCTGTGCCTTGATAAGAAAAGGCTCAGAATAACAAATTTTGGATTTAAGCTTAGGAAGAAACTGCTGAAAGGGAAACATTTTACCAACATCAGATTCAAAGATTGCAGATAGGAACATCCCTTTTTAGGGGTTTTCAGCTCAAGCTGTGTGAAAGAGCTAATATGTTGTCTTGATATCTCATCAGTGGAGTCACTACTGGTGCGAGCATCACTCCTCTTAAGGCATGAAAGTTGTTAGCTTTGTATATCATATATTGAACTCTTTTAGGTCTCTAGTCATTACTACTTTTTGAGGAACTCACTCTGTAATTGTGGATATTGCTGATTATATCAAATCTTTAGAAAAAATAACCCCTCATTTATTTCCCTAATTATTGATTTTCATTTCATTCTTCTCATTTGCCCCTTGGAAAAATGGACATTTATTTATTTATTTATTTATTTATTTATTTATTTATTTATTTGTGAGTGTGAGTGTGTGTGTGTGCTTAAGACTGCCTGATTCAATTGTTTTCGGCCGTTCAGGGATAATAACATGTTAGATGCTATAAACGGACGCAAAGAATATGTTTTGCAAAGAATCTAGGAGAAAGAATTACACAGAGCAGACTCTAGAAACACTTGCAAGCCGCTTGTCTTCCCCTAACAGCTGTTTGACGCCAGCAGTCTCTTTGAAATCATTTTTAGACTGAAATCACACAGTAATGCCGCTTTTGAAATGTTAATATTTCTATGTCCACAGCAAAACTAGATTATCCTTACCACACACTGCATCACTGCAGTCCCTTTTTTTCTTTTTTTTTTTTTTTCTTCTTTTTTTATTTTTTTAAAACAATCAGTTAGGTCCTTGCCACCGATATTTTATTTTGGACCCCTATTGATAACAGAGTAAAGGAACTACCTCTGGTCATGCTCTCGGAATAAGCGCTTTTTGTGACTCACCCTGCCTTGCTCTTCTTTTTCTTGTTGGAGCTCAAGCAAATTTACAAGGGTGTTTTCTTAAGAGAAAAAGGAAAGGAATGCTTATTCTCCAAGCTCCCCATGTTGGCTTTTTCTGAGAAACATTCATTGTTCAGTAATGATATTCCCTGCTGAACTCAAAAATTGAATTTAGAGGCAGAGACGGGGAGGATGATTGGAAGGTTAAATTAAATGACAGGTTTTGTCAGTGTGGTCCATAAAGACTGTAATATGTTATTTACTTGGGGCTTTTGATTTGGGATACATTGGGATTTCACAATGTAGAATGCCATTTCTGAAATATTTGCAAGATTTGTCCCCAAGCTCTTGCAGACTAATAGCACCAGAAATCAGCATTGGACAGCCTGTCCGCTGGGCCAGGGGCGTAATGACAAAATAGATATAATTTCTAAGCTGGGTATAATGGACCTTACCCACATCTCACTCTCCAGGCACAAACAGCAAGTAAGAGACCTTATCTGCATTTTATTTGACACCWCATCGCTCCCACTGTCTGCCAAAGCTGCATTTACCTGCAGTTATGGTGTGGCTATTGCTGGTGACAGGATTGCTGAAGGTGTGTGCAAGGGAGTCTGTAGAGGGGACCACATGGCTTTTCAGTGGAGGGACAGAGATATGATGATGGGAAGAGTGAGAAAGAATGAAACAGTACCTCCATATTTTACAGTACCTCCACTGTATTACTATGTTTTGTTTTGTTTTTGTTTGTTTGTTTGTTTGTTAGTAAGCAGGCCTGGCCAATCTTGTCTTCTTTATACTTAAGTAATGCATCACTTGCAACTGTTAAAGGAGCAATAAGGTAGTATCTTGTAGCCAAACTGTTCCATCAAAGCACCAAAGTGCACAACCCATTTTTGTCTCTTAGGCTCTGGGGCAGCACTTTGCCAAAATAAAATAAAAGCTCTTCAGCTTCAACTGAACCAGTTGGAACCAAAGATGGAACAAAGGCAACACAGTGACAGGGAAACTTTTGGTCTGACTTTTGGGAGGAAGGGGAATGGGTAAGGAAGGGTAGAAGGAAATGGAAGCGGGTATATTAAAACACTTTATTCAGTATTTTGCAAAAGAAAAACTGAAACTTCAGATGCTTTTGCAATAGAACTGTCTGAGTATCATGTAGATGATTGCAGGAAACTTTTTGAATTAATGTGAGCAATTTGCTATATTCTTATTTATGAGCTGCAAATATCTTAAATTCATAGTAATACTGAATTATTGCTGCCATTTTGGATTGGGGCCTAAGAGCTTCTTTAAACCTTTAATAATTGAAAACCTGCAATTCATTTATTGCTTTCCTCTGAAAATGAGATTTTAAAATATTTTAAAGTGATATGGGAGCTAAAATAAACCTACCTTCTTAGAGCTAATTTGAAATTTCAGCAGTATTTTGCCAGGTTCTTGAATTTGATGTTTTATAACATGATTTGACAGTTGGACTCTAAGGACAGAGAAACAATTTGCTTAAAGCTACTGTGTAAGTTATCTCTCCAAAGCAGTTTATCTGTCCTTTTACTACTGGCCCTAAATTTGTGTCAGATAATGTGAAAGACCTGCCAGTATTCTTTATATTCTGTAGAAGAAAAATAAAACCGGAGAAGGATCTCAAAGATGGCTGTGGATGGGAAAATGTATAAAGCACGATGTTAAGATGCATAAAAAATCATAGTGTTCAAAACAAGGAACTTTATGATCTTTATGCAAAATGATGAAGTAGCTTAGCATAGAATATTTTTCCAAAGTAAATACTCAGGGCCCAGCAAGATACACAGTTATGAGTGTCAAGGGGTGGAGAGACAGGGCTAGGACAAGTAGTAGCAAGCCTTGGGGCACACCACTAGGATTTGGAGTTTAGTCTCAAGTATCCAAGTCTCAAGACTTGGACAAGTCTCAAGAAAAGCATTGCTAAAGTGAAAGACCTCAGAAAAAAAGACTTAAAAAAATGAGAAATTTCTATAGAAAGATGAGAAATAAACACACAATGACTTCCTTTCTTATCATAGTGATAAGAAAAAGGACAGAAAGCCATTTTTAATATAGAGAAGGTAGATTGGAAACTTCTTGCTGTATCTTAAAACAAGAATAATTTGTTTTTACATGAAAATAAGTAGTAAGTTAGAATGTGGAAGCAGTTGAAGTGGACTTAATTGGAAACAAAGAGGTGAACATCTATAAGCTCTTTATATGTTTGAGAATTGTAATTAATTATAATAAATATTCTGGGAAGAGTATTAAGCCTTTTTCAAGCTAACAGAGGCGATTCTGTCTATATCCTCCATATCCTCTTATGGTGGGTAGCTAGTTAGTGGATTAGATGAACACATGGCTTGATTCACTAAGAAAAATACTTTCAAAATTGAAATATAATTGGTATCAAAGTTGACTATTAAGGCATAAAATAATAAACTCTATTAAAAGAATCATCATCTCATTGATTAGGTAAGGTATCAAAGGTAAAAGAAGTCCAGTTTAGAAGATGAAGTATGATAAAGCATGAATACTAATTACCTAGAGAACAGATTAGTGCTTTTTTGTTGCTTTGTTTTCTAGATCTACAGAAAAAAACTCTAGATATTTAATAAATTCAAGAGACTTTTATTTCCCAGCCCTGGATAGTACTTGTCTATTAGCTACATGGCTACATAAAATTTAAATTAAACTATTGTTGCCACTGAATTATGGGCATTGTCTATGATAAAACTAGGATTCTGACTCTTAAATCTCTGGAATAGTCATGTTTCTGGAAGAGCTATGTTCAAATTCAAATTTTCAGTTGACATTAACATTAGTTTCAATTGACAATTACCACCACTATTTTTGTGGTAAAATGGCCATGGAGACATAGTTTTCCAGCAAAAAGGATGAATTTTATCTCCCTTATGCTATCATCATGGCATTTTCATCCACTGAAATGGATGTCTTCCCATCAGCTCCCAGTGTTTGAGACACAACCCATGAGAGGAAGAACTCCTGAGTGGATTTTTTTTTTTTTTTTTTGTAATTCCACAGACTGGCCACTAGATGACTCTCTGATCTATTCAAATTTAGCAGGAAAAAAACCTGTTTTGGGTTCCCTGGGGACCCCCAAATGGGTGACAGGTTATTTTTCATTTGTTGTAGAGATCAGTATATAAGGTGGTGACGAACAATCTACTCAGGAGTTAAAAAAAAAAAAATAGAAAAGGAAAATCAAATTTACACATTTTTATGACTTAAAACCTTTGATCATTACAAATATGATCCTTTTTTTTTCCTTAAGAGTTTTCTAGGAATTAAAGATAATGAATCTCTTTCGCACACACACACAAAAAGACAAAATAAGCCAGGTAAGTCAGCCAGCCCTCTGAAAAGAATTGGTGAGGAAGTGAACCTACAAGAAAACCCAGAATGTATTCTGCTTTATTTTTGTTTTTATTTATTTGTTTTAATGCTTCATTGATGAGCGGATGGTATGATTTATATTTAGTCTTCAGAACCTCAAGCAGACTGTTATGCTATGTTTAGGAAACTTTTTACTCTTTTCTATTATACTGTACAAAAGCAGGAAACTGGAAGAAAACAAGTTTTGTTAGGAATACTAGTATTTTTTTTAAAAAAATCTACAACTCTTCCTACCATAGATTACTCCCATATGGCACTAAGATACAACATATCCTAAAAAAAAAAAAAAAAAAAAAAAAAAACAATTAGCTGGTCACTGAATGTTGTTTATTTTTAATGGGACAAATGGGACAGATTTGAAAACCATGTTGAGTGAATATTGCCCAAACTTAATTTTTGACACCATTACCAGAATCACCAGTGAACCAAAATCATTATCTGCCCAGCTTCAGTTATAATACCATTTTCAGAAAATACTATGGAGAATTACATGTTTAGCAAAATTTAGCTTGACATCTGAAAGTAGAATAAAATCTATCAATCAATCAGATTTATTTTGATTCTCTCTCTTAAAATGTTGTAATCCTCAAATGCAAACATAAAGTAAAATTAATTACACCTATTGCTTGCAGCTCAACAAGTATTTTTATCAAAATATTGAATGCTTCAAAAGTATTTGAAGTCTTCTATACATTCTTAAAACTTATTCTATAATGCACTGGTTATAATTAAATGAATAAATTGTTCAAATTAATAAAACAAATATTAGTTATTACATCTTTCCAAATATCTATTTATATCTACAAATATAATATAATATATCTACAAATATAATATTTACAAAAGTAAATATTATCTACTTTTTTATTTTTTTTATTCCTTAGAATGAAAAGCCAATATATTACAGTAAAAAAATACTTGGATTTCATTCTGTATTTTATCTCTAATCTACTTTTTTATGATTCATTTTTATTTGGTGTTTTTCAGTCAAGTGTAATATTCACCAGAGGAATTAAAGATTGGTGTATCTCATTTTTTTCATCTGAGCATCCTTTCTTCATTTGCTTTTCTAGATAGAAAATGTCGTTATTTTATGGCATTTGATAGAGTGATCTGAACAATCAAAACTAAAGCCTGCACAGTAAACTAGTAAAAGTGAAGGCAACTGGTGAAATAAGGATATATAATTGCTTTATGCCATTTCCTTTACATTATAAACTTGTCAGCTAGATCTAAAATACAGTGTTGAGAGAGCAAGAGGTCAGGAAGGAAGCCTACAGAGAGGCGGCTAGCATTTCTAATTCATAAATTCACCTTCTATACTGGAGAACTGTGTAATATCAGCACTTCAGTGTCCTCTTCGTTTAAAGTTTCATGTTAAGTGCTGTGGCAGCTACAGACATGCTAAAGCGATGGATAAACTCAGTCTAGAGAGGGCTCAGAAGCAAGTCTGTCCTTTATCTAAAACCAGATACAAATGGATGGATGAAAATGGATGAAAACTGGATAAAATGTCTGTTGTCTTCCATGACTTTGACCTGAGTTCTTCCAGGCTCCACGGGTATTCTCAAGTTCTGACTTCAGCTCAAGATGACGTTGCATTTTACTCAATAACTGCTTATACATATGTTAAATGACATTTGAAGAAAGTCAAATTTCCAGGATTACCAGACTTTCCACTTCCAGGATAATGCTGAACACTAAAGGCAAGAAAATCCTTTTCTGTTTGCACTGCTTCTTTATTTTCTGTGATTTCCTGCGCAGTGAAACAAATTCTATACTAGAAAGAGTGTCTATCACCCCAGAAATGCCTCAGGGGAGATTAGACGGGGAGATAAGTCTGAATGTTTGTAGAAAAGTAAGGAGAGGAACTTAAGTCCACCCTGTAGCAGAAGACTTGCATTGTCAATGGATTCCAAAGGGGCTTTACTGTAGGAAAAGGCAAAACATCATTAAATTAGTAGGTACCTGGGAGGTATCAGATTTCCAGTTTCAGGCAAAAGCTGAAGAGACATGCATTCTGTAAGTCTTCTTTGAAAGTTTGAGGCCTTTATTTCCAGATTTGCAGTAGAATGTGTTCATCCAACTGCATGACAAGTGAAACAAATGGTCTACCACCTCCTGCCTGAATTGAGCACTCACTCATAGGTCACTAGTCTTGTCAAAGAGATTTGCATTGACAAAACCTGAAATGGCATTACCATCAAAACATATAAGACTATCTTGCCTCTGAAGTAAAGCAACAGCTTTGCTAACTTCAAATTTTGAGGACAGGAAGGCAATTACTTCAAAAGCACTAGACACAGATGGAGAAGTGAACTCAATGTTATCACTAATACATACTGATAGACAGTTTGAGATACTGAAAGATTAGCTTCTTAAAACATTTTTCAGTGCCAAATCTCTGGTGAGAATAAACTAATTTGTAGACCATAAGAATAGCTTCACTTGAATAACCATGCCCAATCCTCCATAAAAGCATTTCTACTATAAGCAGATTTCTTAGAACATCTGCTCCAGGTGTTACTATACCTACATTAGCCACAGGCTGTGTTCCAATACTCCACAGCAAATTTTGCAGTAAAAGACTAAAGCTACTTGTTCCAGGAACAAAGGAGATGAGATTGTGGGAACTGAAGGAATTATGTTAAATAAAACTTCCAGGCAAAAATGGACTATACATTATGCTGCAGAGGAGTCAAACTCTCTCCTCCATTCCCAAAAGACTRAAAAAGAATCTTGTTATTGGAGAAGTCTTTGAATATATGAACAAAATATAGCAATTATGCACTTGAGAAAATAGAATACTAATGAGAGTATTAAACCTGAACCTTCTGTTTGCCTCTAGGTCTGATTTAACATCAGTAAAGCTTTCTTCACCTTACATTAGCACAGAACACCAGGTTCTCAACCTTTTGAATTTATTCTGAGATTGTTCAGAGTTCTCGTACAATATCTTGCATCACTTTCAAGCCATCTTTTTGCACTGTTTTGCGTAACAGTTAAGCTGACCTCTTCACTTATGTGTTCTTAAAATATGTTAACTGAGTTACAAGTGGTTACATGCAGTTCTAACACTTAATTCCCTTGAAACATGTAGGCTATTTTCTCTCTGCTGTTCTAGTGACTGTCCTGGCCATCACTAACACTACCTAGAAGAGTTTTGATTAAGACAAGTGAATATAATTCAGGTTAACAGGACATCCTGTTACCTATAGAAACAGAGAAGAAAATAAGCATAAAAGGTTTTAATAGCATAATTGCCCAGCTGAGATCCTAAAGCACCCGTTAGTATTTCAGGATTCAAAGATCTCTGATACTTATTTTTCTCACTAATACTAAACATTATCTCATAATCTGCATTAGTTATCCATGTCTTTTCTGTCCATCTGTATACAACTTAAAAGTCAGCTTGACACTTACCTAAGAAGTTTTAGCAAATACATACCTGGGTTTGCTTTTTAATAAAATCTACTATACCCAGTGTAAAACGCGAATTCATAAATATGTAGTGATCATTTATTTCTGTTAAGACAAGCTTAAAGTTGCTAGTAACAATATTTGAAACTTTGAATGGTATAGAAACCAGACTATTACTTCTCTCTCACCATTTCCTCTCAGAAAAGTTAAAGTCATTTGGGGATCTGTGAAATGAACCATCAGATTCGTAGTTTCTAAGGTTTACAGCTAAGATATCAGTGGTGGGTTCTCATACTGGAAATCTACTCTTCTGGCAGGCCACCAGAACCTAAATTTGGCAGGCTGCAAAGTGTAGTGTAAGGTTTACTTGTTCAATCAAGCATTCAATTAACTAACATGTCAGTATGTTGGTCCTTTGTGAGGCAAATAAAAGGCAGCTAAAGTGCATTGAGCCACCCAAATGGATAGTTGTGTAATTAATATTTATTTTTAATTAACTGTAAGATGTCCAGATGCTCTGGCAATCATTTCCTGAGAAAACCTTAAAATAACTGAGTTCTGTAAACTTACTAGAGGGCAGCAGCTTTCCTAAATGTGTGACTAGACTTGGACATATGGCTCAACAGACATTTTTCGATTTCTTATTTTTACTTCTTTTTCTACAAATACATCATTTACAGTTATGAAATCATTTCTATATAATTACCTATTTGTTAAATGTTACACTTTGCCAGTTATCCACAGTCTATCTAAGATTTTCATTCTTTTGGGATCACACAGCATTTTACAGTTTAGTAGTCTAAGGTTTGACTGAACAAAGCAGTGGAGTTCTTCATGGGAGAGAGGAAAGCAAGTAATTTCAGAACATGTTAGTTCTTGGTTCTTCTCATCTTCCTTAGTTACATTAGGTGTGATTTATATGATTCACACATTTATGTGAATGTGGGATTTTATTGCATGTGTTGAGATAGGAAGAGTTGTCCCCTGAAGGCATAGTCCTCTTTCTGCTRACTAAAAGGCAGCCTTCATGAGTAATTTAGACATACAACTTATAAGTGAAAAAAAAAAAAAATGGAGGAGTGAAAGGATCAGGGTCTAGGTGCTACTCTAGGCTCCTCTAAAACTAAGGGAGATATAGGCATTTTCAGTTTGATGTGTCTCTAAGGTGGACTTGGCCAACCAGTTCCAAATAACTATTAAAAGAATCTAAGCCTRAACTGATAATTTAAGTAAGGCTTTTCTTTGCATTTTTTTTTTCTGGCTACTGCAAAGAAAGTTTGCATTTTGGGCCAAGTCTCAAAGTAACTAGGAATCTTCTTATCTAATCAAAAGAGATAAAAAGTGAGGCTGATGGGATACATTGCACATTTTATGCTTATATTCCTTGATGGCATTGATATTATGTGAATTGCAGGGGCTTTTCTAAATATCATTTCCTTGGTGGCCCTTTGTCAGGATCATAAGATATTCGAAGTGCTAGGAGGAGAGTCATTATATGTCCCATTGTGCCCTCTCCGAACTACTATTCTCTATGCCTGCCAAGTGTCAAATGCTAGAATTGTGGGCTTTGTTTTGTTTTTGTCTTTTAAACTCCATTCCCTCTTGTACTGCCATTCAGATATTCCTTCCCCCATACATACAATAGATAAAATGTCATTCACAGAAGGAGTATTCACTACTATTGCCTCTGGTTTACTTTTCCTCTGACCAAGATTTCATTGATTTTTCTGCTGTCTTCTTCCTGAGTAGCACTTAATGACCACACTCAATGTACAGATAATAGAGATGTCAGTATACTTGTGGTAATTGGCTGTGATCACACTGAGCCATTTTCACACACAAAAATAACAGCAGACAACCATTCATGTGCATACAAACATTTGTTTGAATAATAAGGGAAGCCTCATCAGGAARGGGGAGATTAGTTCATATATCAAATTTAAGGAATACCTTTCAACCCCTGCATCCAAACAAGATAGAGTAGGTTCATTTTAAAGATATACAGCTTAGCAGATACCTTTTCCACATTTAATATTTTAATATATTAGGTTTAAAAATCTTAATATATTTAATGCTTACTAGGGTGTAATATTTAGTCTTGTGTTTTGTAAGATTAATTTTACATCTATCAAAGCTCATTAAAATATATAAGCAGCATTATCCAGGCCCAAGAATCACTTAGGCTGTCCTCAATGTTCAGTTTCTACCTGGACACTCCTTAGGAGCSTCATTTTCAGGTGGCAGGTGTTTGAAAATTTGGGGATAAAAAAATAGTTTGGAAGATCTTCAGTGGAGTACTGAGAAGATGAGGCACCAGAAATCGCTAATCATATCTGTAAATCACTGACTGTTAGGATCAAAAAGTAATATAAATCTCAGTGCTTCTTTTATTTAAGTTAATTCTCTTGGAAAGAAGYACAATTAAGATTTAAAAAGGTTAAGAATATGGCTACAGTTCTCTTTCCAAGACTTCCATTCTGTTAACGTCCTGTGGTATGTTTTTGTTACTAAAGGCCCTCATAGTTTGTTTAAAAAACAAAATAAAACAGAAAACCTACATTTTGAAAATGATATATAGTGATCTGGATCTTGCAAATAGAACAGCTTCTTAAATATCAATAAAAATCTTATTCTTGCTTCAAGGAAATAAGAAATATATGGCAGCCCATAGCTAAACATGAAACAAATTCTTCTTTTGACATTTTATGTTCCTGCTTTATTTCCACTCATGTTATCTTGAGCATTACTCTTAAGAAAGTCATTAAAAGCCTTAAGGTATGTATGAGATTAAGTACTTTAGGAGAGTGAAATTGAAGATAGTTCTTCAGTACCGATATCTTTTGCCATATTTAATCATTTGACATTTCTCTTGCTCTTGGAGTACTTTATCAGCATGCCACAAACTTAATTTTGGGTTCCTATGGATTAAGACAAGTTGCTAGCACACTATGAAATGGAAAGGCAATGATTATCCTCTTTATTCAGAATACATATAGAAGTTTATGTTATGCCAAAATTTAGGAGGGGTGTCATTTCTGCATTGGTGCTCCTAATGTAGCAAAAAAACATACATTTTGCTGACATGTTTCTAAGTTTATCTTTGTACAAAGGATAAATATAAAAAAAAGCCCAAGATTCCTCCTGAGCATGACTTTTTATTTCAGAACTTTTTTCTTCTGCCAATCTATTTCCACTATTGCTTCAACATGAAAGAGAGAGATAAAGAACTGGGAGACTCTTTTATAATCCTTAGCTAGAGCTAATGAGACCTAGGCGATATTACTGCCAGGAGGTATTCACATATTAACTGACTCTTTGTGTAGGGGTCTAGCACTTGACACTGTTTTATAATGCCATAATTAAAATGAGCCAATGGGTCAATTAAAGTGAACTTTTCAATATTAATGACCTTTGATTATACCTAACTGGTGAATCAATGGCATAAAGTCAGCACAAGCTGGAAAGGGCTAATCCAAACAGCTTGTCAGGTAACCAGACATATCCTATAACAAGAATGAAGTTTAAAATTAAAACAGGGCTCTGTGATATAGAAAACACAGTGGTACCATATAGTTCTATCAAAAACATTAACAGCTCCTGCATTCATCTAAGGTTGTAGTTAACACATAATTTAAATTTCTTAGAAGTATCTGCTGCTAATGCTCAGTGAGGTATTTTCATTACCAAAAATGTTGTCCTGATCCATGGTTTGTTTTACCGGATCTGTTTTCAATAGCAACATGTGCATTATATTTCAATGAATGTGTTTTGTTAAAGGATGTCACAGGAGAGGTCAATGTGTTCTTTTTCTTTTACAGCGTGCAAAAATGGCCAGTTTCCTCTGGACAAGGATTCAGTTCTGAAGGTCTCTGTAAAAGTGATTTCTGGCACTGGGCTGGCTTGTCCATGGAAGAAGGCCTTAAAGCACTTAGTCTGTTGAGGATGATGAATTTTGGATAGATGTGAAGATCCATAATCTTTTATCAGATCTGATAAAACTTCATGGGTGAGGAGGTGAGAAAGCTGGACAATTCTAGTTCTTGTAATGCAATTTCATCTGTCAAGACACAGAACTATAACTCTCAGCAAACCCATCCATGAAAGCACTCACTGGTCTTGCTGGAGCCAATTTTCACCCTGTATGTACTGAGTTAAGATTTCTAAAATCAGCCAGGCTGGTCTGACTGTGGCCTAAGTAACTATAATGACCGTTCACCATTGATATCAACTGGAAAAGCTGAGTCAGTATTAAATGCTTTTCAAACTCTCATTATTTTAGCTTTTAAAATAAAACACATGAACCCAAAAAAAGACAAAATTAGAAAAGTTAGAAAAGAAATCTTGTGGCACTACTCCTTAAAATATGTCAAACAGAAAGATAGATGGATTCTGGAGCATTCTTTTATTTATAAACACAAAAGCCAGTAGCAATATAGTTCATTCTAAAAGTGTATATCATTATTGCAAAGTGTAGTGCTTCTTGATACTTTTCCTCCAGTAAGTTGCAATATGTCCAAGCCTGCATTGGCTTAGACCAACCTAATTTACTTCTTTTGATGTCAGAAGACCATGGCATAACCTAGAGAACAAATATTTGGATAGTCCTAAAATCCTGTCAATGAAGACTTGGATATCCATCTTTTTGCACACATGACATTTAAATGACTGTCCTTTATTACCAATACTAATAAAATAATCCAGATTCCATGTGTGTGTATCTTTATACAGACATATTGTATGCATATGTATATACAAGTAGATATATTAGTTATATATCAATATGTAAATTTATGCTTAAATATTTACAAATAAATAGTGTATTTTTCAAACTTGGTATCTGTATTGCTTTCAGCTGACTGAAAGGGCATAAGGGAACAATAGAAACATATGAGGGGAAAATATTTCTGTTTTAAGACCAGATTGTGATATGTTTACTCATGTTGAATAACATATGAGGAATATTCATTCTGTGGCATAAAGTGCTCTGGCTGTGAAAGAGTGTCACAATCTGGAGCCTGATATTTACTTGTGTAGATAGGTCTGCCATATCTTTACCTGCGGCAGTAACAATGTCATGTCAAAACTGAGTCTGYGATTTGATGTAATATTTTCTGTAAATTCCACTCCATGATTATTTTCTTCAATGGAGTTACTCTCTGATTCACACAAATTAGAAATGAGTTTTTACCRTATTTATTCCAATAAAGGAATTAGCAATCAAGATTAATCAGGTACTTTAGTCTTCCAKGTATCTATATCTTATACTGCTTAGCTTATTTTAAAGTATGACATTTCAAAATGGATTCTAAGGCCATCCAGTATTCAAAAAGTGTTTAAACTTAGAAGAAATATTTGCTAGTTAAGGCTGATGAGATGCTGCATATTTTACCMTAATTTGCCTACGGAATGGAATGAGTCTTCAAAGTGTGATTGGTTTTATATGTTGATGGTGTTGGAGTTAATCAGTCTTACCCGCTTTGGAGAACAGAGAGAAAGAATAGGATTTCAAAGTTAGGTCTCTGAATGTCTTGCTTGCAAAGTCTGAAGTTTAACTGAAATTCCCTATCTCCCAACCAGCTGTATATACACTGTTTCCAAATTCCACCTGAGCTCCTATCAAAATAGCTGGAGATAATGATTCTACTTCATTTAAGAGAACCAAGCCCATACACATGCTGAACACTTGTCACACAAACAAACAAGACAAAGTCAAGGGCATGTTTGAAAAGCATTAACCCACTTTACCTAGGAAATGTTTGCATAAGTGATCGCTCTACGTGCATGTTAATTAAGGCCCTTCTGGTAGACAATACACAAGCCTTCCTGTGAATTCTGAGAGGTGGAGGCCGGTATCCCGATACTGCTAGGTCTGCTCCTTGATTTTAGCCAAAAGTACTATTTATTTATTTATTTATTTATTTATTTATTTATTTATTTATTTATTTCCACATAAAGAGGAAAGTTATTGTTTTGTTTTAAAAGACCTGATACTGTAAAAATTTGAAGTGGTAAGTAGCTTTACTTACATGAATCACCTGCCGACCAGACTCTCTCAAAAGTAGGAGAATAAAATTGGCATTCTGAAGAGAATAATCTCAATCTGAACAACCTCTGATAATGGAAATGCTATGATATTTTTAGACGTATCCACTTGAATAAACATGTGCTTGATGCATGATATTTGAAATTAAGTAATGAAAGTGCATTTTAATATCTGTTCAATGCTATCAGTCAAATTCTAGTTTATTTTTGAAGGCAAACATGGCTAGAAGAGCTGTTCATTACAATGGCTTGGAGGTATTACAGCATCTATGAAACATATAACTTCATAAAGGATCTGTATTATTTAGATAAAGTAAGATTGCTTTGCAAACGAGATGATGCAGAGTGCAAGAACCACTATTTAGGAAAAAAAAAAAAAAATCTCCAGTAGTTTATATCTGCATAAATCTGAAGTAAATTCACTGAAATTTAGAGTAACAAAGGGATCTTAGTTCATTGTCTTTTTCCCAACCTAGCGYCCACAGTTCCCTCTTTTTGATTTACAAGCAGTTCAGTAAATTAAATGATCTCAGTATTCATTAATTTTCTTTATCATAAACTATAAAAATATTCATCATGGTAAACTAACATTTTGTCAGAGGACCCAGGAGTATATGGGCAGTTTTTGCATATCAAATTTCAATTCAAGGTACAGAGAAATGAAACTTTTCATAATAATAAAGCAGCCAAAATAAATTCCAGATTCACTATGGAAACACTGACACTCATGAACTAATAGCAGCACTTGATCATGCCCTTGCCATATATTATTATCTTTTAGACTCTAATTCTGTGCCAAAACTGCCTTCAGCATACTATTTTTGGATTAGTTCTTTGGGAATGGGACTTTTATCTTTCTCCTGGGTTACAAAGCAGAAAATACACTGCTTGCACAGCGTAAGCAATGGCATTTACAACTTTTTTGTGTTGCAGTCAGATAAAGTTATGGACTGAACAGAGTTATATTACTCTAGTAGAATTTTTTTCGTGACAAATAATTGACACCCACATTAGCTATTGCAGCCCACTACTCCTGCTGTCCCAGCAGGCAGGGCCTGGGGAGTAGGGCRATGGAGGTGCCCAGTCCTGGAGATGCTGAGTGTTTCTAGAGGGATCCAGCGCTCTCTCAACTTCAGCCCATTTCGGTGGGAGATATGGATGCTCAACACGTCACATAAACAGGTCTATAAACTCCAACAGATTTTTGTACATCACTTACCTGAATATGAAAGACACTAAAATTAAATGAGGCAAGATAATTAAGACTGTGCACACTCCAGCACAGACTGAAGGCCATATCTTGTCGCACCCTGAAGGCCATGTTTTCTAACACCCTGATTTCAGTCTGAAATCCACATATGGATCAATAGTATACTATTACCCTAAAAAACACAGTTTGCTTCCATTTTATACAGCCATAACAGACAGAGAGGGAAAAAGATGCTAATGAATAGGAGGAGAAAGAGGAGAAAAAGAAAAAAACAGCAAGTCAGAAATGTAAGAGTGAAGGAAACAAAATATATTTTGCCACATATTCTTATATTCCTCTACCTGTATGCACAGCCAATACCCAGCAAGCAGTTTGGTCATGCCAGTGAAACATTTCACAGAGAAATGCCCTCTATGCATCAAGAGAACATGAACTGAATTTTTAATAAAATGTGTGCCTCAAAGCAATTCAGAAGATTGCATTTTGAAATAAAAAAGAACAAGGACAACAATATCTAAGCAAAAGCAGATCTATAAAACTGCTCCCCAAATAGCAAACAGTAAACTTGAAATGCGACCAAAAAAAAAAACGAATTCGTAAAGCATCCTACCACTGCAGTCATATCACAAGATAGTGCTTGCCTCAGGAGCAACAAATTACTTAGATATAAATATTTACCCTACCTAGCTAGATTGAAGAATGTAAACAGATTCCCCGTATAAAATATAACATGTCAATATCTTCACTGCTGAAAATGGAAATGTGAACTCAGGCGGAGCACTGATCCTGAAAGGGGAGCAGAATCAATTACCGTCTCTCCCTGCCAGTCCCTAGCGCGGCTGCCTGCCTTGCACCGAGCTCGCCGCCCCCCTGTCTTCCATACCGGGTTTCAAGGCACTGAATAACTTTTTGTACAGCTATCCACTTTTCATTTGCTCTTTTTCACAGTTCCCCTAGTGCCTTGCCAGACGAAAGCTGCTTGTTTTGGAACTAGGCTGCTTCCAGATTCACATGGTCTTATCTCCTTCYACTTTGTTTCTCAGCCCAGAAGGGTGGTCCTTCTGGCCTCTGAAATGCTGTCTTAAATTTCACCTCTTCTGCACGGYCCACAGGTCTGTGCAACAATAAAATTTGATCCAAAGCTCACTGAAGTCAGTAAGAGCCTTTCCTTTAACTCCAATAGACTACGAATCAGGATCAGATTGCCATCAGTAACTCAGAGGTAAAATGTAGTGTAAGTAAAAACAAAAGGATCTCGACACATTTCCCTGCTGTTAATAACAGATTGCTAAAATATAGTCACAATAATTATACATTAATTGACAAGTTAATTTAGCACATTTTTTTTTCCCAATCTTCCGTAAAGGACTAGGAGCTTAATCTTCCTGTACCTTTATCTGTATAAATTTGTAGCAATTCCAAAGACTTCTGGCAGTCTGAATAAAAAAGCATACAACTTGATCCTATGCCATTTTTACATACTAAAAAGATACCATTCTGTCTGCATTTAGGTAGATAAAATAGGAAAAAAAAATATATTGCGTTCATAAACCAGTTTAATAAAGCATTACCAAAAATAGAGCTAACATGGCTGTTAGATGCAGTAATGGAGTATGTGGAAAGCAGCAAAACAGTGAAAAGTTTAAAGATACTATGTTTCAAGCTCTCACTATTAAGGATGTTCAATGAAGTGCTTGTAAAGATTCTATTTCTAATGCTATATTATTAATCAATGCCCAATTTGGAGAAAAAGATTTCCAGAATTCAAAATGTATGTTATGAATACACTTAATTCTTCTGTCTTCCTAGATATACATCCTATTTATTCACTCTTCTTTTAATCTTCCCTCTTCCCACCTCTATTCCTAGACGTGTATTTCTTATAAAAATAAAATTAATTTTGCCCATTCTTGCTTCTCTTTCTCTATATGCATTTTTTATAAGTGTAAAGTAAATGTCCTTCTGCAGTCTCACATTGCTCTCACCAAATACTACAGAGAACACATTTCCATTAGACAAATTTGAGAATGTAATGCAGCATAATTATCAAAATACACAAATATCGTAAGAGAAGATTCTGTTCCTTCTATGAAAAAATATCATTATCAGACAGCAACTATTACCAATGTGTAGCTAAAATGTTAGACACTTCTTAAAAGGTATGTTGTGATCTGAGGCTGTTTCAGCAACTGTTTGACACTAATGGCAATTCACAGTTGAAAAATGTTTTCTTCATCTTATACTAACCATGGTACTTCAAAGGAAGGGGCAAGGAACAGAAGGAACACTGCCTCGTTTTTATTGCCACATAACTTTGCCAGCGTATTAGCAAACACAGCTAGATGACTTTCACTTAAAGGATGTACTTTTTTCTTTTCTTTTTAAGCACTTATGTGCATGCTGTCACTTTTGCTCTAGTGAAGTACACTCCGCCCTCCCAGCTTCACCTATGGAAGGCAAACTCTGCAGAAATGAAATTACTATTGCAATAGGGCTGCTTATTAGGGCTGTTGTTTAATGGAAAAAACGGAGCCAGGAAATAGTATATCAACATGAAGTGGAGCATTTGCATAGTAGAGAGGTGTTACTTGTATTCTACCATCTAATATTAAGAGTGGGTGAGAAAGAACAAAAAAAAAAAAAAAAAA